>NC_050097.1:105799738-106102768 GCF_902167145.1 Zea mays
TTCCGGTAGTATGTGAGTTCACAGATGTCTTTCCAGAAGATTTGCCTGGATTGCCACTTGAAAGAGATGTAGAGTTTGTAATTGAGTTGAAGCCCGGTACGGCTCCCATTTCTAGAAGATCGTACCGAATGCCTCCAAATGAGCTGGCAGAACTGAAGATTCAATTACAAGATCTACTAGAGAAAGGATTCATCCAGCCAAGCTCGTCACCATGGGGTTGTCCAGCCATATTCGTCAAGAAGAAGGATCAAACATTGTGGATGTGCGTGGATTATCGACCCCTGAATGAGGTCACTATCAAGAACAAGTACCCTCTTCCGCGGATTGACATTTTATTTGATCAACTGACCGGAGCGAGGGTATTTTCCAAGATTGATCTCAAATCGAGCTATCATCAGATCCGTATCAGGTCCGAGGATATACCAAAGACCGCATTCACTACGCGGTATGGATTATTTGAATACTTAGTAATGTCTTTCGGACTGACAAATGCTCCTGCCCACTTCACTTATCTGATGAACTCGGTATTTATGCCCGAGTTGGACAAATTCGTGGTGGTCTTCATAGATGATATCTTAATATATTCCAAGAATGAAGAGGAGCATGCTCAACATTTACAGATCATATTAACGCGCTTGAGAGAACATCAGTTATATGCCAAGTTCAGTAAATGCTCGTTCTGGCTGGAAGAAATCCAATTTCTGGGACATGTGTTATCTGCCAGGGGGATTGCGGTAGATCCCAGCAAGGCCAAGGATATCTTGGAGTGGAAACCCCCAACCACTGTTCATCAAGTCTGAAGTTTCCTTGGACTGGCTGGCTATTACCGTCGATTTATACCAGATTTTTCTAGGCCTGTGAAGCCAATCATGAGTCTATTGAAGAATGAGACTAAATTCAATTGGTCTTCAAAGTGTAATGAAGCCTTTGAGCACTTGAAAATATTATTAACCACTGCTCCGGTATTGGCTTAGCCGGACATTAATAAGCCCTTTGATGTGTATTGTGACGCATCAGGCGGTGGTCTCGGCTGCGTATTAATGCAAGAAGGCCGAGTAATCGCATATGCTTCAAGGCAGTTGCACCGGCATGAGGAGCATTATCCCACTCATGATCTGGAGCTAGCTGCAGTGGTTCATGCCCTGAAGATCTGGCGTCATTATCTGCTGGGTAATATCTGTCACATTTATACAGATCATAAAATCTTGAATTATATCTTCACCCAATCAGAGTTGAACATGAGACAAAGGCGATGGCTTGAGCTTATCAAGGATTATGAATTAGAGATCCATTATCACCCAGGCAAAGCAAATGTAGTGGCAGATGCACTCAGTCGCAAGGCTTCCTGCCATTGTCTAACAATGAGGACTTCTGACATTACATTATGCCAGGAGATGGAAAATTTGAACCTGGGAATGATTCAGCATGGGACTTCAAATCATTTGAAGCTTGAGTCAGACCTTTTAGAAAGGATAATTGACGCACAAAAGAATGATGAGGGTATGAAACACATCCATGAGAAGATAGAAGTTGGAAAAGCTAACTGCTTTCAAAAAGATGATCAAGGAATTGTATGGTTCAACAACCGCATAGTTGTGCCAAAGAATGAAGAGCTCCGCTAACAAATTCTGGATGAAGCACATCTTAGTCGCTATTCTATTCATCCTAGAAGCACTAAGATGTATCAAGATCTGAAACAACATTATTGGTGGACAAAGATGAAAATTGAAATTGCACGCTATGTGGCTAGATGTGACACTTGTAAACGTGTCAAGGCCATACATATGAAGACTGCCGGTCCATTACAATCTTTACCTATCCCAACATGGAAATGGGAAGATATAAGCATGGACTTCATTGTGGGATTACCTAGGACTGCAAAATGGTATAATTCTATCTGGGTTATAATTGATCCGCTTACGAAAATTGCTCATTTTCTGCCAGTCAAGGCAGATCACCCGGTTACTGTCTATGCCCAATTGTACATTGCTCGTATTCTTAGTCTGCATGGTGTTCCAAAGACTATAGTGTCGGATCGTGGACCTCAATTTGTAGCCAAGTTTTGGGAAGCACTTCACAAATCCTTGGGTACTAAGTTGCTCCATAGTTCGGCCTATCATCCTCAAACCAGTGGGCAGACTGAGAGGGTGAACCAAATACTTGAAGATATGCTGCGAGCATGTGTTCTGGAATTCCCGCAGATGGGACGAATGTTTACCGTTAGCGGAGTTCTCATATAATAATAGCTATCAAGAAAGCATTAAAATGGCACCCTTTGAAGCTTTATATGGACGACGCTGTCGTACTCCACTAAATTGGTCTGAACTTGGTGAAAGGTACTTCTTCAGGCCTGATATGGTGAAAGAGACCGAAGAAAAGGTTTAGAGAATCATTCATCATTTGAAGAAAGCTCAAGCTCGTCAGAAAAGTTACGCAGACAAACGACAAATGCCCTTGTATTTTATGGTCGGAGATTATGTTTTTCTGAAGGTCTCCCCAATGAAGGGTGTATTGCGTTTCGGGGTTAAAGGGAAGCTTGCACCCCAGTATATTTGTCCATTCCCTATACTTGAATAGTGTGGACCAGTGGCATACCGACTTCAACTACCCGAAACCTTGTCCGCCGTACATAATGTGGTCCATGTGTCACAATTGAAGAAGTGTCTTCGGGTTCCAGATCGAACCATTGAAGTGACAGATGTTGTCCTTGAACCAGACTTGACATATTCTGAGCATCCCATTCAAGTCTTGGATCAAAAGGACAGGATTACCCGCAGGTAAACTCTCAAATTTTACAAGATACAGTGGAACCAACATTCCGAAGATGAGGCTACTTGGGAAACTCAAGACTTCTTAGATAAGAATTTCCCAGGCTTTTTAGCCTCCTGTAATTTGTAAAGTGTATAAAGTGGTTGTAATAAAGGAGTGAGTCCCAAACCACCCCTGCCTTGTACCAAAAATAAGGAAATAAAAGTATGTCGCGTTTCCTTTTCCATTACTTACCCTAGGACTTTTAATCTCGGGACGAGATTCTTTTATGGGGGGAAGGATGTAACACCCCTGGTGTTACTGTTACTAAAACTTGAGCATAACATCATGAGCATCAGCATTTCATATGTTTGATACACCTAGGATGCATTCACTAGGCAAAAATTTCAAACAAGTTGTATTGTTATAGCATTTTGCAAATAAGACCCTAGTGTAGGGTACTTTACCCTAAATGGGGATTAGAAGGGCAAAACAGGGACTAAATAGAGAAAAACCTAAAGTTTAAGTGAAATAGTCATAAAATGTTCTTAAGAATGGACCTACATTACATTTACACCCCTGAGATACCAAAAACCCTAATTCAAACCCTAGAAAACCCTAAAACCAAACCATAGGGGGTTAAGTGCAAAATTAGTCCACTTTTGGACTAAAGTGCAAAAACCATGTTAATAAAGCATCTTAAGTACTATGGTTCCCAATCATGAGGGTTTGCAATCCAAAACTTTGAGATTTGGACTTAAGTGCAAAAGAGCCACACTTGACCCTTTTGGTTAAGTCTGAATTTCAGGGTGATTGACTCAACTTTGAGCTCTGTAACTTTTAAATTATTGAGGATTTGCCCTAGGTCACCACATCAGCTATGTAGATCTATTAAAGGTGAACAAATTTGTTTAAAAGGTTAAGCATTGTTGTTATGAAGAATTGGGAGATAATTCAGCCCAAAGTTGGACTTTCAGGTTTGAGTCATCTTTGGAGCTCTACAGATCATGATCTTCAAAGAAGTTGCCTGGGATCACTATAACAAAGTTGTAGAGCTATTATAAAGGAATAGCTTTGCTGCAGATATTAAGTCTTGGTACCATATGAAAATTTGGAGCTGTTTTGATCCGAAGATGGGCTGTCAGATAAGCTTTTTACTGAATCAGGCGCACTGTTCACCGATCTTCAGAAAAATTGCGCCGACGATAAGAATGCCACGGCGGTAGGGATAGGTCGTCGGCGGCCACGGTAAAAGGCTTTTGCAACGTGGCATTAAAACGGGGAGGTGGCAAGCCCCGGTTAATCGGCGGCCACCGTGCCATCACCGTGGTTCTGCCGTGGCTAAGCTCGTCGTACCTCCCTTGCGCATCGACCGATCAGGATAAGACCTCGCCGCCTGCCGATAACCGTCGTGCGCCACGTGCTAACGCACTTTACCACGTCACCGTAGCTCAGCTTGCGATGATAGCTCATCGTCGGTGAGTTCGCCACGGCGTAGGACACCAAGACACTGCGCCAGTAACTTTCTATTTCCTCCGACCACCAGCACTGCTCGGCCAAATTGAGCACCACCGCGTAAGCCCTCTATAAATTGATGGCCGGGCCTGCTGCGCTAGGTCATCACGAAGCCGAAGCACCCGTTCTCACCCTCAATTAACCACTGTAGCCGGAGAATTCCCCTCTTCCCCCAATTCGGTCGACTGCGCCGCTGTGAATCGCCTGCTCGCGGCTAGCTGATTCCAGGTCCATCCTCGCCCTTGTTGTTCGTGTTTCAGCACCCACATGTGCTTGTGATCGTTACCTGCCCAGCCCTTGGAGCTTGACTTCACCTAATCAACCGGAACACCTCGATCTGAGTTCAGTATCCGCGGTCACCGTGGTCAGGCATATCGTGGCCCGAATTAGTCCAATTAGAGCATGTTCTAGGGTCACCTTGGGTCGGTTATGCCTCCCCTGTAGCTAGACTAGGCAACCATCGCCGGTCATGGCCAGCCCGTGCGGCGTCAGTGATGAACGGTGAGCACACCGTGGCCAGGGACGTTTGTGGAGGAGAAATAGAAGTACGAGGGCATTTCTGCAAAGTGTCAGCGACTGTTTTAAATAGTGTTTGGACTCCTTCAGGTTATTCAAAACTGTAGGGCCTTATTTGCAAAGTCGCCACAGACGCGCGCGCGCTTCTGCTGGGGTTGGGCCATCCTGGGCTGGAATCGGCCCAGTACTGTTCAAATCTTTTCCCTTTTCTTTTTCTGTCAAGCTTTGGAAATCTCTAGAAAATTGTAGAAGAATCCTAAAAATGTCCAATCAATTTTCCAGGATTCCTGATTTTCCATAGTATTTATTAAAAATAGTTTCATGATTTTTAGGTTAAATAGGAATTTTTAGAGCATTTAAAATAGCCTAAAACGTTAGTTCTGGATTTTTAGAAAATAGATAATAATTCCAAAAATGCCCAAACTTTTTATTTGAACTCTAAACATTATTTAAAAGCCTTGGGTAGAATTTGGTTTGATTTGGACCTTGTTTGATACTAGAACCCAAAACCCTACCCCCCTGCTCTTTAAACTTCACTTATGACTCCGGAAACCCTAAGTTCTCGGAGTTCCGTGAAGGAAAGTTGTATTCAAGACTTTAGATAATAAACTATTATTATCTTTGCACTCTCATGAGCATTACATGGCATTCATTCTTATTTATATATGTGGTTATATTTAGAAAACGAGGAAGAAGTTGAGATAGAAGAAGAGAAGACTGCACCACCACCACCTGGGGAACATCAGGCAGGGAATTGTTTTTACTTTGACATCTGTGGATCCGAGCCTGACTCACCTATAAACGAAGGCAAGCCCCGGTGCATTTGCCACCTCCTTGTGTTTTAAAAATCTTTCTCACTTGCTTGATGCATTAGGTGATAGGAGTTGATTGCTAAAACAATTCCTACATTACCTTCCTTGGATTTGATTACCTTCCTGGATTACCCGTTTTACAAAAGATTTTTGATGCTTAGCCTTGCTTTAGAAAAACAAAATGTTTTGTTTTTACAAAAAGATGATGTGGCAAAAGTGGGAGGGATGTTTTCGAAAATAAAATTTGATGGTGGATCCATCAAGGCCTTGATGGGTTCAACATCGAAAAAGATGTACCTCTGCCAGGTACCAAACTTTGGGTTGAAATGATTAAGTTGAGACCGGGCGGGTGACTTGCACAAGAAGAGAGTCTCGGTGTAGTGTCTCCGTCTGAGTCGATTAAGGACCGTGTCGATGTAGGCCTGCTTATCAAGGACCCTTTAACTGGTCACATGCCTCGTCATGGGTAAGCTTTGCCTCGGGCAGACTAAGGCCAGAATAAGATAACACGCAATGGCAGTGGAGCGATGGCGAGAGTAGCGTGTACCCTCCGTGGCAAGAGGCTGGACGGTGGTGTATCTGTGCTCTCGGTTGACGTGAACCTGATCTGGTCTTAAGAACCCCGGTGGTGGGTTGACATATTCAAGGGTTAAGTGCTACATATGTCGTGTGATTGGAGATCCTCAGCTGAGTATAATCGATTCGGATCGCCGTACCTTCGCGGTTATGAAGACTTGGTCACTGACTTATACGTAGAACTCCAGTAAAGATGAAGGGATTGTTAAGAAATTGGCTAGTGCAGGTCAAGTGTTTGAACTAGGGTAGAAAGAACTCTAGTTGCAGGTAATCTTACTTAACCTAACAAATTAAAATTGGATTTTTAAGGATCCACTTTAGTAAGCATTTTTGCAAACAGAGTCATTGATTATTGATAAGCCTTACCTTGACTCCATTAAACCAGCATACCCTTGAGAGTCTTTTCTTTAGTCGGGTAAGACTTTCTGAGTAATTCCATACTCAGGGTTTTATTCCCCGTTGTTTTTAGGTGAGGAAGCGACAAACTTTTGTTGCTTCTGTTCTAAGGTGGTACCGAAGGAAGAACACCAGGAATGAAGTTGCGGGAGGAAAGGATCCTCCATAAGAACTTTTGTTTAAAACTTTATGGGAGGAGTTTTTGCCTCCCTTGGTGTGTAATAATATTACTATGCACTCATAGGTATATTCTGGTCTGTAAATATTCAACTCTATCTTACTTTTAAATAAAGGTAAGTTCATGTAATTGCTTCCGCATTCTCGTAACTCCGATGCTTGTAATGTCTGCGTGACGGGTGAAACGCTCTTGGGAAAGGTAAGAAAAGCAGATACCGAATTTGTCAAGTGATTCAGGGGCACCTACAGGGTTGTCTGAGGTCCGTTAGACAAGGACAACTGTAGGTGGGCCTAATTACTTGGGAGGTTCCGTCACAACGCTCGCGTTCCCGACCATCCAGCTCGCCGGAGACCGCGCTAAGCCTTCCCGAGCTCCGTCCCGAGGTGAGACATCCGTCCCCGTGCTCAATTCCCTTATTGTGCACTGTGTTCGTCCAATTTTGCCTTCGCCGGTGCTCGACCTCGGCGTTCCGCCGTGCTCGCATGGTGGCCGGCCGATTTAGCCCGGTCTAGTTCACCGGAGTAGTTTCCTGTGTCACCCCTGCCTCTGCTGAAGCCAGCCCAGGCCTTAGCGCGCCTTAAGTCCCCTCCCCGTGGCCGGAATCGCTCATCGGAGTTACCCCGGCCCGCCCAAGACCTTCTCACCGCCGCTCTCCCCTCTCTGCCCGTGGATTCATGGCCCTTTCCTGCCATCGAGTTCGCCGTGGCACCCTCTTCCCCTCTGTCCAACTCCGGCCACCCCGGAGCCACCGTAGCCCGCGCCTGCCCCAACTCCGGTGACCTCACCGCCGTGGAGAGGAGCGGCGCCGCCCGTAGCCATAAGTTTTTCCTCGGTCTGATTCCCACCGGTAGATTCAGATCGAACGGTCCGGACCCTAGGTACCACTTCGCACACGCGCGCCTGACGCATTGGCCCGCCTGTCAGTGCCATTCGCTGCCGCTCACCATTCCCTGTCTGGTTTCCCCCGTCCGATCTTGATCGAACGGCTAGGACCTCTTCGAACCCCTTCGGACCCCCTCAGACCCCCCTCTGACCCCGCCCCCCCCCCCCCCGTCTGATCTTGATCGAACGGCTTGGACCCCCTCGGACCCCTGTAGCCGTCCGTTTCCCCTCTAGCGCTGGACCCGCTCGGTTAGTGCGCTCTCCCCCTCTGTCGCTGAGACCCCTAGTGTCACACCCGGCTTTAAGGAACAAAGCCAGGTGCATCTCATACATGCGCCAAGAAGACAACATATATAATAACAGATTGTATAGAGATAAATGTCACAATAACATCAGAGTATTATTACATAGAGGAAGTCTTATTACAAAAAGAATAAATATAAAACAAACTAAAGATCGTCCTTGGCGCAAAAGTCAACTGGGAAACGCCACCTAGATCAGATCAAACTCCTTGCTTTGCGGCTCCTCCTGAACCACCTATTCTTCTCCTGTGGGGGGGTGTGAGACAGCAAGGGTGAGCTCACATATGATCATAGCTCAACAAGCTGTGGGGAACCAGTGGACATGAACTCACAAAGGTGGGAGTTCATGTGATGTGTAAGGCTAATCAATGGCAGGGGTTAAAGCTGAGCATTGCTTTTAGTTAGTTGGTCAAAATTTTATTAGCAGTTACTAATTTTAAGTAAATACCAAACCTTAAATAAAGTAATAGAACAAAATTAATAATAATCTCATGCATATGCAAATGACAAAATTGAATTTAAGTTCCATAAATTAATCATCTGAGAGTCCTGAGCTGCTCATGACCGTGAGCTCGGCTAGTATACCAGTTTTACACTCTGCAGAGGTTGTACCCTGTACCCACAAGTCGTGTATCCCATGTCGCCAGGGTTAGCTAGACCCTTAGACACTACCGAGGTGAATGGCTAGGGATCCACTACGAGGCCTTTACAAAGTTCCACTAGCTTCCGAAAACCCGCTACAGTTTATGGGAAGAGCACTTGTAAGAATCCCCCGTCTGACCACCATCGCAGCAAAATCAACCCGATAACCTCCTTGCATGCAATCCCCTACTACCCTTGCCCCTTTCGGGTAAGGTAGTCTTCCACTAGCTTTCCTAGTTAGTTGGCCAAGGGCGTCCCATTAAACCCTTGTGGTGGCACATGTTTCTCAAGTTAAGTTACATGTTCCAATTAACATTAATGATCTTGACATGAACATAAATAGAATAACAAAATAAATTGGAACATGGATATAATGAAATATTATCCCAAAACCATGTATAGCAATAGCAAAACTACCCAGGTGATTCAAGGGTAAACAAGGTAATCAGGATAAACAGACTAGGGTGACATATTGGGTTCCATCAAAATTAAACATATGCATGGTAAATGATTATAAAGAACATTATTGGGTAACAAAAGTTAATCAAGGGCACAACTTGCCTTCAATGAGCTCTTGCTCAGCAACTTCTACTGCTGCTCACCAGGATCCTCAGTCACGGGCTCTTCTACTCGCCACAATACAAACAAGCACAATATATAACGAAAATTAACATCACACCAAACATGTAATCAAAATACATAATAATAATCTACACTTTAAAATAAAATCCTAGGAACAAGAATCATAATTTTTGGAGTTATAGATTTTAAGATATGAATTTCCAAAGGTTTTACGTGCTTAAAATAGAATTAAGTGAGGGATTAATTTTCTTACTGTTTTCATGACAAAACAGAGACTCTAAGTGATAGAGAATAATATTACAAAAATTTATAAATTGGAATGGAGCAAATTGGACTAAAAATGGAATTTCTATGAATTTTACAAGTTTTAGCTCTTATTTATACATTGAAAATCAATTTCTGTATTTATTTACCTATTGTATATGTTCTCTGAATCGAGCTTCAATTAAACCGAAACACAGGGGCTGGTCTACAATTATTTTCTAGACTCAGAATCAACCAGCGCAGGAATGCGGGTTGGATTCCACTTTTTCCAGTGACTCTTTCGCAAAATGGGTCGGCTGAAGGGGTATCATGCATTGTGGGCCGCACGATCGGGATTCACTAGCCTCGATTGAATCTAGTCTTTAATGAACCGGTACGCGCCGAGGTTCGTTGATCACGAAATCGACGGTCACGATCTAATGCGCGAAGGGGTATACTACCGTTTGATCTGAGTCGCACAACAACCATCCCACGGCCCTAACCCTATCTAACCCTGGGTCGTTCATCCTGAGATCAACGGCACTAGTGCTTTCTCCTTTCTTCCGTTCACCCGGTGAGCCGAGCACCCCGGCATGGAAATGCCCGCGGCCGCGCGCATACGGCCGACGAGGTCTGCGACCCCAAATTCAAATCAAACGAACCTAGCCCTAATTGAGACTAAAGCGGACTCAGAGAACAAGTTTTTACCGGCTATGGGGGAACGGTGGTGCCCAGCCACGGCGCAGAGCGGATTTGGCGGCGGAGTTCCACACCGACGTGCAATTCCGGCCTTTCACCCGGCAGCGTCCACGGAGAGACCTTGAATACAGTCGATGCTCCCCCGGGCGAACGTTCCCAACCACCCAGGGGTCTCCAATCGGTGGCGGATTCGTAGAGCGACGACGGCGGTGTTTCCTCCCTCAACGATTCGTGGCGAAGTTGAATTGTTCGCAGCCCCGACGATCCGGGAAGGTGATGTGTGCTGCAGGTCGTGCACCGGGGTTTTATGCGCGCCCCACGACCCGCCCGCACGATTAAGTCGGCCGGAGCACGCCACGATTTCGGCTACGATCGCGGAGGGCCAGTAAGAGCTGGAGGTCGCGTCCGGCAAGTGGGGCCCACCCGCCAGAGGGGTTTTCCGGGCAATGCCATTCCCAGACACTGCAGCGCGGGTCCACGTGACAGTAGCAGCGGCACCAAGGTGACGAAGTTGGACTGCGCGCGCTGGAAAACTGCATACTGGGCCGAAATGGGGGAGTCTGAGGCCCAGTTGGTCCCTTTAATTATTATGTTTTTATTTTCTATTTTCCTTTTTAGATTTTCAAATCCAAATTCGAATTCAATTGTAACTGTGAAATTATACTCATTTTAAATGTACAAATTGAACCTAAATACGGAAGGCCTTATTATTTTTGTATATATATATTTTTTGTGCATAGCATTTTTCTTCCTTTTTCTCTAAACTCTAATTTGCAAATTAGGGTTAAATTCCCAAATTTGGATTTTAATATATTTCTTTTCATATTATTTTTATATTGTCGCAAAATGCACATAAAATAAACTCCCAGCATGATGCATGTATTATTTTTGGGTGTCTTTTAATAATTATTTGTTTTTAAAAGTGGTGTTCACATGTGATGATGCATAAGGTTCAAACTCACATATAGATGAAGTGAAATTGTGTCCCCTTTTATTTTATCTCATACCAATTACAATTTAGGTATTACACCTGGCCCGCTTGCCAGCGCTCGCCCGCTCGCGCGCCCTTGGCCGCAGATCTAATCTCGACCGTCGGTTTGTGATCTAACGGTTAGATTCACCCGATACCCTTCGCGCGGTAGTTTCCTTAAAGAGACCCTCGGTTTACTGGAAGTCAACCCGCCGTCCCTGGTTTTCGCGCGCAGACCCTAGTAACCTTTCAGATCTAGCCCTGAACTTTTAAATATTCACAGAATTAGCCCTAAATTCATATTTTAAATTCCCAAACTTGTTTATTTCATAACTTTTGCATATGAACTCCAAATTTAGTGATTCAAATTGCAAAATGTTCATAGGATTATTCTCTGTTTAAATAAAATGGTTTCACTTACTGTCTGCACAATCTAATTTTTAGGATTTAGTATGAACTAATGTAGAGGTTGTTTTATTTATTTAATAAAAAAATAAAAGGAGAACCTTAGAGATTTAAACTTGTTTAAGCTTGTGAGATTAGTAATCTGTATTACATGAGTTCATCTCTGTTCTAAATTTTTGGTCACCATAAAATAAATTGATTTATAATTATGTACTTGTAAATAACACTTAGGGAAATAATAATCTACTTCCAAATGAAGTTAATTTATGTTATAGTTTATGTTATACTTTGAATTCATTATCCCTCATGTAGTATTGTGTCTTTAAGATGTGTTCCAATGCTTGTACATGTTTGGTGTAATGATCATTTGTACTTTCCAAATGTATTGAATGCATGGTCGCTTTATTTAGACAACGAGCAATCCGAGGTTCCTGAGTGTGTTGTTGGAGACATCCCTGAGCAGCAACCTGGTGAAGGCAAGTGTCCTCTGACCTATTTTGTCCTACATACTCTATAATTCAATGTCCCGCATTTCTTTATGAAACCTAAGGATTGACTAGTCTGTATTCACTTATCCTTGTTTACCTTTTGGGTTATCATGGTTAGCATGTTGCTATTGCTTTAACTTAATCAATGAACATGATGTGAACATTTATGATACGATATTGTTATCCTGATTATGTGGATGATCTTGTGATACCTTAGGGGGCTCAGGCCTTTTTCCTGAGTACCTCTCGGTAAGGACCTGTTCATGGAGTGACCACCCGGGATAACAGTACAACCATGAGGGTGGAATGCGACGCCCTTAGCTAATTAATTAAATGAACCTGGGGTGTAGTTGGCTTTGCCGGAGGGCCGTCAATGCGGGTCGGGGCGTAGTGCTCGCTCTACCAAGGTTGGGGTGCAGAGGTTCATTCGATTTGGTTTTTTTAGTCACCCACCTTGGTGAGGTGTACTGCGTTTGTACGACTGGCGAAACCTAACGAGCAGCTATGCACCAGGGGAGTCTTTGTAAAGGCTACATAGTGAAACCTTGCCAACTCACCTTAGTAGTGTTTGAGGGTTTGATCGACCCGAGGCATAAAGGGATAACGACTTGTGGGTAAAGTGTACAACCTCTGCAGAGTGTTCAAAACTGGTATATCAGCTGAGCTCACGGTTAAGAGCAGCCTTGGGATCCTCTATGATTAGAAGAACTTTGGATACTTTTATGATGATGGTTAATAATGATATTGTAAAATATGATCTCTGGTATTTCCTCGTTTGAGGAGGTAGTTCTGGGTAATAACTGGGTTATTACTAAAACTTGGCTCTACTAATAATAATAAATACTTGACCAACTAAAAGCAATTGCTTAACCTCAAACTCCATATACAGCTAGTCCACTTTAGCCAAACGGGACATTTGTTGTGTACGTTGATGTGTACTCACCCTTGCTTTACACACCACCCCCACCCCAGGTTGTCCCTAATGTACCCAATGCTCAATAGGTGGAGTTGGCAACATGGATGATTTCGAGGAGTTCCAGGAATATGACGAGTTCTAGTTCTTGCTTAGTGGCAAACCCCTAGTCAGCTGCCTGTGTAGGCTTAGCATCTACGTTTCGTATTTCCGCACTTTGATAATTTTGTTGAACAATGGTTATGTATTAGACTCTGTGGATGTCTTGGACATTTTGATGTAATAAGTACCTTTCTGCTATTTATTTCGAGCATTGTGTGATGATGTCCAATTATGTAATCGCTGTGTACGTGAGTTTCTGATCCTGGCACGTACATGGTTCGCATTCGGTTTGCCTTCCAAAACCGGGTGTGACATCTTTGATCTGCCAAAAGTAAAGTGGCCATATGAGTTGGTAAAAGTGGTATAGAATCATAACACTGTTGCCTCAAGGTCAACAGGCTTTACTTCGTTCAAGCTTTTATTTGGGGTTGAAGCAATAACACCGAAAGAAGCTAGAACATGATCAATAAGGACTCTAGCTTCGACAGAGGACGAAGATGCTTGCAAAACAAAAAAAGACACTATAGAAGGGTTCAGACTTCAGGAAATAGACCACATCAATAAATATCAAGCCAAATAGTCAAGTGGCGAGATATAAAAGTAAGACTAAAGAATATTAAGCCAGGACACTTGGTGCTTCGAAGAATAGCCAACCCAGACACACTGGGAAACTACAACTCAAGTGGGAAGGTCCCTTCTTGGTAGTGTCTTCGTGAAGACCGGGATCATACAGGCTGAAAGACATGGATGGGAATGATGTTCCAAGATCTTGGAATGAAGATGAGCTTCAACGATATTATGTGTAAACCATGTAATTTCTTTCTTTTTTCTGATGACACCCTTTTCCTTCCAAGAGGGGAGAAAGGTTTTTAATGGGGCCATAGGTTGTAATCTTCATTTTTTTCTTGCGTATCCCTGTGCAATACAAGGGCCAGCTTCCCCCACATGTAAAATGTAAAGATCTGAGATTACACCATCGAGTGTAAAAAAGTATGAAAAAGCTCCAAAGTCGTCCCTAAGGGGATGCAGAGCTAAATACCACCTAAGTCAAAGCTGAAGAAGCTCTAAAGTCGTTCCTAAGGGGATGCAGAGCTTACCTCCAAAGTTGTTCCTAAGGGGATGCAGATCTAAAATGCCACCTAAGTCAAAGGTAAAGAAACTCCAAAGTCGTTCCTAAGGGGATGCAGAGCTGAAATACTACCAAAGTAAAAGGTGAAAAGACTCCAAAGTCGTTCCTAAGGGGATGCAGAGCCTGGGTGTGTATTTATGTGAGTTTTTTTATCTTCGACGTACATTTGGATACTCCATCACATCATCTTCTGCATTCATACGAACATACATTATACATTTGTAGCTTCATCGCATCATGACATATCGCATAAGGCACTAACAAAGAAGAAGAGAAGGTTTCTGCTTTTAGCACAAAGATGCTTCGTTATAAACGGAGACACTTAATAGGAAAATAAAGGTTTTTTGACCTCAGTGTGAAGATGCTTCGTTACGTATAAAAACACCATTCATTGATATTGATCTCATGGTCCTTCGATGTGAACAAAAAGAAGGGAATGTGTTTTTCGCTTCGGCTCAAAAAGCTGGAAGCATCGGTTTCGTCCACAGCAAAGCAAATAAAGTGGGATAAAAGGTAAACAACATTATGAGGTATCCACAAATATTTACAAAAAATTTTACATTCAATTACAACTCCTTGTTGAATAGTACATTTTTCTTGTACAAAGAAGCTTCAAAGGTGTTTTTCAGTCACTAGCAGAACAAAGAAAAGCTTCTGAAGTTTCCTTCAGAGCTTCAGAGTAAGCTTCGGCTCATCAGTCTTCGCCAACATCGCCCTAAAAAAACAAGTCAAAGGTATTGAGAAACGTAATAAGGAAAATTCTGAAATAAAAACATGAAAGTAAAGAAAATTGCCATACTTCGCCAAGCAAAGCTCGAGCTACGTCTCTAGCAGCCTCTCGGCCTCCCTTAGCCCAGATTTGAGTAATAAATTTGTTACCTATACTTCTGGCTTCAACTGGAATATTAGCTAAGTCGGCTGGAGAGATAGCGAATGTGGGTTTGTTGACATCTCTTAAACAACTTATCATTCGCAGATTGCATTGTGTCAAGAGTCAAACTGTGATGTGTATGACACTCAAATGCACATAATCAGATTTTTGCATCAAAACATCAAATAAACACCAATGATCAAGATATTGTGCTAGGATAACAACCTATCACTATACATCATAAAGATACCATTTAAAACACCATATAAAACAATCAACACATGAATATCTATCATCGAGTTAAGCAACAAGCACCATAGACACCAGTTGATCTTCAAATAAAATTCAACTTAAGATGTTGCTACACCATGAATATACTAATTAAAGCACAAGTATACTATCGACATATACTTAGCGAGGTCGATTGGTGCTAAAATGACAGCTCTGTCTAGATTTGGGCAGATTCAAACTTCTTACTCCAAAAATTCATAACTAGAGACTCATTCAACCAAAACAAGTGATCCTATACTTTATATATAATTTATACAAGTCATATATGAACATCTCATGTTGATTCAATGCATATCAAGGGTAGTTAACACAGAAAGGCTTCTCTGTCCAGATTTGAACAGATTTAGACTCCACACTTCAAACCTCTATAACTTGACCTTTAGACCACCACAAAGGGTAATCCAAGACTTTTTGGAAATCTTAGAAAAAGAACAACACAACTTCTATAATCACCAAGAAGTGATTCCAAGTTTAATCAACCCAAACAACACAGTTTTTGAAATCTGTTCAGAGAATGGACATAATACAACAATTCTTTTGTAAAATTCATACCTCTCAAACTATCAGGCCTATGGTTATGAAAGTTTAACATAAGAAATATAAGGAAGTTATCTACAATGTTCTTATAATTAAGAAGAACAGATTCAAAGTTTAACGTAAGCAAACAATGCAACCTTCAAAATCTATACAGAATTTGGACAGATTCAGATACTGGACTCGTGAGATGCATAACATCTAAACCATTAATCCTAAGATCATGAAATTTTAGAACAAGCTAGATATTTAAATCAGCTACAACTTTTGTATAGAACATATCTACAGAAAACACATTTTACTTTACTAGATTAATTATGTACCCAGAACTGTACCAGCAGTCCTAACAATGACAACATTTCACTTCATTTTCCACATAGCCATTACAATTATCATCCACTCGCTACTATAGTTGTTTTAACACTCAACCATAGTCACACAATAGGTGGTGTGATGGCTACGAAGTCATGCTATCACTTCACCCTACATCACAATCTAACAAATCGACTCTAACCAAACTCGTTAACTAGCCGATTGAATGCTATGCCATTGACATGATGAAATCAATATGACAAACCACTAATGAATCGTAATCAAATTTCTACCCTCTAAAATCTATTAACTTGAGCACACAACATAGATAGTGATACCTCAAAGACATGGTATTTACGCCATCATGCAATAGAAATTCACACAAACAATACTAATTATTCCTATCGATGAAGTGCTAGAAGAACCAAATATATCATTTGCATTACTAACTTAATCATACTACACGTACAAGTCTACGATACATTCTTCGCCTGAATAACAATCTCAACTCAAAATTCACCATACACACATAATGCACTTAGTTAACAATCTAAAGCACCACTAAATAATACGACACATCTACTTCACTTTACGAACACAAACACATTACTTCGCATAATCCTATATCTTAAACCTAAAGTTCATATCACAAACGAAGAACTATTTTAATGACACTATGAATATACATCCACCCAACATTACACACGCTCCGCATACGTAAGATTCATTTAACACACTCAACATATACACCCACCGAACACTCCTTGCTACGTTGGCAACTTGACCCACGCAACTTCTTCATAATCATGAACACAACCACATCGCCTGAATACCAACCAATATACCTCAACTACTTCACCAAACAAGGATGATTCGTCTACTTTACCTCTACTTTACTATATGCGAAAGGTAAATTGACGAACGTAAAATGCGCATTGACTTGAGTTACAAACATAGAGGAAATTGTGACTACTTCGGCATGTCACCACCTCTCTACACAAGCCAAAACAATCTCTAACTACACCGACCGAACCTTCTTGTCGAGCATACCTATACTTCCTTGTCTCGAATAAAACCATATCGCGGCATGCATTCGAAACACTTCAATAAATCCTAGCGCAGCCATTATTTAATGCACTCGAGCACACACTCGTCCACCCATATATACATCTATCGCATACCAACCTATGAGTTTTTAAATCTATTCATCACATCAAATAACACAACTCATCTGTTCTCCAATTTTCTTATGCATCCATGCCACCTTTTTCACATACATTCTTCTCCAATGAAATCTCCGATCCGCACACTTTGATATCCACACACATAAATACGAGCGCATCCTATACATTGATCTACTCCCTAGACTTAAACTGACGAACATGCGCATGTATTTAGATAGCACTGAACAGCAAAAACTGAACCTGCACTTACCATATGAACCAACAAGTGAGGTTGTTGTGTGCCAATTCGGCTGGGCATTTTGTCAATTCGGCTGGGCATTTTGTCAAATGGGTGAAGAGTGAGGCATGGTGTGGAAAGGGTTGGGGTGATGATGCAGCATGATTCACGGTTTGTGGGAATGACTACCGGAAGGAGCTCGGTTTGGCAAGCTCTATGCAAGGAACAAATGAGCGAGGGACTGTGCACCAATGTGGACAATGTGCGGCGATGAAGGCTATGTGGAGCATGACACGAGGCGAAGGATGGTGAGGGAACACGCTTGGTGAGGGCCGCGTGCCGGTCGACCATTTTGTCAAGCAGGCAACACACATGATGGAGCAACGGCATGGGAAGAAATGGTGGCGCCCTACCATCGGTGTAGATGGGGTTGTGGGAGGAAGACACCATGGGAGAAAATGGATGCGTGCACTTGTGCTCGTCCATGGGAACAAAGAGGGGGCACTCGGTGTAACGGAACCTCCCAAGATATTAGGCCCACCTATAGATGTCCTTGTCCGAAGGACCTTAGATAGTCTTGTAGATGCACCCAATAGCTCAACGGGACCTACTTCATGCATCTTCTTCAACATCTCCCAAGAGCGTACATCTCATATCACAGACATTACACAACATCGGAGTAAAAGTAGAAAGAGTTACAATAACTTAATTTACATTAACAGGTACAATATAGAAAGAGTGATTGTTACAATATAAGGGTATGAGTGCTTCTACTTATTACATCACAGGAAGGTAGACACCTTCCATAAGTTTTACTTAGTTTTCATCCTCTCGCTTTGGGACAATCTTAAAACAGAAGCAACAAAACTCTATAGTTGATTCACTTACAACAACATGGGTTCGAAAACCCTGAGTACGGAGTGTACTTTTGCAAGTCTTACCCGACTAAAAGAAAAGACTCTCAAGGATATGCTGGCCTTTAGGAGTCAAGGTAAGATTTAGCAAGAACCAATGCCTCAGTTTGGTCAAAGCTTACTAAAGTTGGTCGTTATGAATTATTTTTACTTGTCAAGTTAAGTAATTTCCTGAATCTAGATTTCTTTCCTAATCTAGATTAAGTACTTGGCCTACAATAGCCATCTTTTATTACACCCAAAGTTTAGTTGGCCTACACTTACCCATGATGAGGCATAAGGCTATATAAAAGGTCCTCGATCAGCAAGCCTGCATAGTCTCGGTCCTTAAACGACTCAGACGGAGACACTACATCGAGACCTCCTTCTCGTGCAAGTCACCCGCCCCGGTCTCATCTTATCATTTATCACCCAAAGTTTGGTACCTGACAGAGGTACTCCTCTCAGATGTTGAATCCATCATGGTCGTGATGGATTCACCATCATAACTTTTTCTTTGTAAAAATTCCCAATCCTATGTGAAGCATCACCTTTTTAAAACAAACATTTTGTTTTCTAAGCAAGGCTAAGCATCATTAAAAAAACTTGATTGAATAAATCAGGTGACAAGGAATGGTATTCAATTTCTCAAGGAAGGAAATGCATCAATAGTTTATCAGACAATCCCTATTACCTAATGCAACATTCAAAGGTGATAAAACTTTAAAATACAAGGAAGGTAAATGCACAGGGGCTTGCCTTGTGTCGTAGGAGTAGCTGCTTCTTCACCACAGATGTCGAAGTAAAAGTTATTCTCCACGGGTGGATTCTCAGTCAGAGGAACAACTTCTTCTACTACTATAGGCTCTTCGCCGTGTTCTATACATAATAATACATATATGATTGCTGATGCTATGTCATGGATATGCAAAATTAGAACAAAACGATAGAAAGCAGTGTCTGGAATACAACTTTCCTTCACGATGTTTATCAGCCATCACGACTTCCTAGCTAGATAATTCTTTAAGATTAACTCAACTAATCTTCTTAGGCTACCAAGTTGTAGCAAGTTTAGGATTTGCAAATTTTACTTGCAAAACTACCCCTAAACTCACTTGGTATTAATAGGGCTTAATTCTTTGGACTTATCATTGATTTCCTGGTCAAATAGTGTCCAAAAATTTCAAACTTCACTCGAGGTTTAAAACAAACATATTAAGTCTACCAAAATAGTTTTATGATTTTCGGGACTATTAAACTATTTCTAAAATTCTGAAAGGCCCTTCTTAAGTACCTTTAAATGCTACTTAATTTATGGTTTCAAATAAAAATCTTGGAATTATTTTTCTTAAATACTATCTTATTTTAGAAGTCTAGTAAAATTGGTCCCATGATTTTATCATTTTTATACTATTTAAATGGCTTTCACAAGCTACCAATAAAAAGGAAAGGGAAAATCATGAATATGATTGGGCTGAATTCAGCCCAAACCGGGCCACGAACAGGGAAACGTGCCTGCGCCCACGCCCGCGCTGGTGACTTTGTGCAAAGGCCCCTGATGATTCAAACAATTAGTGAAGAGCCTGTGGTACTATTCTATTGTGTCGCTAACAACTTCACAAAAGCCCTCCTACTTCTAATTCTTCACGGTCTCAAGTCCCCTATCATGCGCCGGTCGAACACCTGGCCGGAGTCGCCCTGGCTCACCTCTGGCGACCTATTTTGATGGTAGCGAGTACATAGATACCCTCCCGGAAGCCACCCGAGAATACCCCTAGGGGTAATTTGACTGGTCGATCCCTAGTTCGTGTTGTCTGCGACGATTGCGAAGCCAGAGCTCCCGTGAGCCCGTTCCGAGCTAAACAATGTGGTAGAGTTCAATCAATCGACTTGGAAAGTACCAGTGGCTCACCAGGGTTACGGTGCTCACACGAATTTGGACAGAGAAGGCACGGAAGAGCCGGTCGATGTGAGGGGTGTCCACAGCGGCGTTCCCGGACGGCAACATGATAATCCTAGGACTATACTGTGGTAGCATTCAATTGGTCATGACCATAAGCATCTAGAGGTCAGAGAGGTACTAAATCGGGGATCTGAGGGAGATGAACTAACCCGAGAAGGGCTGTCCACGGTGGGCTCAACTCAGCGATGTCGGTGACCATGCTTGGGGAATTCAGATGACTGAGAGCTAGGGTACACGAGAGGGGCTGGCCGAGGGTGGGTTGGGCGCGTAATAGAGAGACGAAGCTAGCAGAGTGCTCAATTTAAAGGAACCGGTCATGTGCTTCGCGAATTTGGAGCAAAGGTGATCACGGTGGTGGTGAGATTTTTCATTGGGCGAGTTCACCGTGACACATGATGTGTTAAGGCTCCCGGGCAGTAACTGGCTGCTTGCCACGGTTACAGAAGCATGGTGAAATGACCACAGCGATGGCTGCTCGGCCACGTCATCATGCAAGTGGGTACAGCGCACAGGGCTCAACCCAATCCCCTCCCCATGATCTTTTCATCCATTCGATGATCTTTTTACTTAATGTGGAGTCAATGTGGAGTCGGCGTCCTTAGTTGTGCGTGAATCATGACACCAAGTGCGGATCACGACGCACGACACCGGCGGCGAGGTTCACTGAACCTGAAACCTTGTTCAATCATTGTGCCATGCAATACTCATTTCAGTGCGCCTTATAGAGCTCTATTGAGGACATTTTACTTCTATTTCCATGTAATAACATACCAACTCGACTTCAGCAAAGTTGTTCTCCTATATAGCATCTTCAACTTTGTTACAGTGACCCAGGCGTTAACCTCACTGGATCATCCTTAATTTGGCCCCAAATTTAGACAAATGCCATTGTCAGTCTAGGTTCAGAACATCCCCTCGACTGACAGCCCTACTTCAAGGGTGTTTTACTCCAAGTTCCATGTGGTTCTGGGGCTAGGTCACTTAAACAAATTCGTACTATTATAGTAGCTCTACCACTTTTCTGTACTGACTTATAGCAAATCTCTTATGGATTAAGAAATGCAAGAGCCCAAACATGGCTCAATAGCACTATTTTTCAGGGTTCAAGAATGGAGGTGCTTGTGAACTTTTGCAAGTTACTCCAAGTTTCTCCGCAAAACATGGAAATCTCCCAATATAAAAGTTTCTTAGTTTTTATTGCTTTATAAGTTGGGTATATACACTTTTTACAAAAAGTGATTAGAATTTGAAATTACCCTATAAGGCACTACTTAGGGTTTCTGGATTCCAAACCAGGGTTTCGGCTGTCCTAATGTCCTTTCAAGTGCTTAACCTCTCCAAATCATTGTTCCTTAACATGTCTACCAAACTTGGCAAGATGACTCATTTGTACTTAAAACATAAGGTCACATGCTACTGGTCCTTGGAGAGATTTTCCTACCTAGAGTTAAAGATCCCCTTAACAGATCATACCCTCAAACAAGCATGACATCACATGTTTTGTTTTGAAATTTTAACCCAGTGAATGCATGCTAGGTGTATCACAAACAATGTAATGTCAGTGCATATGATGCCATGCCAAAATTTTAGTTCTTGTAACACCAGAGGTGTTACACTTGGTCTGCGCATCCGAGGGGCTCGACATACATGGATAAGGACCCGAGTGCCCTGCACAAAAGAGGAGCATGGGGGTCATGAGATGGAGAGGGGTGTCCATGGGGATGGAGTTTGGCACCATCCATAGCCAGAGAAGGGCAAGGTTCGGTCATGGTAGTAGCAAGGAGGTTCTGCATGCTAGGGAGGACGTCGACCTATGCGTCCATGGGGAAAGGTCGGGTGGAGGGAGGTTTGTCCGGTGACTGGAATCTTGGGCTCGTCGTGTGCCATGGACGAGCTGCAGATGGTCGACCATGGCAGAGAGGATAGGAGTGCCAGCTGCTTATGCAGGGGCGGACATGAGCTTGAAGACCAGGCACCATGGCAGTTCATGTGCCCTGGACTTTGAAGGATAGTGAAAACCCTAACCCTAGAATGGGTTGGGCAGTGTATTAATAGACCAGAGTGATTGGGCCAGGCCCATTACAAGGACAGATATCTAACACCCCCCCCCCCCCCCGCAGTCACAACTCTATCATGTACAGATGTTGAGGCTGGATCGAAAGTCTAGGAATACACTAGAGGGCAGCCCCTTGGCGAAGATGTCGGCGAACTGCAGCGTTGTGGGGACGCTGAGAACCCGAATGTCGCCTGCTGCAACACGCTCCCGGACAAAGTGCAGGTCGATCTCCATGTGCTTCATGCTCTGATGCGACACGGGACTGGTGGAGAGGTAGACGGCGCTGATGTTGTCGCAGTAGACGAGGGTGGTGCGCTAGAGGGGGCTGCAGAGCTCATGTAGGAGCTGGCGCATCCAAGATGCCTCGGCCACGTCGTTGGCCACGGCCCGGTACTCAGCCTCTGTGCTGGAGCGGGAGATGACGGGCTGCCGCTTGGCGGCCCAAGAGACGAGGTTGACGCCCAGGAACACGACATAGTCGGAGGTGGACTGGTGCATGTTGGGGCAGCCAGCCCAGTCAGCGTCAGTGTAGACCACAAGATCCATCGTCGAAGATGGTCGAAGTAGGAGGCCATCGTCGAGGGAGCCCCTGAGGTAGCGCAGAATCTGCTTGAGAGCAGTGAGATGGGGCTCCCGTGGTGTGTGCATATGAAGGCACACCTTCTGGATAGCGTAGGTGATGTCGGGCCGGGAGAAGGTGAGGTACTAGAGCGCACCTGTCAGGCTCCGATACGATGTCGTGTCGGCGATTGGGGGCCCGGCGGCCTCAGAGAGCTTCGCCTGGGTGTCAATAGGCGTGGAGCAGGGCTTGCAGTCAGACATGCCAGCTCGCTCCAGAATGTCAATGACGTACTGACGCTGGTGCAGGAAGAGACCCTGGGGCCGATGTTCCATAGTGATGCTAAGGAAGTGATGTAGAGGCCCTAGGTCCTTCATCGCAAACTCCCACTGGAGGGCGAGGATGGTGCGTCGTAACAGGTCATCGGTGGATGCTGTGAGCAGAATGTCATCGATGTAGAGGAGGAGGTAGACGATGTTCGTGTCCCACCGTTAGATGAAGAGAGAGGTGGCCGACTTGGCCTCGACAAAGCCGATGGAGGCCAAGTAGGTGGCGAAGCGGCTATACCAGGCTCGCGGCGCCTGTTTGAGGCCATAGAAAGAGCAGTTCAGCTAGCATATCAGGTCTGGGTTGGTGGCGTCCACGAAGCCGATAGCCTGGCTGTAGTAGGCAATCTCCGTCGGAGTGGCATGAAGGAAGGCATTCTTGACATCAAGCTGGTGAATGGCCTAGTTCCAGGAGAGGGCGAGGGAGAGGACAACACGGACGGTGGCGAACTTGACGATGGGGCTGAAGGTCTCATCGTAGTCCACGCCGGGGCGATGAGTGAAGCCCCGAAGGACCCAGCCAGCCTTGTAGCGGTCCAGGGAGCCGACCGAAGTCAGTTTGTGATGGAAAAGCGCCACTTGCCAGTGACCACATTGGTGCGGGGTGGACGTGGCACCAGGTCCTAGGTGTGGTTGGCCAGTAGGGCCGCATACTCCTCCTCCATGGCCCGACGCCAGTGAGGGTTGGCTAGCGCGGTGCGAACGGAGGAAGAGACCAGGGAGGCGTCCGGTGGAGCAGTGGTCATGTCAGAGGCCAGAATAAGCCGGTCAACTGGCCAAAGAACACCGGCGCTGCGACGAGTCACCATGGGGTGAACGTGTCCGAGGTTGAGGTGGATGGCGACAGGGTGGTACACCGACAACGCGGGGGCCACTGGCATAGCAGGCCCGCGACGATGATAAACGACGGCGGGTCAGTGAATTGGGCCGCGCTCGTCGAGGGGCCCGGGTCCGCGGTCGCTGAGGGAGGCACGTGCCCGCGGCGGTAGTAGATGAGGGCGGGGTCGGCAAAGCGGTTCCCACACGTTGTCGGGGCCGGGGTCGGTGTGGCCGCACGTGGTGTAGACGGGGTTGACGGGGCCGAGCGTAGAGCAGGCGGAGTCGACGGGGCTGCGTGAGGCACAGGTAGGGTCAGTGGTACCATGCGAGGTGGAGGCGCAGGCGAAGTGGCCGCACATGGTGCGAGAAGAATTGTGAGCGGGGGCGTCGAGGCCGATTGAGCAGCACGCGAAGACAGTGAAGCCGCGCGTGGCGCAGGCAACGGTGCGAGGCGAGGTGCCCAGGGGGACGGGGACTCGGATCAGACTCAAGGAGGGAGTCGAGGTCAGTGGGTGGGGGGAGTTAGCAAGGGGAAACACATCTTTGTCGAAGACGTCGTGACGGGAGATGATGATGCGATTGGATGTGAGCTCAAGACAGCGATACCCCTTGTGGTTAGGGGAGTAGCCAAGGAAGAGACAGCGAGTGGAGCGGGGAGACAACTTATGAGGAGCAGTAGCAGAAGTGTTGGGATAGCAGACACAACCAAATACGCGGAGGAGGGCGTAGGAAGGGGTGGTGCCGTACAGGGTGAAATAGGGGGTGGCGTGGCTCACCGCCTTCGAGGGGAGGCGGTTGAGGAGGTGGGTGGCTGCGTGAAGGGCCTCTGCCCAGTAGCGGGCAGGAAGGGATGCCTGGAAGAGGAGACAACGGATCATGTTGGTGGTGGTGCGAATCATGTGCTTGGCCCGACCGTTCTAAGCAGAGGTGTAGGGGCATGAGAGCCTCAACTGAATGCCACTAGCAAGGAAGATCGACCGAGAGGCGTGGTTGTCAAACTCACAGCCATTAACACCTTGTAGGGCACGGATGGGGCGACGGAACTGGGTGGAGACCCAGGCGAAGGATTGAGTGAGGGTGGAAAACGTGTCGGATTTCAATCGGAGAGGAAAAGTCCATAGAAAATAGGAAAAATCATCCAAAATCACCAAATAGTTTTTGAATCTAGACAGACTAAGTACAGGGGAGGTCTAGAGGTCACAATGGACCAAGTCAAAAGCTTGCGCAGCCCTAGAAGAAGATGTCGGAAAAGGGAGACGGGTATGGCGGTCAAGATGACAAGCATGACAGAGGCCCACAAAATGTCCCCTATTACAAGAAGAATCTAAAGTGCTGGAGAGCTTGGTCATGACATCAGGTTCTGGGTGGCCGAGATGACAATGCCAGGTGGTGGAGGTGGAGGTGGAGACTAGGACGGGAGGTGGAGACACGGTGGTGGACGACGACCGAAGTGTGTAGAGGGGTCTGACGCTGTCACATCGGGCAAGAGGGGTCCTGGTGGCCAGATCCTTCATAGAAAAATCGATAGGATCAAACTCAATGGAACAGGAATTGTCGGTGGTGAACTGACGGACAGAAAGGAGATTGTGAGTGATGTGACGGGCTATGAGAACATCGTTGAGGTAGAACGGTCTGGGGAGAACTGAGGCACCTACTAAGGTGGCTGGAAGAGTGGACCCGTTCCCAACGACGATAGAGGTAGGGTTTGTGGAAGGAGGTGGGTGGGAGTGAGAGAGCATGCCTGTGGTGGGAGTGGTGTGATAAGATGCACCGGAGTCGATGACCCAGTCAGGGGATGGTGGGGCCAACGCCATGGTGCAGTAGGCGGCGGCGAGGGCGTTGGCGTCCCAGCCGCTGGTGAACGGGGAGCATGGTAGTGTTTTGGATGGCCCCATTGGTTGGAATGGAGGTGGTGCTGGGGTTGTCGATGGCACACCATACGGTGGCTCGCTGTAGGCAGGTGGTGTGGTCGAGAGGGCCGACGCCGGAGTCGGAGGGCGAGAGGCACCAGGAGTCAGACCCGGCCACATGGAGATGTTGTCGGTCTAGGGGTTGTAGAATGACGGGCAGTGCTGGCCGCCGCCCCAGCCGGTGGTGCCGCCGCGCGAGGAACTGCCACCCCCACGACCGCCCTTGAGAGGGCGATGACAGTCGTCGGTGGTGGAAGCGTGATGGGGTTCACAGTGGGAGGGCGAGCGAGGGCCTCGGCAGACGAAGTGCAGGGGGCCTATCCCCCGAAAGACGCCTGGGTACCGGTGGTGGTATTGTAGAGTGCCGAGGCCGGTGTGTGAGCCTCACGCGCCATGGTGAGCTCCTTGAGGAGAAGCTCATTCCGCACCGCATGGAAGGTGGGGAAAGGCACGGTTCTCTTGATGAGAGCCTTCAG
Organism: Zea mays; assembly: GCF_902167145.1. Classification (NCBI taxonomy): domain Eukaryota; kingdom Viridiplantae; phylum Streptophyta; class Magnoliopsida; order Poales; family Poaceae; genus Zea; species Zea mays. Next base: position 105,826,248 of record NC_050097.1, read on the forward strand.
ATGACAGTAGCGGGGGCTAAGGCCCCACAAAAGGTTCAGCACCAAGGTGCTATCCACCACCAGCTCGCCGAGATCACGGAGGGAGTCCGCTAGGTCCTTCATCTAGCGGCAGTACTCCCCCACATCGAGATCCCCCTAGGAGAACTGGTGGAACTAGGCGTCGAGGTGAAGAGCTTGAGCGTCCCGGTTCCCGAGGAACTGTTCCTTGAGGGTCAGCCACGCGTGACGGCCCATGTCCGCCTGGTCACGGATGATGTCGTGAAGCTCGACGCGGAACGACGTCGGCGAGGGGGGTTTCGCAGGCTGGCGGCAGCACGTGCAGGCATGGCCGTGACTGTAGCTGCGCTCTGGCCAGCAGCCAGTCCAACGGTGGCGGCGTGGGGGTGGCGGCGTCCTTGCCGGTTGGAAAGAGGAGGGCGGGTGCTAGAGCGGCGGCACTAGTGGGGAGGTCCGTGCTGGCGCCGGCGTCCGGGGCGGTGGCCACAGCCGCGGCATCCGTGCCGCCGGTGAGGGGAGGAATGGGCAGCGCCATGATGACGCAGGGGGACGGGCCAGGCCTGGGAGGGAGGGGAGGGGGCGGCGGCCGGGCCTGAGAGGTGGCTAGCGGTGGATTAGAGGGGAGGGGGAGGTGGCGACCGAACAGGGGGGTGGCTGAAAGGGAAATAGGGTTAACCATTTTCTATAACTAATTTTGGTGGTTGACGACCAACACAATCACATTGACTAACTAGTTTTCCTAGAATTCATGTATTACGGTGCATAAGGTTCAACGCAAACCAAGAAAGAAATCAAGTTAGGGACATAATTTAATTGGAGCAAAAGGAATTGAGTGTGCAGAAAAATAGCGCACCGGACAGTGTCCGGTGCACCAGGGCCATGCAACTCCAAACCGGCCACTCTCGGGAATTACAGGGCGTGCTCCACTATAATTCACCGGACTGTTTGATGAACCAGCGGAGCAACGGCTCCCTGCGCGCCAACGGTCACCTGCCGCTGTGAACAGTGCATGTCAGAAGTCAGAGCGCAGAAGTCAGAGGGCCCCAGACTGTCCGGTGCAGCAAGACGACAAAGGCTCCAACGGTCGACCAGCTCCGAACCCTAACGGTTGCGCTGACATGGCACGCACCGGACAGTGCACAATGGCTGTCCAGTGGCGCACCGGACTGTTCGGTGCGCCCATCGCCAGCAAAATTCAGCCAACAGCTAGAAGTGGTTGGGAGGCTATAAATACCCCCAACCACCTCATTCATATCAATCCAAACATTTTGAACATCTCACTTATTGCAAGAGCAAAAGACTTCACTCCTAGACACAATCAAAGCGATCTATCCACTCAAAGCCCCAAAATCAACTCTAGTGCATTAGGGCTTGTGACAGGATCACTTGTGTTCTTTGTTGCTCTTGTTGCTTGGTTTGGCCTTTTTCTTTTCCTTTCTATTTCTCAAGTGACTTGTAATCGAAGCAAGAGACACCTGAGTGTGTGGTGGTCCTTGCGGGGTCTAAGTGACCGAGAGATTAAGGAAAAGGCTCACTCGGTCTAAGTGACTGTTTGAGAGAGGGAAAGGGTTGAAATAGACCCGGTCTTTGTGACCACCTCAACGGGGACTAGGTTCTTTGTAACTGAACCTCGGTAAAACAAATCATCGTGTTCACTCACCTTGATTCTTGTTTGATTTGTTTTCCCCTCTCTAACGCCTCCTTGCTAGTGTGAATTTGAGTTGGCTCCCATACGTTATCCGCAATCCTTGAGCAACTCCTAGCAAGAGAGATATTCTTTTGGACTTGAATTTAATTCTAACTCTAACCCCCGACCTTAGTGTGTGTTTAAGTTTATAAATTTTAGGTTCCGCCTATTCACCCCCCCCCCCTCTAGGCAACTTTCAGTGGCGGCTAGTGAGAAGGGGAGGCAAAGAGAGGAAGGCTATGATACCATGAAGGATAGTGAAAACCCTAACCCTAGAATGGGTTGGGCCGGGTATTAATAGACTAGAGTGATTAGGCCAGGCCCATTACAAGGACGGGTATCTAACAGGGGGAATAGAGAAAGGATACACCAAAGAGAAGACAACAGGGGGAAGGGGCTTGTGTCGTCCATGGAGGGAAGGAGCCAGGGCACCGAGCACAAGATGTGGCCAATGACGAGAAGGGAGGCCAAGCCGAGGGGGCTACAGAGGGGAGGGCTCAGCCGTCTGCTCCATGGGAGGAGGCTGCCATTCTTGTTGTGTGGGAAGCCAGGAATAGGAAATGGCGTGAGGGGGAGAGAAGTGGGCTGGTGGCGGCTAGGGGTGGGTGGAAAAGTGTCCCAAGTGCAAGAGAGGGGATCTATATTTATATTGGAGCCCTAGGGTTAGGGTTTAGTGGGTTTGCTTTGGGCAGAAGTAAAGAGTTTCCTTCTAGGCTAAGGAAAGCAAAAATATACTGGATTTTCGGCGACGATTCATCTGTGAGAAACTGGAATTGGTGTGACAAGCGAAGAAACCGATGTCCAGATGACAGATGACCGATCACTTAATTTGGACCGAGAATTTGATTTGACGTCGCTCAGAAATTCATTCGCGCACAATTAAAAAAATAAAACTACTTGAGGATGACCGACTTATAGATTTACGATTGAGATAATGCGAGTTGGGTTAATTAATGTTGTCAACGTTGGTTCCGAATTTGGGTAGAAATACGGGTATTAACAAATCGGGTCGGATATGATTTAAATAGATGTCAATACATTAGAGATTCTGCTTGAGAATACTGACTCGGATAAAATATTTGGGCATAAATCAAAAATCTAGAAATCAGATTCAGACATAGATCGGATAACAACTGTCGAGAGTTTGAATAAATGAGTTCGGACGAAATTTGGAAGACGAGATTGACTTTCAAATTTGCTTTCGTGTCAAGAAATAAAAGTTTTAACAGGCTCTAATTTTGGCATTTTTCAAGATCGAATAACTCTGAATTTGGTGGAATTTTCTTGAACAATTTGAGAAATGGATATAGACATGATCGAGAAATCAAAATTTCCACTAACGGACCGTGTTGAGGTCGAATCTCACGGCTTAACACGAAATAAACACCTAGGGTGTCACAATGCCCCCTGCCAGAACTGTTGGTCTTTGGGATCGAATGTTCTGGCATGTTTGTTGATCTTGTTTATAAGGATCAAATTGTGGAATTCCCAATTGGTCTTGTATGTTGGAGCTAGCCTATCAAACGCTGAAGCTTGTGGTGCCCCAAGCTAGGTGATGTGGTATTCCATATGAATATTGTGGGTGTGGCGTTGCTCCTACCCAGTTCGGTGGATAAGCAGACGGGTATGCAGATGGTTATGTGGATGGGTATATGGATGAATATGTTGGTGGTGTAAATTAAATGTGTATGGTGGATATGCAGGTGGTAGGTATGGATGAGGTGGATAAACATGTGGTGCAGTCCATGGTGCCAGTGGTGTGGGTGGAACCATCTAGACTACCTCTTGGGCTATATTAATCGGTCGTGTTCCTTTTGTTTGTTTATCTAGTATGGGTGAATGAGGTTGCTTTGTTGGCCGATCACTTGGAGTGACCTTCTTATTGACATATTTATAAAGTAGTTGATCAAAAGTAGGAATAGTATTAATAATCTGACCAGCTGCTTTAGATATATTTTGTTCCCACATAACTATTTTGGGTCATCATGGCTTGAAGATTCAGGGTTGTTGTCGCCTCTTGTCGGACACGAATCGTCTCTGGGTGATACTCAAACCGTGCGCTATGTGTAGTAAAGGGGTATTAACCTAATCCTCTAATTGTGCTTGCCCCCTAGTACTTTCAGTCCCCTTGGCGATTTTAATGTCTCCTTCCCATCAAGATTTGTTTGTGCAGTCACCTCCCTGTATTCAATTTGCCTATTTTCACCAGTCTCTCAAGGGTCACCGATGATAATGCCTTTTCCCTTGTCTTTATCGATTGCATCCGACCAAACCAATATTTCCTTTCTTTTTAGATCTAATATATTGATGGGAAATGGCTGATTGTCAATTTGCATCTCCAGGAAACTCAGACAGCAAGGAAAAAGCTACATGGGCTAGTCGTGGGTGAGTGAAATGACTTCATTTAACTACATGACCTTTACAAAGTTTAATGTGGGAGGAGTGCATCATGGAAAGAACACCTTTGGATATGTTGCAATGGCAAGAGGAGCCGAGACCTTACCGAGGAGTACATTGCATGTGGAATATGGACGCTAAATCGTGATTAGGTATTTGGGGAGGTTAGTTGCCACAATATACCAAACCTGAGTATGCAGGTGCTAAGTCCCCTCTTCATTGTGGATTTGAAATGGGGGCCGAATAAGAACATTGTCGATGACGTTGAAGGCAAAGCCACCAAGAGGGTTGGTCCAATCGTGGATAGCGAGGTTGCTATAAATGTGGAGATCCAAAAAGGCAATATCTGGGTCAATCCAATTTTTAGGTTAATGTGTGTGAAGTATGGCGCACATGTTGTTATCGACAAAGGAAAGGGTGTTGTATTGGGTGGAGGCGAGAGTAGAGTTGTCATTCAAAATGGTAAACGGAAGGCAAAAATAGTCGGTGCGAAAGCCAAGAGGCCCTATATCTAGTTTCAGCTGTTGGCGGGTGTGGCGGAACCGCCCGAATTATTCCAACTTAAGTGCCTAAGTCCCGCCTTAGAGGCTAGACCACACTTAAATAGGAATAAAATGTTAGTCCCTCAGATCTAGTCTGACAAGGCCACTAATAGGATCAAGTACCACGTACTCACTCGAAGGTGAGGCATAGAGCAAATACAATAAAGCATAAAACCATACATTAAGGAGTACTTAAATTTATTACAACATCATCGGAGTTTATCAAAAGTAGTGATCATTGTTCGGAATGCAGCGGAATATAACTAACGATAAATAAACGAAGGGATGGGGAAGCCTGACCCATCACTCCTCATGCTCCTCCTCTGCTGAGGAAGGGTCCCACTCGACTGTTCAGCCCGGTGGCAAGATGGATGGTCAAGTCACTCCAGCAACCATATCCTCCAGAGAACCTGCAAAAATTTATGCCACAAGCAAGGCTGAGTATACTAATACTCAGCTAGACTTACCCGGTGTGAGGAGTCTACTCCTCTACCTCTAGACATGCAGTTGTTTGGCTGAGGGGTTTGGTTTGCCAAAAGCACTAGCTGAGTCTAAAATCAAGTTTTAGCTTTTCAAGTCTTAGTGTGACTCTCTTAAGACTAAATGTGTACCTAACTAATCATACATGGTATCAAACATTTAGCAATCAACATCTCTTGCCAGTCATCTCGTTTCCACTTATTACTCAATGTAGCAGCATGGATCAAGCAGTCTCATTTGCTGCGAGAAGCAGACGATTCGAATCAAGTTTTTAAACCTTGCAAGGTAAACCTAAACACACGACGTGGCGAGGCACTCCGTCCCCACACACATCAACTGTCCCCATCGATTCCCTGGCAACAAAAGGGGCTCATCGCCTTGGCGTACAATGCCTCACTAACCCGACTGTCGTCGTACAGTGACCGCACTTGTATCCACCATAACCGGAATGGGAGACCACGTTTCAGGTCGCGTGAGGAGGGCAATCTGCGGGCAGGTTCACTCAGGTACTAGGCTCACCGATTTACCATATTTCTTGGCATGTGCTTAGTACGTTCAAACGCTTGACACACGGTACCACACCTTAATCCTTATTCCAATTTCCGTCTCGTAGACAACGCATCCCCATGGATAGTTGTCCACATACCATCATCATTACGATACAAAAATGGATACAATCAATTCCTGACCTCACGCGAGTGCTAGAAAAATCACTCGACTTCTACCGAGATCCCTAATTAATAAAGCAGCTACTTGACCTAGCATACTAGTATCCATCTCAAAAGGAATCCAGAGTTCATGCAACTAGGGTTTCAGACAACTCCTACACTTAAGTGCACAGTACAAGCCTACAAACATTAAGTGTAGTAAAATAGCATATATAAACGGTTATGCATAAAACCGGGGCTTACCTTCCAAAGCTGGGGCAGGCAGATCCTCGATGGCAGGCTCTGGTGCTGGCTCCTGGACTACCTCCTGAGCAACTCCTTGCTTCAGAACGAGGATGTACTCCCCATCAGCGAGATTACAGTCTAGCGAATGCAATGAAAAAGATATATGCATATTAATGATATGGCATTTTTTGGTAAACACTAAGCATGGTGAAACAATACTAAAATAGTGGTACACTAGGGTTTCCTTTGTTGGCTTTAAGGGTTTCATACATTCATTTTAGGGTCTTGAATGAACTTAAAATTTTATTCATCCCTTGGAGGTTTGTTTTGGATCTTGGAGGATTTAAGGTTGCACACCACTAATTTCTCCCAAAATTCTCATTTTTCCTTTCTATTATGCTTCTTATTGAGTGCTTTTGAACTACCATGGCAATTTAGAATTTTTCAAATATGTTACTAAAATTACACTGGGTAAATATTGACCTCTTTGGTTTATTCTAAAATTTTTAGGTTGAAAATAATTCAGATACTCCTTGTGCAAAAATTAACAAAAGTAAGGGTAAAAGAACACTTTACACTATAGCTCTGATTTAGATGAAGTTTCTGGACTAAAATTTATTTTTGCTAAGGTCCATAGGTGATAATAGGCCTCTGTGCTAAAAATCACAGAAAAATATCCATTGGGTATTTAGTTGTGATTTTCTAAAGTTTAATGCCAAAAAGGTACTTATAACTAACTTGTTATTTGAAAAATGTCAAACAACACGACTTATATTTTTCCTAGATTCTTATCAGCATATTATTAGTTATTCCAAGGATTGGGGTGGGTTCTCCTTGGGGTTAATTTTCTAGGATTTTTCTAAGTTTTCATGGATTTCATAAAATAAAATGTGTTGCATTTCTTTTGTACTAATAGAGGGCTTAACAAAATTTTCTAGTGAACTATGTTAATAAAGTAAGCTAGCAAAAATGTGGTTGCCCCTGGTTCTTATTTTAAACTCCCTTTTCCATTTTCTTTAACTTTGAATCAAAGTAAGTTTAAATGGTAAACCCTTTCCTAATCTGGTGTACTGAGGGGTTCTTTATTTTTAAACAGACTAGGTAGTGGTTAAGTACCTCTCTAATTTTTTCTTAACCTCAGTCTAGTAGTATAGCTATTTTTCCCTTCTTCATTTAGCTTTTGGCTAGTTTACTATTTAAATAAAAACTTTAAAATTTCTTGTAGTACTTAGGGTTTTTGGTATTTTTCCTAAGTAGTTCATATTATTTAGAACCTAGCAAAATTAGTTTGACCAAATTTGGTTGGATAAAACTGAAGTTGTGAATTTTGCAAGCTCTGTCTGTATTTAAATGAATAATGTTTAAAAGGTTTTATGAAAAACCAGTTTACACCGAGACCCCTGGGCTTTCCCTTAAATAAGTCTTTAAACCATACCCATGCGGGACTATTCATCTGAGTCACTGACTATTCAAACCCCCCCTGGCTTCTTCTTCTTTTCCCCTGAGCTCCCTCCCCCTTTGAAACAGCAACCGCGGGAAATAAACAGGGTGGTGCGGCTTACCGGCGGCGAGGGAGGTCCGGTGAAGGGCGGGATTAGATCCGGGAGGTCCTGGCGGTCACGTCGAGGTGCGACTCGTCGACGGTGATGGCCGGAATTGGTCAGGCCACGTGCGCAGGCAGTCGGGCTCATCGGCGGCATACGCTCCGGCCTGCTCACGGCGGTATTGCTCAATCCAGTGGCACAGGAAGCTTCACGGGGTGCCAAGGACGCTACAGGTGCAAGGAATCGACGAATGGCTTACCGTGGAGCTCGGTCTACGTGCGCCGGTGGTCGGGTGAAGTCCGGCGACGTCGATCCGGTACCTCCGGTGAGGTAGTGTTCAATCCCCGGCTCTGGGAGCTTCACCGAGGTCCGTAGGGGCTATCCCGAGGGTCGGACGGGGCAGGGAATGGCTGGTTTGGCCGGTCTACGGCGGCCATGGCTTGCGCGGCCGTTGGCACCTTGCTCTCTGGGCAAACGCCGGCGAACTAGTGCTCGGGCTAGGTCAGTGGCGCGTGGGGGTGTATAGCCGAGGCCGGGATGGCTTTTATAGGCGCGGGCACGGGCGTGGACGCGAGGTTGGCGCGGCGCGGGGCGAGCGCGTGGGCGGAGCGCGTGGGCGTGCTCTAGCGCTCCAGAATGCGTCGAACACGTGGGCGTTTGTTTCAGCCTATGTTCAAGCGCCTGCAGGGATCACAAACGTGTGAATCTTGCCAAGGGTCCTATGCAGATCTCTTCCTGGCACCTAGGGCTAGCTAGTTTGTGTGAGTTTCAATGGAAGATATGCCCTAGCTCGTGAGATATGCGGGCACCAAGTCAAGTCTGTCGGCACTATTCACCAGTGACAAAACCGATGTCAAACCATGTCAAACGACCTCGGTTTGAATTCAAAATTTTCAGAGAGGTGCGTTGGATGATTTGGGTACTTTTTGCTATTTGGTCCAAGTGGTTTTGGCGCCAGCACAAAGGTGAACACCTTTGATTTTTGAGCTAGGGTGGTTTTGGGGACTTAGAAATTTTTTGAAAGGCTTAAGAGTTTTTCCCCTCTTGGAGAATTGTTTTGGGGTTTTTGTTGGGCCCTTTTGCAATATTTCTCTTACTAAATTTAGTAGCTTTACTAATTCTCTTCATCTTTAGTAAAGGTTCCTTTTTATGTTTTGATCATTTGCCCACACTTTCCCCTTTACTCCCAGGGTTAGGGTTTAAGGGCTTAAAAGGATTTAGGGTATTAGAATCTTGTTTGGGGGATGAACATTGTATGAAGGGTAGACTTCCTTTCTTGTTTTGGTTAATGCTTATCTTAACCATGCCTCTAAACTTTGAGTCCCTTCACTTTCCAATTTAGCATATAGTTTGAGTAGGACCCAATGTGCTTCTTTGGCTAGAGCTTTGTGTAACACCAGGGGTGTTACAGCCCTCCCCCTTAAAGGAATCTCGTCCCGAGATTGGGTAGGGATCCTTTAGTGGGGGTACCAAGAAGGTGTGTGCTGGTGTGTTGCAGTTTCCTTTAACCAAGTTTCTCTAGTTAACCGCTCTTTGAATGCCATTCTGTTTGCAACTTCAGAAGGAAGTCCTCCTAGATTTATTTTCACAACTTACTCTACTCTTATTAACTAGGTTTCTCTTATATTTAGATTTAAAGGGCAGGTGGGGGTGGGTGTTTTGGGTTACGTACCGACTCCTTTAGGCAGAAAGTCGGGGAAGCGAGAACGTAGAAAATCCTCAGATTCCCACGTAGCATCTTCTTCTGAATGGTTGCTCCACTGAATCTTATACATTCGGATCAACCATGCTCTTTCTTTCTGGTCCAATACCTTGACAGGGTGCTCTTGATAAGACAAGTCTGGTTCTATCTCCAATTCTGGTTCAGGTAGCACTTCCGTGGGCAAGCAGACACACTTCCATAGCTGAGATATGTGGAACACATCATGAATTGCTGACATATGAGGTGGCAACTTCAACTGGTATGCTACAGGTCCACAAGTCTCTTTGATCTCATAGGGCCCAATATAGCGAGGAGCTAACTTGCCCTTGATTCCAAACCTCTAAACACCTTTGGTGGGTGACACCTTAAGATATACATGATCCCCCACTTCGAATTGTAGAGGCTTCCTCCTCTTATCATGATAACTCTTCTGTCTGGCCTAAGCAGCTTCCAAGTTCTTTTTAATGACTCTGACTTTCTCCTCGGCTTCAAGTACAAGGTCAGGCCCAAATATTTCCCTCTCTCCAGCTTGCAATCAATTTAGCGGTGTTCTACACCTTCTCCCATACAATGCCTCGAAAGGTGCCATCTTTAGGCTGGACTGGTAGCTGTTGTTATAAGAGAACTCCGCCAATGAAAGGCACTTATCCCAATTCTTCCCATAGTGCAACATACATGCCCTCAACATGTCTTCCAGAATCTGATTTAATCTTTCTGTCTGACCATCTGTCTGAGGGCGGTATGCTGAGCTTCTTATCACATGAGTTCGAAGTGACTCTTGCAGCTGCTCCCAGAAACGTGCTACGAACGATGCTCCTCTGTCTGACACGATAGTCCTTGGTATTCCATGCAAATGCGCTATTTGGTCAATATAGATTTCTGCATACTTTTCTGTCCTGTGGGTGGTATGTACTGGCAAGAAATGAGTTGTCTTGGTTAACCTATCCACAATGACCCAAATATAATCATGGTGCCGGGATGTGTTGGGTAAACCCACAATAAAATCCATACTGAGATCCTCCCATTTCCAAGATGGTATGGGAAGAAGTTGTAAGGTATCCGCTACCTTCAAATGACTAGCCTTAATTCTTTGGCAAGTGTCGCATTCAGATACATACTTAGCAATTTCCCTCTTCATTCTGGTCCACCAATACAAAGATTTGAGATCATGATACATCTTGTTATTGCCGGGGTGCATGGAAAATTTGGAAAGATGAGCTTCATCCTACATTTTCTTCCTGAGTTCTGGATGCTTAGGAACAACCAATCGGTCTTCAAACCATAGAACTCCCTTGCTGTCCTGACGAAAGCATTTGTACTTATCCACCTTTTGTTTGAGCATCTCTTTAATGACTTGAACACCCTTGTCACCAATCTGTGTCATGATTACCTGCTCATGTAGAGTGGGCTCTACTGAGATATAACTCAAGGTGCCTGGGGAAATAACTTCCATGTTCAGTTTGCGCAACTCGTCACATAGAGTGGCGATCTTAGAGTCCATAATTATACAGTTGCACTGGGCTTTTCGACTTAATGCATCTGCCACAACATTGGCATTGCCCGGATGGTAATGCACCTCCAAATCATAGTCCTTGATCAATTCAAACCATCTTCTATGCCTCATATTAAGATCAGCCTGAGTGAAAAATATACTTGAGACTCTTGTGATCAATATAGATATTACAATGAGCTCCCATTAGATAGTGTCTCCATATCTTTAGAGCATGAACTACTGCTACTAACTCCAAATCATGTGTGGGGTAGTTCTACTCATGAGGCCTGAGTGCTCGGGATGCATAGGCAATAACTATGTTGTCTTGCATCAAGACACATCCCAATCTAGTGCCTGAAGCATTGCAATAAACATCGAAAGATTTGGTGTTGTCGGGCTGTGCTAGCACGGGTGCTGTTGTCAGATGTTGCCTTAATGTATGAAAGGCATCTTCACATTTCTGACTCCATTCATACATTACTCCTTTCTTCAACAATTCAATCATTGGCTTTGCAATCCTAGAGAAATCCGGAATGAATCGCCAATAATATCCTGCCAATCCCAGAAAACTCTGAATCTGTCGTACGGTGGTAGGAGGCTTCCAATCCATCACTTCTTGCACTTTCTTAGGATCAACTGATATCCCATCCTGAGAAATGGTTTGACCCAAAAATTTAATTTCCCTCAGCCAGAAATCACATTTGGACAATTTAGCATATAAGTGATGATCGCACAGTCTCTGCAGTACTGTATGCAAGTGCTTAGCATGTTCGTCTTCATTCTTTGAGTAGACCAAGATATCATCAATGAAGACCACCACAAACTTGTCTAGTTCTGGCATGAACACTGAATTCATCAAATAAATGAAATATGCTAGGGCATTGGTCAGCCCGAATGACATTACCAAGTACTCATAAAGTCCGTATCTAGTAGAGAAAGCTGTCTTCGGAATATCACTAGCCCTGATCTTGATTTGATGATATCCAGAGCGAAGGTCTATCTTGGAAAACACCTTGGCTCCCACCAAATGATCAAACAACACATCGATGCGGGGCAACGGATACTTATTTTTGATTGTCACCGCATTGAGAGGGCGGTAATCAACACACAACCTCAGACTCTCATCTTTCTTCTTCACGAACAAGGCTGGACATCCCCATGGAGAAGTACTTGGGCGAATGAATCCCTTGTCCAACAATTCTTGTAACTGCTTCTTCAGTTCTGCTAACTCTGTCGGAGGCATCCTATAGGGTCTCTTGGATATAGGTGCAGTTCCGAGTTGTAGTTAAATTGCAAACTCTATGTCTCTGTCGGGTGGCATCCCTGGCAATTCATCTGGGAAAACATCGGGGTACTCATAGACCACTGGAATCCTCTCGACGGGTGACTCTACCAGGGCGAAGGCACAGGAACGGGTACAACCCTGGTTAGGCAAATATAACGTGATTTCACCACCAGTAGGTGAGTGTATCTCAATGGCCCTTGCTGCGATATCAATCACTGCCTGATGCCTGGATAACCAGTCAGTTCCTAATATGATATCCACACTATCCAATCCCAAGATAAGGAGGGTGATTCTAATTACAAGACTACCAAATTTTATAGGCACCTGCCTGTTGATTTGATAGGTGGCAACCCGGCCTCCTGATGTTGAAATGGTAATGCCCCCATTTGTGTGATGAAAAGGTAACTGGCATTTGGCACTAAATTTTGCACTGATAAAAATCTGTGATGCACCTGAATAAAAAATAATGGCTGCAAGATAATTCAAAACGGAAAAGATACCAGTCATGACGGGTGCTCCTTCTGGAATATCACTCAAGGTGGTGAAGTTCAGCTTGCCTTGCCTCACTTGCACCTTCTGCCTCTTGCCTTGGTTCTGATTGGAATTCTGTCCTTGCCTCTTCTGGTTCTTGGGGCAATTCTTGGCGTAGTGCCCAGTGCTACCACAAGTGAAACATCTGTTGTCATTGGCCTCACGGTACTGCTGCTGTGGCTGGTTGTCGTTCCTTTGAACTGGGGGTTGAGAGCGGTTGGGTGCCTGCTGCTGTTGTTGTGGTCGGATCACCCACCGTCCTTGCTGCTGAGGTCCCCTATTCTGAGTGTTGGACACAATCCGGAAGCGCTGAGGCTAAGCTGAAGGTCCTACCATAGGGGTCTTCCTCTTCTTTTCTGCCTGACGAGCTGTGATACAGTCCTCCTGAGATATGGCCATGTTGACTAACTCATTGTAGCTGTTGGCCCTGACTATGTTGAGACGGTCGCGGAGCTTAGTTCTAAGGTCCCTCCTTAACCTATCCCGCTTCTTCTCATCCATGTCAGCATGATAGCCTGCGTACTGACACAGGTCGTTGAATGCTTGGGCATACTGTAACACTGTACGACTCCCCTGAGTAAGTGCCAAAAACTCATTAAGCTTGCGGTCCATGATGCCTGCTGGTATGTGATGTCCTCTGAATGCTGCCTTAAACTCTCCCCATTCCACCACATGGTCAACCGGCTGCATGGCGAGAAAGTGATCCCACCATGTTCGCGCGGGTCCGCGAAGCTATTGGCTGGCGAAACGGACCTTAGACACATCTAAACAAACTCCATTAAGCAGTGGGAATTTGGATTCCACCACTCTGAGCCACACATCAGCATCAAGTGGATCTTCTGCCTGAGTGAACAATGGCGGCTGAGTGCTGAGGAACTCCTGATAGGTGGCCACTGCTGGGTGACGCTGATGGTGATTACCACCACCATAGTGCTGGGGTGGTGGCTGACGCTGAGCCAACTGTCGCAGAATCTCATTCTGCTGAGCCATCAGCTCTTGCATGGTAGGAGGCGGCGGCGGTGGTGGAGGAATGCGCTCATTCTGTCCACGGCGCGCTCTTCCTGACATCTGAAATTTAGGATGCTCTTAATATCATACTTTGGAAATCAGGGGTTGCACATGGTAAGAGATTTTAAAGGACAAAGTTTGTAAAATGTCAAACATTTCCTTGCATTTTCATACGAGGTACCACATGACATAAATTTCCCTCATAACTTAAAATAGACATCATCCATCGTTCATCAATCCAAAAGAGTTTTCTAACGGTTACAGTAGTGTTCAAAATACTCGACTCTCTCTAGCCTAGTACCCTAATGGTGCAAAAGCTAAGCTAGTTTCGAGGAGTTCTACTTCCGCACACTTCTAACCCCATTTCTGAAACCTAATGGGCAAACTAGGCAACGCTAGACTCGGGGGAAGGTGGCCTTCTTGAGCCAGTAGTGTCCAAGCTGGATGCAGGCTCCGGCTCCTCTCCTCCCTCAATGTCGACATCCTCGTCGGCCCCTTCTTCCTCCATGTCTTGAATTTCCTGATGGTGCATATCCAAGTGCTGGTTGGCTTCCTCGAGTTGTTGCTGCATGGTCAGGAGCTGATCCTCGAGAACCTCAATGGTCTTCTCCCTGGCCCCTACCTGTTCCTCAAGCTCTTGGATTTGGGTGGCCATCTGCTCCACCTAGAGGTCCTTCTCCACCAGCTCAGTGGACAGGTCTACCACAAGGTCCTCCCTGTTATCCAGGGTGATCTTGGTAGACTCCACCAATCCCATCAGCTAGGACATTGCCTCACCTCGCACTGCTTGCAGACAATACAGGGCATTCATGCACCGCACCGTCAGGTGAGTAGTCTGCCCCGGGTAAAGAGCCCACACATCCTTGGCATGCTCGACTCGATCCTTCCACATTGGGCCGTCCTCCTTTTCAGCGGCGAACAAGCCAATGGGATGAGTCGACAGCTCCAAGGGGTGAAAACGACAAAAGATCGTCAGTACGTGAAGAGCGGTGGACTCGATAGTATCTTCAGCCCTGAATCCGAAAGACTCGAAGTCCAACGAACGCTAGCCCGGCTGCAAGGGATGAGGCTCCAAGGTCATCCTCACCCTACAGCGGGGTACCTGGTGCTCCTCGAACAACTGCACCGCGTACTGGGGAGGCATCGTATAACCGGCTCCCTGCAGCACCTCCCACAAAATGTGGGGAAAACCCTCTCGTGCAAGCCCGTCCGTGTGGGAATGTGTGTTTCCTCCTTCCGAGGATTCGTGAGAAGTCATCTGTGTAAGGGCAAGCGTAAGAGAAAAAGAAAAATAATTACAAAAAATAAAAGGGGATTAGTGCTTGGCTTTCCCAGGGTTACGTTGAGATCTTGGAGATATACTTAATCTTTACTACGGTGCCTCTTGGATTACCTAGCTTTTAAAATTTTTGACCACTTACTATGTAGTTAGAACAAAATGATGCATGCATGCTCGTCCTAAGCGACCTCACATCAAACATATAGGGATAGAGAAACCTCCATCCATTATTATAGTAGCCGGTAGGGCATATTCAATTAGCCACCTAGCTACCCATCTAGTATCCTAAGGCTTCACGTTCTATGTCCATCGTTTTCGTCTTACCGATCTATCCAACAATTGTTTCTAATAAGTTTTACTCTTTGAAAAGGATGGTAATTACGATTTATTGATTCCTCTGTGGTGGTACAAGCTCTGATACCAGCTGTGGCGGAACCGCCCGAATTATTCCAACTTAAGTGCCTAAGTCCCGCCTTAGAGGCTAGACCACACTTAAATAGGAATAAAACGTCAGTCCCTCGGATCTAGTCCGATAAGGCCACTAACAGGATCAAGTACCACATACTCACTCGAAGGTGAGGCACAGAGCAAATACAATAAAGCATAAAACCATACATGAAGGAGTACTTAAATTTATTACAACATCATCGGAGTTTATCAAAAGTAGTGATCATTGTTCGGAATGCAGCGGAATATAACTAACGATAAATAAACGGAGGGATGGGGAAGCCTGGCCCATCACTCCTCATGCTCCTCCTCTGCTGAGGTAGGGTCCCACTCGACTGTCTAGCCTGGTGGCAAGATGGACGGCCAAGTCACTCCAGCAACCATATCCTCCAGAGAACCTGCAAAAATTTATGCCACAAGCAAGGCTGAGTATACTAATACTCAGCTAGACTTACCCAGTGTGAGGAGTCTACTCCTGTACCTCTAGACATGCAGTTGTTTGGCTGAGGGGTTTGGTTTGCCAAAAGCACTAGCTGAGTCTAAAATCAAGTTTTAGCTTTTCAAGTTTTAGTGTGACTCTCTTAAGACTAAATGTGTACCTAGCTAATCATACATGGTATCAAACATTTAGCAATCAACATCTCTTGTCAGTCATCTCGTTTCCACTTATTACTCAATGTAGCAGCATGGATCAAGTAGTCTCATTAGCTATGAGAAGTAGACGATTCAAATCGAGTTTTTAAACCTTGCAAGGTAAACCTAAACACACGACGTGGCGAGGCACTCCGTCCCCACACACATCAACTGTCCCCATCGATTCCCTGGCAATAGAAAGGGGCTCACCGCCTTGGCGTACAATGCCTCACTGACCCGACTGTCGTTGTGCAGTGACCACTTTGTACCCACCATAACCGGAATGGGAGACCACGTCTTAGGTCGCGTGAGGAGGGCAATCTGCGGGCAGGTTCACTCAGGTACTAGGCTTACCGATTTACCATATTTCTCGGCATGTGCTTAGTACGTTCAAACGCTTGACACACGGTACCACACCTTAATCCTTATTCCAATTTCCGTCTCGTAGACAACGCATCCCCATGGATAGTTGTCCACAGACCATCATCATTACGATATAAAAATGGATACAACCAATTCCTGACCTCGCGCGAGTGCTGGAAAAATCACTCAACTTCTATCGAGATCCCTAATTAGTAAAGCAGCTACTTGACCTAGCATACTAGTATCCATCTCAAAAGGAATCCAGAGTTCATGCAACTAGGGTTTCAGACAACTCCTACACTTAAGTGCACAGTACAAGCCTACAAACATTAAGTGTAGTAAAATAGCATACATAAACGGTTATGCATAAAACCGGGGCTTGCCTTCCAAAGCTGGGGCAGGTAGATCCTCGATGGCAGGCTCTGGTGCTGGCTCCTGGACTACCTCCTGAGCAACTCCTTGCTCCGGAACGAGGATGTACTCCCCATCAGCGAGATTACAGTCTAGCGAATGCAATGAAAAAGATATATGCATATTAATGATATGACATTTTTTGGTAAACACTAAGCATGGTGAAACAATACTAAAATAGTGGTACACTAGGGTTTCCTTTGTTGGCTTTAAGGGTTTCATACATTCATTTTAGGGTCTTGAATGAACTTAAAATTTTAGTCATCCCTTGGAGGTTTGTTTTGGCTCTTGGAGGATTTAAGGTTGCACACCACTAATTTCTCCCAAAATTCCCATTTTTCCTTTCTATTATGCTTCTTATTGAGTGCTTTTGAACTACCATGGCAATTTAGAATTTTCCAAAAATGTTACTAAAATTACAGTGGGTAAATATTGACATCTATGGTTTATTCTAAAATTTTGAGGTTGAAAATAATTCAGATACTCCTTGTGCAAAAATTAACAAAAGTAAGGGTAAAAGGGCACTTTACACTATAGCTCTGATTTAGGTGAGGTTTCTGGACTAAAATTTATTTTTGCTAAGGTCCATAGGTGATAATACGACTCTGTGCTAAAAATCACAGAAAAAGATCCATTGGGTATTTAGTTTTGATTTTCTAAAGTTTAATGCCAAAAAGTACTTATAACTAACTTGTTATTTGAAAAATGTCAAACAACAAAACTTATATTTTTCCTAGATTGTTATCATCATATTATTAGTTATCCTAAGGACTGGGGTGAGTTCTCCTTGGGGTTAATTTTCTAGTATTTTTCTAAGTTTTCATGGATTTCATAAAATAAAATGTGTTGCATTTCTTTTGTACTAACAGAGGGCTTAACAAAATTTTCTAGTGAACTATGTTAATAAAGTAAGCTAGCAAAAATGTGGTTGCCCCCTGGTTCTTATTTTAAACTCCCTTTTCCATTTTCTTTAACTTTGAATCAAAGTAAGTTTAAATGGTAAACCCTTCCCTAATCTGGTGTACTGAGGGGTTCATTACTTTTAAACAGGCTAGGTAGTGGTTAAGTACCTCTCTAATTTTTTCTTAACCTCAGTCTAATAGTATAGCTATTTTTCCCTTCTTCATTTAGCTTTTGGCCAGTTTACTATTTCAATCAAAACTTTAAAATTTCTTGCAGTACTTAGGGTGTTTGGTATTTTTCCTAAGTAGTTCATATTATTTAGAACCTAGCAAAATTAGTTTGACTAAATTTGGTTGGATAAAACTGAAGTTGTGAATTTTACAAGCTCTGTCTGCATTTAAATGAATAATGTTTAAAAGGTTTTATGAGAAACCAGTGTACACCGAGACCCCTGGGCTTTCCCTTAACTAAGTCTTTAAACCATACCCCTGTGGGACTATTCATTTGAGTCACTGACTATTCAAAACCCCCCCGGCTTCTTCTTCTTTTCCCCTGAGCTCCCTCCCCCTTTGAAACAGTAACCGCGGGGAATAAACAGGGTGGTGCGGCTTACCGGCGGCGAGGGAGGTCCGGTGAAGGGCGGTGTTAGATCTGGGAGGTCCTGGCGGTCACGTTGAGGTGCGACTCATCGACGGTGATGGCCCGAATCGGTCGGGCCACGTGCGCAGGCGGTTGGGCTCGTCGGCGGCGTATGCTCCGGCCTACTCACAGCGGTATTGTTCAATCCAGTGGCACAGGAAGCTTCACGGGGTGCCAAGGACGCTACAGGTGCAAGGAATCGACGAATGGCTTACCGTGGAGCTCGGTCTACGTGCGCCGACGGTCGGGTGAAGTCCGGCGACGTCGATCCGGTGCCTCCGGTGAAGTAGAGTTCCATCCTCGACTCTGGGAGCTTCACTGAGGTCCGTAGAGAAGGAGAATAATCTATTATTGCTAATCTATTATTTCTCAATCCCCAATCATCGAGGTCCGTAGGGAAGGAGAATAATCTATTATTGCTCAATCCCTAATCATCTATTATTGCTAGAATTAAATAATGGAAGGAGAATAATCATAATAACAATAAAAAAGGTAACAAAGAGGGTTATCTCATATTAGACTTTTACAATACATTTTGAAATTATGAAAATACAAAATTTGAACTTGAATTTAGTTGAAAACGTGAAAAGTTGAAAACCTGAAAAATAAGAAAAATAAAAACGGAGGTAAAACGGTTTGGGCCTCAGCTACCAATTTTGGCCCAACCCTCCACTTCCACCGCTCGGCCCAGCTGACTGGTGGATCCCTCCTGTCAGCTAGCCTCGCTGTGCACGCGTACTCTTGGTCACTGTCATGTGGGTTCTTGTGGTCAGTCTCTTCTCCCGCCACCCTCATGCCCTCTCCTCTCCTCTCTTTCTGGTGGACCCGGATTGTCAGCTGGATCTTCTCCCCCCTACAACAAACTGAGCGGGCAGCTGGCAGTAGGCACGGAATCCGGGCGGGGTTGCTCACTGCATCTCCAATCATCTCCCTCATCTCCGTAAGCTCTGCAGCTCGAACCCGGGCCCCTGCGCATCTCGTCGCCATTACTAGGGAGGGAGTTTGGCTGTCGCCGTCTTGTGCCTACGCTGCCACTTTGTGTCCGAGGGGAGGTCGGGAGCTTCACCACATCCGCGGGAGTGTGTGTGTGGGCTCGATGGGCCCGATCGGGGGGTGGCTTGCGACGAATTGCTTGTCGTAGTTCTTCACCGCCGCGAAATCTGCCGCACGTTATGGCCGGCCAACCCATCGTCGTAGGAATTCTTGGTAAGCACTCTAAGGCTATGTCCAGCAACGATCTGTATATGGTCCTGAACCCCAAATATAGCGGTTTAGATACTTCTTTTCTTCTCCAACAAGGGCCGGTAAAAGGTGCGCTAAAATAGAGGACCATCACCGCATCCGCTATATGTGGAGGATTCTGTTGGTCCGCTATCTAGCACTGACACGGCTCGATTGGCGCTGTGCACATGCAAACAACAGTATGTCTGTCCTTGAACCACGTGCTTGTAGTGTAAACAATAGTACGGTTTTTGTTTAGCTATTTTACTACAGTCAGCAGTATTTCTTTAATATTATAGGGGATGAAATTTAGAGGACGTTGTTGGAGACGGTAGAGATATAGAGAACGGAATCTTTTAGAAAGAACTGTAAAGGACAGAGAATATTCCTTTAGGGGATCAAATTTAGAGGACGTTGCTGGAGATAGCCTAACCAGTTCGGCTCATCCTTCTACACGAATTAGACCCATCCACGCTCGGGTTGCCCATCAGGACACCGTATCGACCAACTACGACCATCCACCGCCTAGGGGCTTGTTCGGTTATACCCCAATCCATATGGATTGAGGAGGATTGAGGGGGTTTCAATCCCTAGTAAGTCAAAATCTCTCTTAATCCGTATCAATCCCCTTCAATCCATATGGATTGAAAATAACCGAACAAGCTCTAGGTGGGATGTCGGGGGAGGTCGGGTCCTCACTGACCGTTGATCTCTGAATGGACGCGTTAGATTAGATCTATAGGGAGCGTTCCGTTCTTTTGATCTGTGTCGTCCAATTTTTGTTGAACACATGTGATCCCGTCTGGCCATGCTAAAATCAGGATCGTGGTTTCCGGATCGAATGGTTGTGGTCGTGTACCGCTTCGGATGATGGATGCCCTAATATGTGCCACAGATTTCAGCTCCAACGATTGATCTCCACCCATACCCCTTCGGCCAGCGTATTTTGCTAAAGAGACCTTCTGTTTTTAATAAACAAACACGCAGTCCAGTTCAGTTTAAAGAATATTGAAAGTAGGCCCCTAGTTTTTATAAAGTGCACCCTGAACTCTTCAGAAATAGTGGCCCCAGTCCAGAGGTGAGAAAAATTGAGTAAAATTAATAAAGAAAAGGGTTTTTAGTATAAATATAATTCCTGAAACTCATTTAATTCATATTTAATTTATTTTCACTTCTTTTTGATCCATTCCAGTTGCTTTAGATTTTTATTAATGTTGTTTATCATCTGGTATCCATGTTGTCTCATGAACCATAGGTTAAAATTATGCACTTCACTTATTCTATACCAAACACTTAAATCTTCGGAAAACCATAACTTTATAACCGTAACTCCGAATTTAGTGGTTCTCGAACCTGCGATCTCGTTATGTTGCATAGATCAATATTATGCAGTTTGTTCGTATGTTTGGTGTAATGTTAATTTTGTGTATACCATGTTTGTTTGTATTTCTACGACTAGCGGTGAGGTCACGAGCATCTTGAAGACCAAGCTGGTACCTGCAATCTCAAGTCACAGGCAATTTGTGCCCTTGATCACTTTTCTTTACCCAATAATGTTCTTAATAATCATTGTGACATGTTTAGGTTAATTTGATGGGACCTAATAGGTTTCCCTAGACTTATTTATCCCACAACCTGTCTACAACTGAACTTTTGGGTAGTTTTGCTATTGCTCTACCTGGTTTTGAGAAATTAATGTTATATTATGATCATGTTCTAGTTATACTGTTGTTTTAATTATTGTTCATGACAAGGTCATTGTGTTAATTGGAACAAGAAGCGACCACCCGGGAAAACAGTGCTACCACAAGGGTGGTATGGGATGCCATTGGCTGACTAATTAGGAAAGCTAGTGGAAGACTACCTTACCTGAAAGGGGCAAGGGCGGTAGAGGAGCTGCGTATAGGGAGGTTCTCGGGGTGATCATGCTGCGATGACTTTTCGGATGCGGGATTCCTATATCGCACTTCTCAGAAACCGTAGCAGGTTTTCGGAAGCTAGTGGAACTTTGTAAAGGCCTCGTAGTGGTACTCTGCCTTGTCTCATCGATAGAGATGAATGGGAAGTTGTGATCCCTTGGCAAATGGGTAACACGACTTGTGGGTAAAGATGTGCAACCTCTGCAGAGTGTAAAACTGGTATATCAGTTGTGCTCACGGTCATGAGCAGCTCGGACCCTCACATGATTAATTTATGAAATTAAACTTAATTTGTCATATGCATTGCATTGTGGGTGTTGTTATTAATTTGATCTCTTATTTATTGGGGTTGGTATCTACTTACACTTAGTAACTGCTAATAAAATTTTGACCAACTTTAAAAGCAATGCTCAGCTTTAACCATCTCCTTTGGTAAGCCTTACACTTCACATGAGCTCCCACCTTTGGTGAGTTCATGCACATTATTCTCCACAACTTGTTGAGCGATGAACGTATGTGAGCTCACCCTTGTTGTACTCACATCCCCCCAGGTCCAGAACATGTACCACAGAAAGAGCGCATGAAGGATGCTGCGATGAGTTCGTGAGAGGTCTAGGCCATCGTCTCCCAGTCAACTATGGTTGCTGGATCGATGTCTTCGTATGATGTAATTATTTATTTATTTTATACAGAACTCCTATTATATAGTAAAGATGTGACATTCATTTCTGTACCATAAGTCATCATATGTGTGAGGCTTGATCCCAATACACTTGGTGAAGTTCGCGCCCGGGTTTGGTGCCCCTAAAACCCGGGTGTGACATTTCTTGAGCAGCAATGAGAGCATAATGAACCATACTATTAGTGACACGATATCGATGTGGCAAAATAATATTCCTTCTAGGTCTATCTTGAGCAATAGAGTAATTGTTGCTAACAGGAGGTACAGAAACTATAACTGACTATGTAATAGGAGTAACAGAATCAACATTAATAGGTCCATCTACCTCAAGATTCTCATCAGTAGTTTCAAGCATAGATGTGGATGAGGAACCACTATCAGAAACACCTCCAGTGGAAGAAAAAGTATTTTCATCAAAAGTAATATCACGACTGACAATCACCTTCTTAGAATCAGCACACAATAAACGATATCCTTTGACACCAGAACCATAGCCAATAAAAGTGCATTTTTGAGCTCTAGGCACTAGCTTCCCATTGTTAACATGGGCATAAGCAGGACAACCAAAGATTCTAAGATTAGAATAATTAGCTGGTTTAACTGTCCATACCTCTTCTAGAATTTTAAAATCAATAGCTGAATTAGGAGAGCGATTAATCAAATAGCAGGCGGCATTAGCAGCTTCCGCCCACAAATCATGCTTATCTCATAAACCAACATTAGAAAGAATGCAACGAACACGTTCTAGAATAGTATGATTCATTCTTTCAGCAACACCATTCCGTTGGGGAGTACCTGGAACAGTCTTGTGTCTAGCAATACCATGATCAGCACAAAGAGAATTAAACTCATTATTGCAAAATTCAAATCCATTGTCGGTTCTCAGTTTCTTGATTTTTCTGCCAGTCTGATTTTCCACTAAAGGCTTCCATTGCTTGAATGCAGTAAGAGCATCATTTTTATGCTTCAGAAAATAAACCCAGACTTTGCGAGAGAAATCATCAATAAAAGTGATCATATAATCACAACCTCCAATAGAATAATGGGGAGCCCGACCACAAATATTGAATATAATCAAGAATGCCATTGGTGCAGTGAGTAGATAAAGAGAAACAGACTCACTTCTGTTTGCCAAATACACAATGTTCACAAAATTTCAATTTGCCAATATCATTTAAATAAACTCTCTTGTGCAAGAGATGCATACCTTTTTTCACTCATATGTCCCAAGCGCATATGCCAAAGCTTGGTATTTGAAGTGTTGGATGCAATAGAAACAGTTGCAGTACCTGTAATTGTGGAACCTTGCAAATAATAGAGATTATTTATACGTTCAACCTTTAACACAACACGGTTGCCTTGAGAAACCTTAAGAACACCATTATCAGCAGAAAATTTGAACCCCATTGCTTCTAAGGTGCCCAAAGAAATAAGACTCCTCTTCATCTTAGGAACATAGCGAACGTTAGTAAGGGTCTTAAATATGTCATCATGAACTTTAATTTGAACACAACCAATTCCAGAAATTTCAAGTGGAGATTCATCACCAATAATAGCATCACCATCATGAACATGAGAATAATCAGAAAACCACTCTCGATGTGAGCAAATGTGAAAAGAGCAAACTGAATCAAGAACCCAAGCCATACGCTTTTCATCATTAGAAGTGATCATAAGAGCTTCTCCGCCATCACTATTTTCAACAATACTAGCCTCAGCAGCTGATTTATCAGCTTCCTTTTTCTTTTGCCTTTCTTCCTTATTTTTCAACTTAGGACACTAGGAGATCACATGATTATCAGTTTTGCAATAACGACAAAAATTGTTGGGTTTACCATCTCTTGACTTAGACCTTGATTTTGGTTTATTAGAATTGCCCGCTTGTTGAGTTCTACCTCGAACAATAAAACCTTCACCTTTAGACTCAGAATGAGAATCAACATCAAATTTTTCCTTAGGCAATAAATTTGACTTAACATTCTCAAATGTCAGTGAAGTATGATTTCCGTACTGCATAATTTCCTTAAAATACTTAAAAGATGGGAGGCAATGAGACTAGCAACAAAATTGTCTTATCTTCATCATCTATCTTCACATCCAGACTCTTAAGGTCTACACAAATAGAATTAAATTCATTGAGATGTGATTGAATAGATGTACCTTCCGCCATACGAATAGTATAAGGTGCTATTTGAGACGAAGCTTATTAGCAAGACTCTTGGTCATATATAGCTTCTCCAATTTCTTCCATAATTCTGCCGCAGATTTTGCATTCATTACTTCACGCAGAACATCAGAAGATAAACTGAGCTGCAAGGCGGACAAAGCTTTTTCATCAATATCAATTCATTTATCATCAGTCATATCAGCAAGTTGCGGTTGCAATGCTTTTTATACACATAACTGAGTAAGAACAACCTTCATCTGAATCTGCTAAATAGCAAAACTGGTCTTGCCATCAAACTTTGGAATATCAAGTTTAGTCGACGTCTGTAGCCTGGTCGTGTATGTTCAACAAGAAATAAAGAACTAGTAGCCTTCTTGTGTGGACGTAGAAAAGTTCAACAAATATTCTCAATAGCAGGAAACACGTCAAGAAATAGACATAATCTGATCTCTCGATCTCCGTGAAGTAACACAATCGTGAGAAAAAGGAGTGCACAGAAGCAAATTTTCCTTGCCTTCAACCACGTGCAGGCCTTCCACGCCCAGGCGAGATGATGGTGAGGGTCAGCGCACCGCCGCACGCGATAGAGGAAACCACCAAACGGATCTGGAGAATGGTGTTGTGCTGATACAATAAAGGCGATGGCTGCGTGTCAGGACCATGGTTAGTCTATCATCTTCAGTAGAGTATTTGAATATTCGTGGTTGGGCCGTCAGCCCATGTAAGAACTAAGAATTGGCCGGCAGTATATAAGCCGGGGTGGTGGAGGGTTTAAAAACAAGAAAAAAGAACAGAACTCGTTTACCTGTATCTTCTTCGTTGCCTCACGGACTCAGCCGTGTTCTCTGTCTTCCTCTCGCTCTCCATCTTCCTGTGTCTGAATTCCATTCTCGAGCAAGTATCCAAGGGAAGAGGGTTGGGTTCGTGACATTTGGTATCAGAGCATAGGTTCCCAAATTTTTTTTGGCGAGTGGGATCGTTCTGGCGCCGAAGAAGAGACAAACCAAGTTGGAACTCCGAGTCGATTCGGCCATGGAGGACTTCGCGAAGAAGTTGGAGGGATTGGAAGCTATGTTGCAGAAGACCTTCGATGCTGTGAGCGGCTTGGAGTCGTGGCGAACTAGCGCAGACCAGTCGCTCGGCACATTGCTTCAGAGAACGGATGAGGCGGGAACACGTCTGCAGCAATTGGAATCTGCACCGATGCGACCTCCCCCGCCACCACCACCTCCGCCGCCTCACCGACCAGCTTCGCCAAAGTATTGCGATCCGTTCAACATGCAGCAATTTCGACCACAAGCAGGCGGGTCGAGCACGCTGGACCCGGGTCTGGCTCCATTGGGATCGTCGCGCCCACCTATGACAGGCGTGGAGAACGCTCATGGGCACCGTCTGCAGCAAACTCTCTGGGATGTTGGTGGTGGGATTTTAGGATCCCATCCACCACGCCCGGTCACGGGTATGAATCTGTCCCATGATCTCCCAGATTTTGATGCACCTATGGGTTCTCGAGATCATTCGACTTTAATTCCGAAAATGGAGTTTCCTAAATTTGATGGAAATAATCCGCGACTGTGGCGTGATCAGTGTGAAATGTTTTTCGAGGTTTATTCGGTGGCGGAGAATCTGAAGACCCGGTTCGCGGCGCTCAACTTTATTGGTCCTGCAGCGACTTGGCGCCAGACGTTGGAGCGTCGTGGGCGTATCCTGAATTGGGAAGTGTTGTGCAGGGAAGTGTTTCAACGTTTTGACAAGGATCAATATTCAGTGCACTTAAGACAGTTGGACTCTCTTCGGCAACGGGGTTCAGTGACGGATTACGTGCACACATTTGAACAGTTGGCACATGGGATTTTGCTTTACAATAGCAACTACGATGATACATATTTTGTCACACGATTCTTGGGAGGGCTCAAAGAGGAAATTCGTGCGTCGATTGCGTTGCATCGTCCGAGAGATGTAGCAACAGCAAGTGCGTTAGCACTGCTACAAGAAGAGGAACTTAATCTGGTGAAGACTCGGGCAATGACTAAGGAGTACAATAGAGGTCATTATCGCACAGGCAAGGAAAATGACAAACCAAAGGATGGCAGTATGGAGGTGAACAAAATTAAAGTTGACCGAACGGAGAGAAGTGACAAGTTAGAAGCATTGCGAAATTACAGAAGGAAAAATGGATTGTGTTTCAAGTGTGGAGAGAAATGGGGTCAACAGCATAAGTGCCCTACCCAGATCTCGTTACATGTATTAGAAGAAATCTTGGATGCCATTGAATTGGACTATGAACAATTCAATAGGGAAGAGAATGAAACGGTGGTGGAAGAACAAGTGTTAGCAGTCCAAGAAACGATATCTGGGAGTAAGAAAAGAAGTACACTGCGATTACTGGGCATCATTGGCACGCAACAAGTCTTGATCTTGGTAGACTCGGGGAGTATTGGCACTTTTGTCAGTAAGGGATTAGTGGATCGTTTGATGTTACCAACACAGAGTTGTGCCCAGACACAGTTTCGGGCTGCTGATGGAGGAATTATGAGCTGTACTGAATGGGTGCCAAGGCTGCAATGGTTTATTCAGGGCTATTCGTTTGTTTCTCAGGCCAAGGTGTTACCATTACAATGTTATGACATGATATTAGGCGAAGATTGGCTTGAGGAAGTAAGTCCATTGTGGGTGGATTACAAGTCAAAGCAACTCAGGTTTACCTATCAAGGTACTAGAGTGTCCTTGCAAGGGGTTCAAGATAACATCACGAGCTGTCAGAGTATCTCAGGACATAAGTTCCAGGGATTACTTAATCATGGAGCTGTCTATCATTGCATACAGTTGCTTCTGATAAATCAGGACAATGATTTGCCTACACAAGGTCCTGCCTCTCGAGTATGTGAGATTCAGAATATTGAGCAACAGCCAATACCTCTCAGAATTCAGCAGCTCATTGATTCTTTTGCTCACCTCTTCAGTTCACCCACAGGACTTCCACCACATCGCTTAGCTGATCATCGAATTCCTCTAATGCCTGGTGCTCAACCGGTGAAAGTGAGATCTTACCGATACTCTCCTGCTCAAAAATCTGAAATCGAGAAGCAATTGAAGGAAATGTTGACTCAAGGGATAATTCGTCCGAGCACTAGCCCCTTTGCTTCTCCGGTAATTTTGGTCAAAAAGAAAGATGGGAGTTGGCGATTTTGTGTTGATTATCGACACTTAAATGCAATCACAATCAAGAATAAACATCCCATGCCAATAGTGGATGAGCTGCTAGATGAGTTGGCCGGAGCTTGTTGGTTTACTAAATTGGATTTTAGCGCTGGATACCATCAGGTCTGCATGGCTATTGGAGAGGAGTACAAGACAGCATTTAGAACTCATAATGGCCTGTATGAATTCATGGTTATGCCTTTTGGCCTTACAAATGCTCCTGCAACATTTCAAGGACTTATGAATCACATTTTTGCTGATTTACTAAGGCATGGAGTGCTGGTATTCATGGATGACATTTTGATTTACAGCCACACATTACATGAGCATGAGCTGTTGTTGCAACAGGTGTTTCAGACTTTGAATCAACACAAGTTCTTGATTAAAAGAACTAAATGCTCTTTTGCTCAACCATCCATAGAATACTTAGGCCATGTGATTTCAGCCCAAGGAGTATCTACTGAACCCTCCAAAGTGGCCGCAGTCAAGAACTGGCCTATTCCCAAGAATGTGAAGCAACTCCGAGGTTTTTTAGGTCTCACAGGATATTATAGGAAGTTCATCAAAGACTATGGAATTGTTAGCCGACCACTAACCTTATTGCTTAAGAAGGGTTCAGTGTTCCGGTGGTCTGAGGAACAGCAAGTGGCTTTTCACATGCTTAAACAAAAGATGGTTGAAGCTCCAGTGTTGATGGTTCCGGATTTTTCTAAACAGTTTGTTCTGGAAACAGATGCTTGTGATCTGGGTATAGGTGCAGTTTTGATGCAGAGTGAGCATCCTGTGGCATACCTGAGTAAGGCATTGGGAATGAAGAATCAGGCGTTGTCAGTATATGAGAAAGAATGCATGGCTATATTGTTGGCAGTGGAAAAATGGAGGCCCTACTTACAATATCAACCGTTTGTCATCAGAACTGATCATCACAGCTTGCGGTTCTTAACTGACCAACGGGTTTCCACCCGGTTGCAACATAAGGCGTTAGTTAAATTGATGGACCTTCAATATACCATTCAGTACAAAAAAGGATCCACAAATGCAGCTGTTGATGCCTTGTCGCGTTGTCCTGACCCTCCAGACATTTATGCAGTTTCGAAAGTGGTTCCCACGTGGTTGGAAAAACTGCAGCAAGGCTATGATGATGATGAGGAAACTAAGAAACTTATTACAGCTGTTACCTTGGATCCAGACAGTCATAAGAATTATACATTAACTTCGGGTATTCTGAGGTTTAAAGGCCGTGTGTGGGTGGGGAATAACGCATTGGCTCAGCAAAACATTTTACAGGCACTTCATTCAAGTGGGATTGGAGGTCATTCTGGTATTCAAGGTACCTATCATCGTGTGAAGCAACTTTTTGCTTGGCCTGCTCTAAAAAAATCAGTGCAACAATATGTCCAATCTTGTGAGATTTGTCAGCAAGCTAAAACAGAACATGTGAAATACCCGGGATTATTACAGCCACTGCCCATTCCTCAACAAGCTTGGGAGATAGTGAGTTTGGATTTTATTGAAGGCTTGCCATCCTCAGAAAATTATAATACTATCCTTGTGGTTGTGGATAAGTTTACCAAATATGGACACTTCTTAGCCTTATCTCATCCATTCACAGCATTGAAGGTAGCTCAACTATTTTTCTCGCAAATTTACAAGTTGCATGGGCTGCCTCGCATGATTATCTCGGATAGGGACAGGATCTTCACGAGTACGCTCTGGCAGGAACTGTTTCGACTGTCAGATACAGTGCTAATGATGAGCTCGAGTTATCATCCACAGACAGATGGACAAACTGAGAGATTAAATCAGTGTTTAGAGGGTTTCCTAAGGTGCACAGTGCATTCGTGTCCTCGACGATGGCATAAGTGGCTTCCCGTGGCAGAATACTGGTATAATACTACCATACACTCTTCCTTGGGTCGTTCGCCTTTTGAAGTTCTGTATGGGTATGTTCCTCGCACATTAGGAATTGCTAATCTAAAGCTCTGTACTGTTCCTGATCTGGAAACATGGATGCAAGAAAGAGAATTGTTGTCTGAATTGGTTAAGCAGCAGTTAGCACGTGCTCAACAACGAATGAAGAGCCAGGCAGATAAAAATCGGTCTGAGCGGAGTTTTGAAGTTGGTGATCGAGTATATTTGAAGCTTCAACCACATGTTCAATCATCGGTAGCTCTGCGATCTAACCAGAAACTTGCATTCAGATATTATGGACCCTACACTGTTCTTCAGAAAGTAGGACAGGTCGCTTACAAGTTGGACCTTCCAGACAGCTCAAAAATATATCCAGTTGTCCATGTTTCCTTATTGAAGAAATATATTCCTCCTCCACATGACATTTCTGCTGATCTTTCTTCTGTGTGCACGGATCCGTTCCAGATATTGACGCCGGACACCATATTACAGCAACGGTGCATTCGTAGAGGTCGTGCTTTGGTTCAGCAGGTCTTGGTTAAATGGGTGGGACTGCCGAATCATTTGGCTACCTGGGAGCATGTTGATGATATCAAGTGTAGGTTTCCAGCAACAACAGCATGAGGGCATGCTGCATGTAAGAGAGGGGGAATGTCAGGACCATGGTTAGTCTATCATCTTCAGTAGAGTATTTGAATATTCGTGGTTGGGCCGTCAGCCCATGTAAGAACTAAGAATTGGCCGGCAGTATATAAGCCGGGGTGGTGGAGGGTTTAAAAACAAGAAAAAAGAACAGAACTCGTTTACCTGTATCTTCTTCGTTGCCTCACGGACTCAGCCGTGTTCTCTGTCTTCCTCTCGCTCTCCATCTTCCTGTGTCTGAATTCCATTCTCGAGCAAGTATCCAAGGGAAGAGTGTTGGGTTCGTGACACTGCGAGGCGATGATAAATCGGCGGCGGCTTCCGAACGAAACGCGCACTGGCAGCGTCCGTATGATCAACGAAGAACCGGTGGCGACGGCTGCCAGACGAATAGACGATGAAGTACCGGCGGCTGAGTAGAAAACCATGTGTCACTGGCTTTAGATACCAATTGTTAGAATCATAGGTGGAAAAAAGAGACATATAGTTTAACGTGAAAAAAACTCTTCTATACGGAGAAGAAAAAAAACCAGAAAAACAGATTTATTATGTGGTGTAGTATACAAGGTACAAGGAAGTCTATTTATATAGGCACAGGAGATAGCGATATAGTCACGTAATCTTATCCAACAATAATCACTTCATTTATATAGGTTTTTAGCTCAAGTAAATAATTTAATTTAAATACATGGATGGATTCAGTAGAGCTAATAGTTAGCTAATTAAAAATAATAGTAAAATTAACTAACTAATAAATAACTAAAACTATATATTAGTTAATTTGCAAAGAGTAACTAATAGCTGAATTATTATATATCTAGGCTATAAAAACGTCTTGTCGTCTTGTTTATAAAATGTATACCAGTAGAGTTTCGATTAAACGTACAAGTGGATACAGAAAATTGAAGCAACTAAGCAGAACATTAGAACATGAATTAGGACTTGTTCGTTTGTGTCAGATTGGTGGGTCGGAACGATTCCGAGCCGGATTACTTCTCTAATTTATATAAACTTTGATTAGCCGGAATGATTCCGGGTACAATCCGATGTAAACGAACAAGGCCTTAGACCGACCACGAGGTTGCATTGGATCGTGCGAATTTCTGGCCACACACATCAACCAATGGACAAGGCGCTAGCTAGCCTAGCCTAGCCAGATAGCGCCCCACTCCCGTAGTATAAATTGAGCACGAGTGGGGTGTAGAGGCGAAGAGCATAGAGCTAGCAATACATCGCTAGCTCACTTGATATACATATTGCATCGGCATAAAAACTGAATTTATCATGGCCCACTTGATCTCTTCTGCAATCGCAGGCGCGGGCAACTTAGTCGCTGATGGAATCAGTGGTGTCACTGGCGTAGCGTCGCAGGTTGTAGAAGGTGAGTCGTTTCGTTCCTATAATTAATAGCCATTTCTCATCGACGTACGCCTTCTTTTGCTAATATACGAAACGGATCAGTAAAATAATTACACAGACAAGTATATATAGACGCATGACACTACATTTGGATAAAATAATAATGCATAAAATTGCGGTTCTGAATTAATGTGTTCATAACATCCGAATGCTACTAAAATTAATTGCTTCTTTAATTTGTTGGACGGATGTGGAATGATTCTAGTTTTTTTATAGTGAAAGCTCAGTTCCTCTCTAACCACTACCTTCTCTTTACACGCTATAGTCTATGTTTTCCACGTTGAAAGTACGAATTGGGCCATATGTTCTCTCTTTCTTCCCCGCTCTATCTATTTTGTTTTATATTTTAGAGACATACTCTCCCCTTCCCAAAGTATAATTTGCTTTAGACTTTAAATACATTCATTAATTATTGTATGAATGCTAGCATTATTGTGAAAACAATATTGACTTTGACAGGTATGATATATATACTTCCTCCGTTTTAAAATAGTAATCATTTTAGCTCTAGATTTTTATGTTTATATTCATATGGATGACAGTGAATCTAGACATATATATATATATATATATATATATATATATATATATATATATATATATATATATATATATATATATATATATATATATATATATAGAACATATACATTTAATTATTGTATGAATCTATTAAAATGGTAAAAACAAATTTTAATTTGTGACGGATCGGAGGGAGTATTTATGATCAATGCCAGCATCATTAATTTATTTGATATACCAATCTATATATGACATGTTATATACATACCAGGCGTAGAGGACACTTTAGGCAGTATCGTAGAAGCAATTGACCAAGGAGTCAAGGATGAGGACCAACTGGACTTGCCCAAGTACGTGTGTTTCAAGGGAGATAACGGTCTGTACCTTAGTGCTCGGAAGGTTGAAGGCCATCCCTACCTACAATTTGCATCGGGAGACATTGGCGACCCAAGTGTGAGGTTCATCACCTACAACCACAAGGTGAACGGCAAACGGGTGGTGCGCTTCAAGTCCAACCATCTCGGCAAGTTCTGGCGGCGAAGCCCTAACTGGATCTGGGCCGACACCGACGACACCAGCACCAACAACTCCGACACCTTGTTCGAGCTCATCAAGATCGGCGAGGATGGCGTGTACGCGCTTCGGAACCTCGGCAACAACTACTTCTGCCACCGGCTGACCTACGAGGGCAAGGAGGACTGCCTGAACGCCATGATTCCGACCATCAGGAAGGAGGCGTACCTCAAGATTGAAGAAGCCGTCCTCTCCCGGAAGATCTCCAACATCGAGTACCACCTCAAGGGCGCCAAGATTTTCGACAAGAAGGCTAAGACCCTCATCACTCGAGAGGCGGTGAACGGCACCAGCACGGATAGCAAGACCACCATCACCCTCAAGTACAGCGTCATCAAGGGCAAGCTATGGGATTCCAGCAAGTCCATGAAGCTGGGGGTCACCACCACCATTGAAGCTGGGGTTCCTGTGGTCTTACCCGCAACCATTGAGGTCCAGAGCGAGTTCAACTCCACCTACAGCTGGGGCGAGTCCATCATCGAGAAAGAAGAGTACTCCAACGCCTACGAGGTCGTTGTGCCTGCATACTCCGTCGTCACGGTCAGCGTGCTCGCTACACAGGGCATCTGCCAAGTCCCCTTCTCTTATACTCAGGAGGACGTTTTGACTACCGGAGAGAGGAAGGTTTTCAAGTTTGATGACGGCATCTTCCGTGGTGTTAATAGCTTCGGTTTCAAGTCCGAGGTCACGGAAAGGAAGCTCTCCAAGGATGACGACTGAGCGATATATCGTCCATATAGTCTCTCGATATAAACTTCGAGCGGTGTGATTTATAAATAAGCCATATTAATGTAATAATGCTTTAATAAGCAGTTCATATGTGTGTCGAAAATACGTTTTAATTTTATACTACTACTACGTGTGCATGCACTCTTCATGTGTAATGCTTTACTTGTAATTTATTGCGAATAAATAAAGAGAGTATGTCTCCACCACTTGTTATCAATTATAATAAAGTACACTTCATGCGTCAATTTCAAACTAATAATATACTAGACTTGGACTTCTCCCTTGATCAAATTTTGTAATCTTTTTGACCAAAAGCGAGTCGGGCGGGATCTCTCTCACTACAGGCTAGTTTCAAAGCAACGGGAGTGAGTGAAAAATTCTCATAAATAGCTTTCGACTAGCTTGTAAACTCAAATTTCACTCGGAATTGAAGGGTATTGAAACTGAAATAAACTAATTTCACGCTCAATCACCTCTAATTGCAAAGGGATTTGAGTTTCCATACTATTTCTAAATGTCTTATTAAAATAACATCTCTTACAATTTCATAACATCAACATGAACCATTTTCGACAGTTAGAGCTAATTTCGATGGCCAGACCCATAAGTACTTATTTTTGACGGTTACCTCTAGCTGTCGAAAATAAAGTAATTTTCGGTTGCCACCGTTCAAAGACACAGAAAATAAAATAGTATTGGACGGCCACGCCCCATGCCACTGAAAATAAACAAGTTTATTCTCGAGGCTACCGAACGGACGCACGTCCGACTCCTGCACCCATCGACTCCCTCGGGTTTATTGGTTCGCTCTCACGAGAGCAGCTTGGGTGAAGTGCTCTAGCTTTTGACGCGTGGCTCTCGATACTTTTGTAGGACCGGAGAGAGGGTGAATGGTAGCCAATTGAATTTTGTTTTCAAACACTAAAAATGAATACTTCATTTCAATTGGGATGAAACAAGTGCTCGAACCATGAACACATCAGCGGATGAGTGATCTCGTGATTACAAAACGTTCCTAATACTCACATGAGACCAGCAAAACAAACGGATCGCAAATCGGATACAAAAAAGTCAAAAACGGTCCAATACAGTATCGTTAACAAGTGATGTTTTCTAGAGTATGAAATTTTGTTCCTAAATTCAAAACAGAACCAAACGAACTCCGATTGAGATGAAATTTTACACACACCTGAGAAAATACGTTTCTAAGATCTCCCCAATTTTGAGCTCAATCGGACTTGTGAATCACCCACAGATTTAAAAATACAGCCAGAAATTGGGGTTTTGTTGGGGTTTTCTAGAACGAGTTCAAACTGAGTTTTTTCTCAAATCGCGACCAGAATCTGCAACAACTAGGTGTATACAGTGGTCCGAAGAGTGCAATTTACCACCAATCAATCCCCAAACCAAATCCTCTCAAAGGAATCAAAGGTTTTTCACCAACAACACAAGATTGGGGAAAAGGAGAAACCAAGACTATAAAACTTCAGAAATTTCAGCAAGTGTACAAACTGAGATTTGAAGCCAAAGAGCCCTGTGAGCCGGACCAGCGACCCTTTCTCTGATTAAATTTGAAAAATCAAGAACACAGTCGAAGAACAAAATCGCTGCGGAACCCTCGGCTCAACTGGTGTCTACCTAGAGAAAAAACTAGGAGCTCTAAAATGAGTGCTCAAAACAAATGGCAGCCAAGAGATACTGAACTAAGCATACCTCACCTCTATTTATAGAGGGTTATTCTCACTTCCTAAATTAACCCTATTTACATAGAGCTTATCCACTCCACCGGGGGCAAAATGGACCAACTCCTAAGTTTTCGATCCGACGACCACGTCCTTCACACGGAGTTGCTTCGCCTTGACGCACCCTCCGCGATCACGCTGTGTGCCGCCACCGGTTCTCTCTAGAACCGCCACTGTCGAGTTTTGAGCCCCAAACTCAGCAAAACCCACCATCCATAGCGCTGGATGGTTTTGAGGCCCAAACCACCAAACGTGTCGTGAGCACTGCACCTCGTGTACGTCCTCCACGATCAGACGCGTGTCCCACCAGTCCTCGACCACGTCGGCAACACGGTCCAATCCACCACGTCCTCGCACAAGTGCGTGTTCTAGGTGTCAGCCACCGCGGTTGGTCACCTGGCTGCTCTGATCCGTCAGTCAAGACCCAGCACTCGCCCTTCACTGCTAGCGGTCCATCTGCACGAGCCCGCATGACCTTCACCTCAGCCGTCAACCATCATTCCTTTGCTCCACACCTGCACACCACAAGTCGACCGACATGGTTGCACACGCATAATCTCACACTCTGGTCACTCCATTGACTACCCTAGAGTGCTACCCGTTGACAATCACTCATCATCCAACCGAACCACAAGGGACAAGTCAACCTTGTGTTCGCAACTTTAAAGGCTGTTTTCTGGCCCATTTCGCTCACTTTCTTCCCTTTCGCGTCTCTGGTCTACCTGGAGCTAGCCGTCTGCGTTACGATAGTGTTGGCCACTCCGTGCTCTCCACTCGTGCTCTCCATCGCAGCCTCCTTCTAGCTATCGAGCTGTAGCACGCTCTCGAGCTCTCCTCGGCTCCTCGGCTTCTAATAGTGAATGAGTATCTTCAGACAGAGGTTTAAACCGATTCCATAGTTCTTCTACCAAGTGAAGTTGAACTGTATCCAGACATTGATGACCCCGAAAATAGGACAGTCTACATTTGTAGCAGAGGCCTGAGCTTTACAAAAAGCATAGACGGATGAGAGGCGGTCTGATAGAGCTAGTGCCGAAGGATGTTATGTTGCTTTTGAGTCCACTGCCTTGCAAGAAGCATTCTTGGGCGGTGGAGGCAGTGGGAAAGGTCCATGAGATGGAGTCTTGTTGGTTGTACTTGAATCATATTTTTTGTACTCCTGAGTTCTTGAAGCCTCCACAATCTCCTTCTACAGTTGAGCAAGAACAAACGCGGTATCCAAGTCTTTTGGGCGTTGAATCATAACCATAGATTTAAGATCATGACGAAGACCATCTAGGAATCACATGGTATAGTAAAGAGGATCTGACATGGGTTGGTAGCTATTCAATTGGTCAACTAATTGAGCAAAATGGTCAACATATTCAACTACATACCCTTTTTGTCTAATATGAAAAAGTTGACGCACAAGTTGGGCATGTTGATCCTTGCCAAAACGCTCACACATGAGGTGAAAAAACTCATACCATGTCATGTGGTCTAACTTGTGCTCAACAAACTGCAACCAAAGACCAGCTACCCTTGGAAAACTCATTGTAGCAACTTTGATCCACACCATATGACTCACCCCAAACATGGCAAAATAATCTTCACAATGTTTCTACCAAAGTTTGGGTTCTTGCCATCGAAACTAGGGAAGTTAAGGCGTGGTAATTTTCCTAACTTCGATTCTAACCCAACATCTGGTGGTCGAGGA
Source organism: Zea mays (assembly GCF_902167145.1). Classification (NCBI taxonomy): domain Eukaryota; kingdom Viridiplantae; phylum Streptophyta; class Magnoliopsida; order Poales; family Poaceae; genus Zea; species Zea mays. Next base: position 105,862,905 of record NC_050097.1, read on the forward strand.
CCATTATACTGATGCATAGGATCTCTAAGAGGAGGTGGAGGATGGAATATGAAGTTAGGCGTACCATTGGTCGGGAGATGGTGTTGGCTATGTGGATGCCCAAAACCATGCCCCCGATGACTGTTGTCGAAGAAGTGCCCATGTGGGTGTCGTCGTTGTAGGCGATAGTTGGTGATTGCTCTAGAATCAGCTGATACGGGTCGAGAATCCTAGCAGCGGAATCGAACTACAGCAGCGACGCCTAGGTAGCTAGAGCAGCCCACTTGGAGACCTCGTCGCGGAGTAGATTGATGGAGGTGCATATCTCATCGATCGAAGCCTCGACTAAGGGCCACCATGACTCGAAGGCTGCGGAAGCCGATGCCACGGCCCCGAGGTGCGTTGCAGTAACAACTTCGATGTCATCGATGCGCTCGGTCGTCGCGGAGACCTAGGCATCAAGATCCGCGTGGATCGACGTTGGACTCGTGACGGTGAGACTGACCTCCAGATGTTGTAGGGACGTGGAGTTCCGTCGGGTGTGGACAAGCGCGCGTCCTATGCAGATAGGCGATCACAGATGTCTCGGAGAAGCTTGGACTATTCCTCGGTCGTCGTCTTCAAGTTGGGATCCATGGATTCAAAGTCCACGACCTGAAGTCCTCAGTCATCGTCTTCAGGTGGAGAAGATGTGTGCCAGCCCTAGATAGGTGCCTCTGATACTAATTGTCAGGCGCTAGCAATCACCAGATCTGGAGAACAAGGAAGAGCAGCAGAAGAAGGGTTCTAGAGGAAGGAGATCAGATACGAGGAAGAAGGTAGTTGTTGATATATTTCTCACCATACTTCCCACCATTCACTGTTCACAGTATTTAATTAGCAGCTATTACAAGGCACATAGGCCATTACGCCACCCAATCTTCTCCTAGGAATTTAGCATTGGGCTTCCTATTGGGACGACCCAGCACCAGATCATTAGAGGGAGGCTGACGTTGACTCCTGCTTTTCGACGCACGACTTCTTGGGAATGCTGACACGGAGCCATGGATCTGAACGCGCCCCCTCCCGCCACGGTCGACGCCACGATGGAGGCGGTGGTTCCCCCGCGTCAGCGACAAGGTGTTGGCGCCGTTTTGGGCGCCAATCACTGTGTTGAGAACCGGTGGCGATGCTCTCTGCACAGGCGTGGACGGTCCACGGCTAGGGGTTAGATGGTCCACAACCTGGAGCAGGGCTAGGGTTCCCTGCCTGATGGGCCGGACGGTCCGAGCCTATAGGCCGGACGGTCCGCGCGTGCGCAGGGGCGGTAGAGTTCGACGGTGGCGATGAATCTCGCTCCCGGGAGGGACCCCATCGGGGAGGAGAGATTCTAGGTGTTGTCTAGGGTCAGCAGGCCGACCTAGACACCTCTAATCGACATAGAGTCAAAGAGAAGCGAAGAATTTGGGGATTGAGAGGCTAAACTAGAACTAAACTAGAACTACTCCTAATGCCTAAGGTAAAAACGAGAGCTAAATTGATTATTGATTCGATTGTTGATAAATAATCGGTCGTATTCCTCTATATTTATAGAGGAGGGGGGCTTGACCCGTTACAAACCAATCTCCCAGGCCAATTCCGCGAATTTAGCTAACAACCATAACAAGAAACTCTGAACCCTAATTGGCTATGCGCGCGTGGACCGTACGTAGGTCACTTTTGGTGCTCAACATATGCCCCCTTCCTTTTGGAGGAGCTGAGCAAACCAAAAGCAACTAACTTGATGTAATCACATCGGTTTTCTTAAGCATCTTGCCACATACTAGGATGGTACTGCTTGAGGAAACGTCTGTTCAACGCCTTGGGAAAAACTTTGCCTTGTAATGTTTGTAATAAGTATGGGTTACCGGACATCACCTGTGTTACCTTGTATGGGCCATCCCAGCTTGGTGACCATTTTCCAAACTTCTGGTCTTTGCTCCTTAGAGGCAAGATGGTCTTCCACACTAGATCCCCTACTTGGAACGATTCAGTCTTGACCTTCTTGTTGTAAGCTTTTGCGACCATGATCTTATCCTTTTCCATTTCTCCTAATGTTGACATTCTCTTGTTGGTCACTTCATCAATATTGTCCATCATTGAATTATAATAATCACCGACAGTTAGATCATTTTGCTTGGCGAACCTAATAGCGTTTAAACTTATTTCCATGGGCAACACTACTTCCTACCCATAGACAAGCTCAAAAGGAGACACTTTAGTAGCATGGTTTTTAGATATTCTGTGAGCCCACAAAGCTTCGGACAAAATCTTATGCCACTTCTTAGGATTATCAGATACCTTCTTTTTTTTATCAGGCTAATCAATGTCCTATTACTAGACTCGGCCTGTCCATTGACCTGAGCATAATAGAGAGATGAATTGAGTAACTTAATTCTATATAATTTAGCAAACTCACGTACCTCTTTTGACATAAAAGAAGCCCCCTGGTCTGTGGTCAAAGTCTGGGGAATGCCGAATCTATGAATAATATGCTCAGTTATGAACTCAATTACCTCCATGTGTGTCATGTTCTTCAGAGCAACGACTTCAGTCCATTTGGTAAAGTAGACAGTGGCAACGAACACAAATTGATGCCCTTTTGATGATGAAGGATGAATCTCTCCTATAAAGTTGTAACACCCTGAATTTGGGGGTATAAAATTTCTTTCTCATTATCATCCAAATTCAGGTGTTACTCTTCTCTATCTCACTCTAGTGTCCATATCTCTCTAGTTTCTCTTCTCTCTCTTTCTATTTTGGTTAGGGTTAGCTTAATTAGTGAGGGAGTATTTACTTTATTTTTGGCAAAACATGTGAGTCATGAAATGTTGCATCATGTTGAACCCCAAATATTCTTTGAATTGTTGCACATGTTTGATTAGGTTTGAATTTGAAACTTGATTTGGATTTGAATTAAAAACCCTAGAGAAAATAAATAGAAAAGCAATTAGAAATTCCCTGGAAAATGGAAAACCTAATTCAGCCCAAGTCGGCCCATTAAGCCCAGCCCGCGCATGCTCCCGCGCCCGCGTGACCTCGGTGCCTGACAGGAGGGCCCCGCCTGTCGGCGCCAACTCCAGCGCGCCCTCTCGCCCCTCTCTCTCTCTCTCTGCCCCATGGGCCAGGCCTGTCGGCGTTGATTCTCTCACTCGCACGCTTGCTTCCCTCTCTGTCCTACCGACCCCACCTGTCAGCCGTCCCTAACCTCTCGCCCACGATCCCCCGCCGTGGACGCGCCCACGTCCATGCTTTCTCCGGCCACGTCCCCACGCCCGCGCCCCTTTTGAGCCCCGCGCCCTGCTCGCCCACCTCCCCTCACTCACTTGCGCCCTCAGCCATACAACCTCGCCCTCTCTCTCGCTCTGCCCGCGCGAACGGAGAGCTCTGCCATCGCTCACGGTCTGCTGATGCCTGTTCTGTGATCACTGTCGCGCCCGTGCCCCGTCCTTTGCCTAGGTGAGTTCCGCCTCGCCGTTAGCTACTCGGGACACCCTTCGTTGTGCCCTCCCCCTCTTTGGTTTGCCCGGACCGCGCTCACCGGAGCGGTTCTTGCGCCGCCGGAGCTCCACCACCGTCGCCCCGTCGCGTCCCTGCGCCACCGTCGTTGCCCCGTGACTCCTGCGCTTCCCCTCGAGGTGAGCAACCTGCCCACGCCCTTAATTCGGCCGTTACTGCCCTGGTTAGCGCGCGATTGTTCACTGGAGTTGCCCCGCGCCGCCGTTAGCCCGCTTCGCCGTGTGCAGCGCCCTCTGGTGCTCCCGCGCCAGCGTGATGCCCATGGCCGAGTCCGCCAGACCGCCCTGAACGTGCCCGAGCTAGTCCCCAAGCCTCTGGAGCCCCGCCGTGGCCAGCCCCCTCGTCTCTAGCGAGCTCTCACCGCGGGACCGAGCGGTGCCACCGCGCCTGTGTCCGCCCCCAGCCGTTAGATCTCGGGCGTCCATCCGAGATCGGGCGGTTTAGATTTAACTAGAGCGGATCTGATCGTAGCCCTCCGATCCAGATCCAACCACCCTTCTCTCGTCCCCCTCACCCGCGCCCCAGCCCCTAGGGCCAGCTGGTCAGCCCGCACTGGCTCGCTGACGCCCTGTCCCCGCCTGTCGGTCGCGTCTGTGCGCCCACGCGTGCGCCCGCGCGATCTAATCCTGGCTATTGATCTCTGATCCGACGGTTGAAGTTACCACGTACCCCTTCGCGTGTGAGTTTTACTTAAGAGGCCCTCGACTTTTAAGAAATCAACCCGCCGTCCAGGTTTTAGCGCGCAGACCCCTGGTTTGTTTTAAATTGCCCCCTGTGCTTTTATTTAATCACAAATTTAGCCCTAATTTCATATTTTAAACTTCAAAATTTGTTTATTTCATATCTTTTTCATATGAACTCCAAATTTAGTGGTTCAAATTGCAAAATGTTCATAAAATTATTCTCTATCCAAATAAAGTATGTTCATCTATGGTCTGTACACTTCAATTTTTACACATAGGATACAAGATTAATGTATATGTTAATTTATTTATTTAATGAAATAAATAAAATGAAAGCCCTAGGAGTTAAAATATATTTAATCTTGTGAGATTAGTGACATGCATTACATGAATTCATTTTTGGTTTAACTTTTAGGTCTCAATGAAATGAATAGAATTAGGTTATGCAATTATGGATAACACTTAAAGAATAATCAATTCCTATATGAGATTAGTCTATCTTACAATTTAATCTCTTTCTTTGTTTAAATTACTACTTTACCTTTTTGAGATATGTTTCAACACTAAGAGAGTAATCAACTCCTAATTAAGATTAGTTCATTCTATAATTTGATCTCTTTCTCCTTTATTTAATACTACATCTTTTGAGTTGTGTCCCAATGTTTGTACATGTTTGATGTGATGTTTATTTGTACTTTCCAAATGTATTGAATGTATGATCGCTTTATTTAGACAACGAGCAGCCCGTGGTTCCTGAGTGTGTTGCCGAAGATCCCTCTGAGCAACAACCTGGTGAAGGCAAGTGTCCTCAGACCTATCATGTCCTACTTTACTTTATAATTCATTGTCTCGCATTACATTATTGAAACTTAAGGATTGACTAGTCTATATTTACCTTACCCTTGTTTACCTGTTTGGGTCAATCATGGTTAGCTTATGCTATTGCTTAAACTTAATCAATGAGCATGATGTGATTAATTATGATACGATGATGATCTTGTGATACTTTAGGGGACTCAGGCTGTTTCCTGAGTACCTCTCTGTAAGGACCTATTTGGGGAGTGACAACCCGGGATAACAGTGCAACCATGATGGTGGAATGGGATGCCCTTAGCTGATTAATTAGAGGAACCAGAGGAGTAGTTGGCTTCGCTGTAGGGCCGTCAATGGGGTTCGGGCACAGTACTTGCTCTACCGAGGCTGGTTGTAGAGGTTCTTTGATTTGGTTTTGTTAGTCACCCTTCCTTTGGGGAGATGTACTGTGTTTATCAAACTAGAGAAACCTAACGAGTGACTATGACCTCTGGGGAATCTTTATAAAGGCTACGTAGTGAGACCCTGTTGGGTCACCTTGGTAGTGATCAATGGGGAGGCTAGAACCCCGGGCAGAATGGGAATCACGGCTTGTGGGTAAAGTGTGCAACCTCTGCAGAGTGTTAGAAACTGGTATATCAATCGTGCTCACGGTTAAGAGCAGCCTTGGGATCCTCTTTGATTAGAAGAGAACTTCGATTACTTTTATGATGATTATTAGCAATGATGGTTATAGTTTTGATATCTGGTATTTCCTCTTGGAGGGAGTACTTCTGGGTAGTAATTGGGTTTATTACTAAAACTTGGCTCTACTAATAATAATAAATACTTGACCAACTAAAAGCAACTTCTTAACCTTAACTCCACATACAGCTAGTCCACTTTAGCCAAACGGGACATTTGTTGAGTTCATTGATGTGTACTCACCCTTGCTTTACAAACCACCCCCACCCCAGGTTGTCCCCACTGTACTCAATGCTCAGGAGGAGATGTTGGTAACATGGAAGACTTTGAGGAGTTCCAGGACTACGATGAGTTCTAGTTTACTTTAGTGGCAAACCCCCAGTCAGCTGCCTGTGTAGGCTTATCTTCTACGTTTCATTTCTCCGCACTTTGATATTAATGTTGAACACTATGGATATATATTAGACTCTATGGATGTCTTGGACATCTTGATGAAATTAAAGTACCTTTCCGCTAATTATTTTGAGCATTGTGTGATGATGTCTAATTATGTAATCGCTGTGTACGTGAGTTCTGATCGTGGCACGTACATGGTTCGCATTCGGTTTACCTTCCAAAACTGGGTGTGACAAAAGTCCAATCCCCATCCTCTGAAAGGCCAAGGCTTAATGATAGGATGTAATTGGGCTGCAGGGACCAAATGTAAGTCACCGCATTTTTGACATACTTGGCATCCTTTGTAGTACTTGAAACATCAGCTACCATGTTAGGCCAATAGAAGCTAGACCTTCACAATAACCACTTCATCTACAGAGCTGATTGATGGGTACCCCAAATCCCTTTATGTACTTCGTCATGGCTAATATAGCATCACCTGTGCCCAAGCATTTAAGCAGGACATCGTTGATTGTTCGGCGGTAGAGTTCATCACTCATTAAAACATACTTGGAAGCTGTACGTCGAACGTTCTTATCTATCCTAACACTGGGATTTTGCAGATAATTAATTATGGATGTCTTCCAATCGCTTGCATCGGCTTCATTACGAGCCGAATCAATCAGGAGAACCTTCCTGGCAGCCCCGGACGGTCTGAAACCCTCACCCGGACGGTCCACGACCTGGGGAATTGGCCCTGTACTGGTTATCAGATTTTTGGTGTTGTGAAATTCCACTCGCTTTATCCGATAACCTGATGCATCTTGTGCCGAATTGTTAGCTCTATGATTCTCAACTCTAGATATGTGTTGAATGCTGAATTTGTCAAAAGAATGAATTATGCCCCAACATTTTTCAAGGTAACTTTTTAAAGTACCATCAAAACATTGATACTCTTCTAATACCTGTTGGACAACCAGCTGAGAATCATCGAATGCCTTCACATGTTTTACTCCCTTACAATTTAAAAGTTCCAAGCCGAACAAAAGGGCCTCATATTTAGCTTGATTGTTTGTGCAATAAGTTTTCAATCGGCTAGAGAAGTCGAAGGAGACACTACTTGGTAAAACAAGCACGATGTCAATTCCTTGTCCTTCATTGCAAACCGATCCATCAAAATATAAAGTCCAGGGAGTAACAGTGAGGTATGATATGTCTACTTTATGAGTATCATCGATCCGATGTTCTACAATATAATCTTCTACGACCTGGCCTTTCATAGATTTCAATGGTTCATAGGCCAAGTCATATTCTATAAGTGCGTAGACCCATTTACCAATTCTACCACTCATAACCGGGTTTTGCAACATGTATTTTGTGGCAGAACCACCCGAATTATTCCAGCTTAAGTGCCTAAGTCACGCCTCAGGGGCCGTAACACACTTAAATCGGAATAACCCGTCAGTCCTTCAGATCTAGTCTGATAGAGCCACTTAACCAGGATCAAATTCCACAATCTCACTCGAAGGTGAGTCACAGAAGAAATACAATAAAACAGGAAACCTCAAATTAAGTACTGGGTTATTACATAAATCGGAGTTTTGAGTAGCAAATAAAGTTCACAAATTAAAGTGCAGCGGATAATCGATGTCGTCGGTAATGAGGAAATGGGCAAGGCCTAGCCCACTACTCCTCAGTCTCCTCTCCTGTCGGAGCAACATCCCACTCGACCGTCCAACCCGGTGGCAGGGTGGTAGGCCAAGTCACACCATCAACCAATTCCTGCATGGTACCTGCAAAAATTGTGCCACAAGCAAGGCTGAGTATACTAATACTCAGCTAGACTTAACCGGTGTGAGGAGTCTACTCCTCTACCTCTAGACTATGCAGCTGTTTGGCTGAGGGGTTTGGTTTGCCAAAAGCACTAGCTGTTTCTAAAAGCAAATTTTAGCTTTTCAATTTCTATCATCATTAACTTAGCTAGATTTGCTCCTCCTAAGCATACATGGTAACAATCAATTAGTTCAATCAACAAGTTATCTCTTGTAACCACATTTCACTTCTTACTCGATGCAGTACAAGGAATCAAGCAGTCTCATTAGCTGCGAGAAGCAGACGATTCGAATCGAGTTTTAAACCTTGCAAGGTAAACCTAAACACACGGCATGTCAGGGTACTCCGACCCCGCACATGACAACCGTCCCCATCGATTCCCCGTTCGCGTCCAGGCCTCACCGCCTTGGCATACAATGCTCCACTGACCCCGGCTGCCGCCGTGCAGTGACCGCACTTGTACCCACCATAGCTAGCATGGGAGACCCAGTCTCAGGTCGCATGAGGGATAAAGTCCGCGCCCGGCTTCAATTAGGTACTAGGTTTACCGGTTACCATTTTTCCCGGCATGTGCTTAGTACGTTCAAAAGCTTGACTCAGGTATCCACACATTAATCCTTAATTCATTTTTCCCGTCTCATGGACAAGGCATCCTCCCTGGATCCAAATCCATAGACCAACATAGATCCCGTTATCAAGATGAATACAATCAATTCCTGACCTCGCGCGAGTGCTAGAAAAATCACTAGACTTCTACCAAGATCCTGATTAGCAAGCAGCTACTCGACCTAGCATACTAGTATTCATCTCAAAAAGGAATCCTAAGTTCATGCAACTAGAGGTTTCAAGCAACTCCTACACTTAAGTGCACATTGCAATCCTACAAGCATTAAGTATAGTAAAGTAGCATATAATAACATGGTTATGCATAAAACCGGGGCTTTCCTTCAATTGCTGGGGTTGCGGGGAGATTCTCAATAGCAGCCTCCGAAGCCTGCTCCTGGTCCTCCTCTTGGACAGGTCCTTGCTCGGGGATGAGCACGTACTCTCCGTCGGCAAGATTGCAATCTAATGAATGCAATGCGTAAGATATATGCATGATATGATATGTGCTTTTAGAAATTACAACTTTAAAGGTGTATGATCTTTCTTGAGTATAAACAAGTTAACTTTACTTATGTAAAACTCTTAGTGGTATGCTTGGTAAGTTGGGTTAGACTTAGCTAAGGTAAGGGGTAGGTTTATTTTTTTGGGGTTCCACTGAATTCCTTTTAAGTCTTAGGGATAAATGATAAGTTCTCAAGTTAGACTTATTGGGCTGAGGTTTATTTCTTCTTCTCTTTTCTTTTATTCTCTTTTAATGTTTTGGAGTAGGTTTGAACTACAAGTTGCTTTTATAAAATTCTAAAAATTCTGCAAAAATTACAGTGGCTTGTTACTGGTGTATGATTCTCTGTCTCAAAATTTGGGGATCAGAAAGTGAATAGTTTTCTCTGGACAAAATTATTAAACTCTAGGGCAGAAGGGGTGCTTTGAACTACAACTATTATTTAACAGTGGATAATTCTCTAAAACTTATTTTTGCTGGCTTTTAGGTGTCATAACATGACTTGATACAAATTTCTAGTCATTAATACCTCTTAATTAATTTTCTATGGTTTTCTCAAGTTTCTAGCCAAATGGGTGCTTTCTACTACCACTATATTTGAAAAATATCAAACAACAAAGTTCTCATTTTTCCTAGTTAGTATTTTGTGCAAGAGCAATTATTCTGAAGTTTGGCCTCTTTTTGCTTAAGGGAAGGGGTGGTATGCATTATTTGAATTAAGTGGTCTTTCTCTTAAATTATTAGCAATTGGTATGAGTTTGCTTCTTTTTCATGGGTTTGCATTTTTCTCTGGTAATTTATCTCATCATGGACTTAGCAAATTTTTGGTTGCCCATTATCACATTAATAGAGGTTGTTCATGATTTATTTGGAAAATGCCTTATTATCACTTTGCATTTATTTTCCTTACTTAAAAAGTTGGGCTGGGGTGCTCTGTATTTTTGTAGTGGGGCTCTGGTAGTTGCAAGTTCACTGGATTTCTATCAAGCATTTTGGTTATAGTTTTGCCTATTTAATAATTGATTTTCAGTCTATATAAGGCTAAACAAATCATTTTAATTTAAAACTGGTCCAATTTAATGGTCTCTGTATTTTTCCTAGGTTCTCTGTTGCATAAGTAAACTAGGAAAAATAATCTTAATCACTGTTCATTAATTTCTAAGGCCTTTCTGATTTTCTCTAAGTTTTGAACAAATTAGCTTTAAAGGAATAACTACATCATTTTTTTCAATGCTGGGGTTCCCATTATTTTTAAACAGTGTCTAAATGAGGTTTAAACATCTACAAATTTTCTTAAGTTCAGCACAGAAGAAAAACTAATTTTCCTTAATTAAACAAAGTTTAGTGGGTTTCTGTTTTTAAATTTAAACTCTAAGATTTTGAATAGAAAGCATGGGGTTTACTATTTTTAAATGATAGATCATAATATTCAGAAACTAGCAAAATTGGTTTGACAACTTTTTATTAAGATTTCATCAAGTTATGGATTTTCTAAGTTCTCTGGTCTTTTAAAAAGATTAACAGAATTGATTAAATGGAAATCCACTTTGCACTGGGGTCCCTGGCGGGTTTTCTAAGTTTTCTTCGCGAATCAGTCCTTAAGCTACTATTCACATGAGCCACTGACATCACAGAAAACCCCTCGGGTTCTACAAATCCTAACCCGAGGTCCTTCTTCTACCTTAAACAATAACCGTGGCGGAAGAAAGGGCGGAGGGGCTTACCGGCGGCGAGATTGCTCTGGTGAAGTGGTCGAGGACGAAGGGGAGGTCTCGGGGATCACAACGGTGTGCGGAACGCCGTCGGAGATGACCGGAGTCGGTCGGTCCACGCGCGCAGGCGGGGATACTCGTCGGCGGCGAGGAGACCGGCCTGGTCACGGCGAGATAGTTCAATCAAATGGGTCAGGGAGGTCCACGGGATGCCAGAGAAGATATGAGCGCAAGGAATTGGGCGGGGACTCACTGGATAGCACGGTCCACGCGCGGCGGCGGAAGACCGAAGTCCGGTGAGATCGATCTCGGGCCTCCAGTGAAGTCCGGCCGGGTCCGAGGGCTTGGCAAGCTTCACGGGCTACTGGCGGAGCTAGCCGAAGCACTAGCTTGCCCAGAGGATGGCTGGAGTGGGCTGGCCACGGTGGCCGAAGCTCTGGCGGCAATGGCGGGCGGAATTGAGCTCGCCGGAGCTAAGGGAAAGTGGCTGGCCGGTGAGGGTGAGTGCGGGGCGAAGTGGGGCGCGCCTGGGAAGGCTTTATAGGCATGGCGCGGTGCATGGGCGGTCGTGGACCGGCGAGTGCGCGCGGGCGTGCACTGGGAGGCACGGTGCGCGAACGGGCGTGAACCGGGGGTGTCAGCCACGGTCGAACACGTGTTCTCGTTGCCTCTGCCCCTGTTCAAGCGCCGATTGGGAGCAAATCTTCGCGAATTTGGGCAAGATTGCTGTGAAGGATTTGTTCACCAGACCAAGCTTTGTCTTTTGTGTATGGACGTCGCGCGGTTTTAGGCTAGGGACAGGGAGTTGTAGCGTCACCAAGGTGCCAGTGTCAGAATGCCTGGTCCCGAGGTCAAGCTGCGCCAAAACCATGCCAAAAGAATTTGGTTTGAGTTCAAACTTTTCCAGGATGTGTTCAAGGGAATTTGGCACGACTTTGATATTTGGATCTCCTGGCTTTGAGTTTCGAAAAGCAGAGAACACAGATGATCTTTGGGAAGGGGTCTGAAATTCAGAAATTCAGAACTCTGAATTTCTCTAAGGGTTCATAGTTCAAGGGATGATTTGGGGATTTATTTGAGTTATTTTGGCTAAGCTTTCTCAACCTTTCTTGTTGCTTAATAAACATACTTTAACTTATATAATTAGCTCAAATCAAAATTTTAAACTTTTCATTCCCTTTCTCTTATTTTCTTGAATTTTGCTCATGGGGCTCACTTAGGGTTTTTAATTTGGGTTGCACATTCTTATCTTTTAAAGTCTCAATTGTTTTGATCATGACACTTTTAAGTATATACTTGGTGAATTCTTTCTCACTTATATTAATTTGATGCTCATGCTTACTTTGGTTCACATAAAATAATGATTCTTGGTTTGGCATTTGAGAAAAACCCTAGGTGACACTGGGGTGTCACAGCCTTCCCCCCTTAAAGGAATCTCGTCCCGAGATTCGGGCCAGAGTCCTCCCAGGGTGAAGCGAAGGGTGAGACTTATAGGAAATGGGTGATTATTGTTATTATTAGGATAAAACTGCTCTTCGAATATCATTCTCTTTGCAACTTCAGAAGGAAGTCCTTTTAAGTTTTACTTCACAGTTACTTCATTCTGAATTAAGATCATATTTTTGGAAATTAGATTCGAAGGGCAGGAGGAGGGGTTGGGGGTGATTACGTACCAGCTTCCTTAGGTAGGCAATCGGGGAAGTTGGATCTTAAGAATTCCTCGGTTTCCCAAGTAGCTTCCTCCTCTGAGTGATTACTCCACTAGACCTTGAACATCTTGATCGATTTAGCCCGAGTTGATCTTTCTTTGCAATCCAGAATCTTGGAGGGGTACTCTTGGTACGATAGATCTGGCTCTATCTCCAATTCTGGCTCTGCTATGATCTCAGTCGGCAATCGAACACACTTCTTCAGCTGAGATACATGGAATACACTGTGAATGGCAGACATCTTTGAAGGTAACTTCAGCTTGTATGCCACGGGTCCACATGCTTCGATGATCTCATAAGGTCCAATGTAACGAGGGGCTAGCTTGCCTTTGATCCCAAACCTCTGCACTCCTCTGGTGGGTGATACCTTGAGGTATACAAAACTTCCCACCTCGAACTGGAGAGGTTTCCTTCTTTTATCATGATAGCTCTTCTGCCTGGCCTGAGCAGCTTCTAGATTTTTCCTGATCAGCTTGACCTTCCTTTCGGCTTCAGTCACTAAATCAGGTCCAAAAACTTCTCTTTCACCAGGTTGAGACCAATTGAGTGGTGTCCTGCACCTTCTTCCGTAGAGAGCTTCAAAAGGTGCCATCTTTAGGCTAGATTGATAACTATTGTTATAAGCAAACTCTGCCAAGGAGAGGTGCTTATCCCAGTTCTTGCCACAATCGATCGCACAAGCTCTCAGCATATCCTCCAGAATTTGGTTTACCCTTTCTGTCTGACCATCAGTCTATGGGTGGTAAGCTGAACTCCGGATTAGCTTGGTTCCCAAAGACTCTTGCAATTGTTCCCAAAATCTGGCAACAAATTGGGCTCCTCGGTCAGAAACAATGGTTCGAGGTAATCCGTGCAAACACACGATTCGGTCAATATACAATTCTGCATACTTCTGAGCCTTATCCGTGGTGTGCACAGGAAGAAAATGTGCCACTTTCGTCAATCGGTCCACAATAACCCAAATCGAATCATGATGACGAGAGGTGTTGGGCAGACCCACAATGAAATCCATGCTGATGTCGTCCCACTTCCACGAAGGTACGGATAGTGGTTGCAAAGCTCCAGCTGACTTCAAGTGGCTTGCCTTTATCCTCTGACAGGTGTCACACTCTGATACATACTGGGCTATCTCCCTCTTCATTCTGGTCCACCAGTACAAAAGCTTCAAATCATGGTACATCTTGGTGCTTCCCGGATGCATAGAGAATTTGGAGAGATGAACCTCATCCAAAATTTTCCTCTTGAGCTCCTGGTCTTTAGGAATTACCAATCTGCTCTTGAACCATAATACACCCTTCTCATCCTGGCAGAAATAATTATACTTCTCAACCTTCTGATGGAGAGATTCATCTTGATAATCTGCACTCCCTTGTCACTGAGCTGGGCCATGATGATCTGGTCTTGCAAAGCTGGCTCAACAGAAATGTGAGACAAAGAACCAGAAGGAATCACTTCAATTTGCATCTTGCTCAACTCATCACAAAAGGTGTTAATGCGAGAATCCATCAGAATACAGTTGCACTGCAACTTCCGACTCAAGGCATCTGCTACCACATTAGCCTTCCCTGGGTGATAATGTACCTCCAGGTCGTAATCCTTGATCAGCTCTAGCCATCTTCTCTGCCTCATGTTGAGATCAGCCTGAGTAAAAATGTACTTAAGGCTCTTATGATCAGTGAAGATGTTGCAGTGGGTTCCCATTAGATAGTGCCTCCACATTTTCAATGCATGAACCACTGCTGCTAACTCGAGGTCATGAGTGGGATAATTTTGCTCATGAGGCCTGAGTGCTCTTGAGGCATAAGCAATGACTCAGTTGTCTTGCATCAAGACACAACCTAGCCCGGTGCCAGAGGCATCGCAATATACATCAAAAGGCTTGCTGCTGTCGGGTTGCGCCAACACTGGTGCTGTGGTCAGATGCTGCCTTAATGCATGGAAGGCATCTTCGCACTTCTGACTCCACACAAACTTGACTTCTTTCTTTAGCAACTCAGTAATAGGCTTTGCAATTCGAGAGAAGTCCGGAATAAACCTTCGGTAATAACCAGCTAATCCCAGAAAACTCCGAATCTGGCGAACAGTTGTTGGTGGCCTCCAGTTCATCACTTCTTGCACTTTATCAGGATCAACAGCTATTCCATCCTGAGAGATAGTGTGACCCAAGAATTTGATTTCCTTTAGCCAAAAATCACACTTGGATAACTTGGCATAAAGGTGGTGTTCTCGCAGATGTTGAAGCACTACATGCAAATGCCCGGCATGTTCTTCTTCGTTCTTGGAGTACACCAGAATATCATCGATGAAAACCACCACGAACTTGTCCAATTCCGGCATGAAAACAGAATTCATCAGATACATGAAGTATGCTGGTGCATTTGTCAGCCCGAATGACATCACCAAGAATTCATACAGCCCATATCTGGTTGAGAATGCTGTCTTCGGAATATCACTTGCTCGTATCTTGATCTGATGGTAGCCAGAGCGAAGGTCTATCTTGGAAAACACCTTGGCCCCGACCAACTGGTCAAAGAGGACATCAATACGAGGCAAAGGATACTTGTTCTTGATAGTTACCACATTAAGAGGGCGGTAATCTATACACAACCTCAAGCTTTCATCCTTCTTCTTCACAAACAGTGCTGGACAGCCCCAAGGCGAAGTGCTTGGGCGAATGAAACCCTTATCCAGCAATTCTTGCAACTGCTTCTTCAATTCTGCCAACTCAGTGGGTGGCATTCGGTAGGGCCTCTTGGAAATTGGGGTCGTTCCCGGTTGCAACTCGATGGCGAATTCAATATCCCGGTCCGGTGGCATTCCTGGCAATTCATCGGGGAAGACGTCTGCATACTCACAGACCACTGGGATCTTCTTCAGGGGTAACTCCGTCATAGAGAAAGCACATGACTGAGAAGAACCCTGACTAGGCAGAATTAAAGTGAAATTCCCGCAGAATGGAGAATTAACTTCCACGGTTCGGCTGGCTACATCAAGCACAACTTGGTGCAAGGTCATCCAATTTGCCCCTAGAATAATGTCCACATTTTCCAATCCCAACACAAGAAGAGTGGTTTTGACAATGTGGCTTCCCAGTTGAATAGGCACACTTTGGTTTAATTGATTAGTTGCAATTTTACCTCCAGGTGTGACTATCATGAATGACCCTTTTGAGTGAGAGAATGGCAGTTCACATTTAGCACTGAACTTTTGGCTAATGAAACTATGAGATGCACCAGAATCAAACAGAATTAAAGCAGGTTGATTATAAACTAAAAAGGTACCGGTCATGATAGGAGCTCCTTCTGGTACTTCCTCCAGAGTAGTGAAGTTGAGCTTCCCTTGCCTGACTTGCACCTTCTGCTTTCTTCCCTTGTCTTGATTTGGTGCTGGCATCTGCCTCTGCTGGTTCCTGGGACAATTCTTGGCATAGTGGCCCACATTGCCACAAGTGAAACACTTGTTCCCATTGCCCTGGCCGAACTGCTGCTGCTGCTGAGGCTGATTGTTCCTTGGGGCTAGAGCTGGGTAGCGGTTGGGTGCCGGCTGCTGCTGCTGCTGAGGTGGCCTGATCACCCATCTGCCTGCCTGCTGCTGAAAACCCCTGCTTTGATTGTGAGAAACAATCCGGAACCTCTGAGCCTGAGCGGATGGTGCTGCCATTGGTGCCTTCCTCTTCTTCTCTGCCCGGTGAGCAACAATACAATCCTCCTGAGAGATGGCCATATTGACCAACTCATTGAAGCTATCAGCCCGGACAGTGTTGAGTCGTTCCCGCAGCTTGGTATTGAGACCCCTGCGGAAGCAATCCCTCTTCTTTTCATCAGAATCAGCATGATACCCTGCATACTGGCATAAGTCGTTGAAGGCTTGCGTATACTGCAGTACCGTGCGGGTTCCTTGATTGAGGGCCAGAAATTCATTCAACTTCCGATCAAGAATGCCAGCTGGGATGCGGTGTCCTCTGAAGGCAGTCTTGAATTCCTCCCAAGATACTTCACGATCAGTGGGGAGCATAGCACGGAAGTGGTCCCACCAAGTCCGAGCAGGGCCGCGAAGCTGCTGTGCGGCGAAGCGAGCCTTGGCCTCATCAGGGCAGTCTCCCGTGAGGAGGGGAAACTTGGACTCGACGACGCGAAGCCACACGTCGGCGTCCAACAGATCCTCTGCCTTGGTGAACAAGGGCGGTTGCGTGCTCAGAAACTCCTGGTATGTTGCCATAGCCGGAGGTCGCTGATGCTGGCCTCCACCATGCTGCTGAGGGTGGGGCTGGCACTGCAAGAGCTGTCGCAGAATCTCATTCTGCTGGGCCATCAGCTCCTGCACTGTGGGAGCTGGAGGAGGTGGCGGGGGAACCTGCTCGTTCTGCCCGCGACGCTGCCTAGCTGCCATCTGAAAACAGAGATTGTCGCCATCGTTATCCCAACTCACAGTTTCGAACGACAAGATATCATCTCATATGGAAGGAAAAATGCCATAATCATAATATTAGGTTCGAAATGAAGATAACACGGTGACAAAGATCCCACAGATTTCAAAAGTTTACAGGGTTACATCAGTCGGGGAAAGTACCCATAAGCCTAGTCCAAAATGTGATACTACTAAGCTCGCATAGGTTTCTATCCGCCTAAAAATGTCAAAGCGACTGCTTAACCCTGAGCGGTGGAAGCGACACTGGATACGGGTGAAGGAGGCATCGCGGAGGTAGTCCCATTGGCACCAGGGGCTGGTCCTAGCTCCTCGGTAGCCTCTTCTCCCTCGCTTCCTGCTTCATTGGCCACCATCTCCAGGTGGTGCATGTCCAAGTGGTCATTTGCTTCCTCGAGTTCCCTCTGCACATCGTGAAGCTGGTTCTCCAAGACATCAATAGTGTTGTCTCGGATCTCCACTTGCTGCTCCAAGGTGGCAATGCGCTGGTTCAGCCTTTCCACCTGCAGATCCTTCTCCACCAATTCTGTGGATAGGTCGACCACAAAATCTTCCCGACTGTCGAGAGTGAGCTTGGCAGTCTGAGCGGTGTTAGCAAGAAGTGTCATAGCATCGCTCTGAAGGGCCTGAAGGCGGTACAACGCACTCATGCACTGAACAGTGACCCTCCCAACCAAGTCAGGATACATTGCCCACACATCCTTCACATGGCTCACGCGGTTACACCACATGGGATCATCCTTCTTATCAGCAGGGAAGAGTCCCAAGGGGTGCATCACCATCTCCAGGGGATGGTAGCCACAAAAAGCCGTCAGAGTCTTCATGGCTGCTGCCTCAACGGTGTCGTCCGTCCTGAGTCCAATCGTCTCAGAGTCAAGAGAACGCCAACTCGGCTGAAGGGGATGAGCCTCCAAAGTCAACCAGACCCGACAACGAGGTACCCGATGCTCCTCATACAACTGCACCGTGTACAAAGGGGGCGTAGGGTAACCGGCGGAGTTAAGCACTTCCCACAAGATGGAAGAAAAGCCATCGCGAGAAAGGAAGTCAGAACTGAAACGAGAGTCTCCTCCACTGGCAGGGGTGGGTGAATTGATCTGCGGAAGGGAATCAAAGATAAAGATTATGGTGGAAGGAAAAAGAAAAAGAGAGCCCGGATGGTTTTAAAGAAAAGGGGGTTAGCTCAATTTTTAATTCCTCTTTATATTTTATAATGCATGCATGCTGGAAGAAACGTTGCCTCTCAAAGAGAAAATAGGGTGCCTTTTTAGGGCATCCTAAAAATATAAGTATTGGCCCACGGGGCCTAATTAATTAGCCACCTATTTCTCCCTCTATGACTAAGGCCTTTCGTCCTAGGTCTAGCGGTCTAGTCCTGACGATCCGTAGTAGTTTCTAGGCAAGTTTTAGATTTTGAAAATTGGTATTCATGGTTTATTGTCCTTCTCTGTGGTGGAATTTGCTCCGATACCAGCTGTGGCAGAACCACCCGAATTATTCCAGCTTAAGTGCCTAAGTCACGCCTCAGGGGCCGTAACACACTTAAATCGGAATAACCCGTCAGTCCTTCAGATCTAGTCTGATAGAGCCACTTAACTAGGATCAAATTCCACAATCTCACTCGAAGGTGAGTCACAGAAGAAATACAATAAAATAGGAAACCTCAAATTAAGTACTGAGTTATTACATAAATCGGAGTTTTGAGTAGCAAATAAAGTTCACAAATTAAAGTGCAGCGGATAATCGATGTCGTCGGTAATGAGGAAATGGGCAAGGCCTAGCCCACTACTCCTCAGGCTCCTCTCCTGCCGGAGCAACATCCCACTCGACCGTCCAACCCGGTGGCAAGGTGGTAGGCCAAGTCACACCATCAACCAATTCCTGCATGGTACCTGCAAAAATTGTGCCACAAGCAAGGCTGAGTATACTAATACTCAGCTAGACTTAACCGGTGTGAGGAGTCTACTCCTCTACCTCTAGACTATGCAGCTGTTTGGCTGAGGGGTTTGGTTTGCCAAAAGCACTAGCTATTTCTAAAAGCAAATTTTAGCTTTTCAATTTCTATCATCATTAACTTAGCTAGATTTGCTCCTCCTAAGCATACATGGTAACAATCAATTAGTTCAATCAACAAGTTATCTCTTGTAACCACATTTCACTTCTTACTCGATGCAGTACAAGGAATCAAGCAGTCTCATTAGCTGCGAGAAGCAGACGATTCGAATCGAGTTTTAAACCTTGCAAGGTAAACCTAAACACACGACATGTCAGGGTACTCCGACCCCGCACATGACAACCGTCCCCATCGATTCCCCGTTCGCGTCCAGGCCTCACCGCCTTGGCATACAATGCTCCACTGACCCCGGCTGCCGCCGTGCAGTGACCGCACTTGTACCCACCATAGCTAGCATGGGAGACCCAGTCTCAGGTCGCATGAGGGATAAAGTCCGCGCCCGGCTTCAATCAGGTACTAGGTTTACCGGTTACCATTTTTCCCGGCATGTGCTTAGTACGTTCAAAAGCTTGACTCAGGTATCCACACATTAATCCTTAATTCATTTTTCCCGTCTCATGGACAAGGCATCCTCCCTGGATCCAAATCCATAGACCAACATAGATCCCGTTATCAAGATGAATACAATCAATTCCTGACCTCGCGCGAGTGCTAGAAAAATCACTCGACTTCTACCGAGATCCTGATTAGCAAGCAGCTACTCGACCTAGCATACTAGTATTCATCTCAAAAAGGAATCCTAAGTTCATGCAACTAGAGGTTTCAAGCAACTCCTACACTTAAGTGCACATTGCAATCCTACAAGCATTAAGTATAGTAAAGTAGCATATAATAACATGGTTATGCATAAAACCGGGGCTTGCCTTCAATTGCTGGGGTTGCGGGGAGATTCTCAATAGCAGCCTCCGAAGCCTGCTCCTGGTCCTCCTCTTGGATAGGTCCTTGCTCGGGGATGAGCACGTACTCTCCGTCGGCAAGATTGCAATCTAATGAATGCAATGAGTAAGATATATGCATGATATGATATGTGCTTTTAGAAATTACAACTTTAAAGGTGTATGATCTTTCTTGAGTTTAAACAAGTTAACTTTACTTATGTAAAACTCTTAGTGGTATGCTTGGTAAGTTGGGTTAGACTTAGCTAAGGTAAGGGGTAGGTTTATTTTTTTGGGGTTCCACTGAATTCCTTTTAAGTCTTAGGGATAAATGATAAGTTCTCAAGTTAGACTTATTGGGCTGAGGTTTATTTCTTCTTCTCTTTTCTTTTATTCTCTTTTAATGTTTTGGAGTAGGTTTGAACTACAAGTTGCTTTTATAAAATTCTAAAAATTCTGCAAAAATTACAGTGGCTTGTTACTGGTGTATGATTCTCTGTCTCAAAATTTGGGGATCAGAAAGTGAATAGTTTTCTCTGGACAAAATTATTAAACTCTAGGGCAGAAGGGGTGCTTTGAACTACAACTATTATTTAACAGTGGGTAATTCTCTAAAACGTATTTTTGCTGGCTTTTAGGTGTCATAACATGACTTGATACAAATTTCTAGTCATTAATACCTCTTAATTAATTTTCTATGGTTTTCTCAAGTTTCTAGCCAAATGGGTGCTTTCTACTACCACTATATTTGAAAAATATCAAACAACAGAGTTCTCATTTTTCCTAGTTAGTATTTTGTGCAAGAGCAATTATTCTGAAGTTTGGCCTCTTTTTGCTTAAGGGAAGGGGTGGTATGCATTATTTGAATTAAGTGGTCTTTCTCTTAAATTATTAGCAATCGGTATGAGTTTGCTTCTTTTTCATGGGTTTGCATTTTTCTCTGGTAATTTATCTCATCATGGACTTAGCAAATTTTTGGTTGCCCATTATCACATTAATAGAGGTTGTTCATGATTTATTTGGAAAATGCCTTATTATCACTTTGCATTTATTTTCCTTACTTAAAAAGTTGGGCTGGGGTGCTCTGTATTTTTGTAGTGGGGCTCTGCTGGTTGCAAGTTCACTGGATTTCTATCAAGCATTTTGGTTATAGTTTTGCCTATTTAATAAATGATTTTCAGTCTATATAAGGCTAAACAAATCATTTTAATTTAAAACTGGTCCAATTTAATGGTCTCTGTATTTTTCCTAGGTTCTCTGTTGCATAAGTAAACTAGGAAAAATAATCTTAATCACTGTTCATTAATTTCTAAGGCCTTTCTGATTTTCTCTAAGTTTTGGACAAATTAGCTTTAAAGGAATAACTACATCATTTTTTTTAATGCTGGGGTTCCCATTATTTTTAAACAGTGTCTAAATGAGGTTTGAATATCTACAAATTTTCTTAAGTTCAGCACAGAAGAAAAACTAATTTTCCTTAATTAAACAAGGTTTAGTGGGTTTCTGTTTTTAAATTTAAACTCTAAGATTTTGAACAGAAAGCATGGGGTTTACTATTTTTAAATGATAGATCATAATATTCAGGAACTAGCAAAATTGGTTTGACAACTTTTTATTAAGATTTCATCAAGTTATGGATTTTCTAAGTTCTCTGGTCTTTTAAAAAGATTAACAGAATTGATTAAATAGAAATCCACTTTGCACTGGGGTCCCTGGCGGGTTTTCTAAGTTTTCTTCGCGAATCAGTCCTGAAGCTACTATTCACATGAGCCACTAACATCACAGAAAACCCCTCGGGTTCTACAAATCCTAACCCGAGGTCCTTCTTCTACCTTAAACAGTAACCGCGGCGGAAGAAAGGGCGGAGGGGCTTACCAGCGGCGAGATTGCTCCGGTGAAGTGGTCGAGGACGAAGGGGAGGTCTCGGGGATCACAACGGTGTGCGGAACGCCGTCGGAGATGGCCGGAGTCGGTCGGTCCACGCGCGCAGGCGGGGATGCTCGTCGGCGGCGAGGAGACCGGCCTGGTCACGGCGAGATAGTTCAATCAAATGGGTCAGTAAGGTCCACGGGATGCCAGAGAAGATATGAGCGCAAGGAATTGGGCGGGGACTCACTGGATAGCTCGGTCCACGCGCGGCGGCGGAAGACCGAAGTCCGGTGAGATCGATCTCGGGCCTTCGGTGAAGTCTGGCCGGGTCCGAGGGCTTGGCAAGCTTCACGGGCTACTGGCGGAGCTAGCCGAAGCACTGGCTTGCCCAGAGGATGGCTGGAGTGGGCTGGCCACGGTGGCCGAAGCTCTGGCGGCAATGGCGGGCGGAATTGAGCTCGCCGGAGCTAAGGGAAAGTGGCTGGCCGGTGAGGGTGAGTGCGGGGCGAAGTGGGGCGCGCCTGGGAAGGCTTTATAGGCACGGCGCGGTACATGGGCGGTCGTGGACCGGCGAGTGCGCGCGGGCGTGCACTGGGAGGCGCGGTGCGCGAACGGGCGTGAACCGGGGGTGTCAGCCACGGTCGAACACGTGTTCCCGTTGCCTCTGCCCCTGTTCAAGCGCCAATTGGGAGCAAATCTTCGCGAATCTGGGCAAGATCGCTGTGAAGGATTTGTTCACCAGACCAAGCTTTGTCTTTTGTGTATGGACGTCGCGCGGTTTTAGGCTAGGGACAGGGAGTTGTAGCGTCACCAAGGTGCCAGTGTCAGAATGCCTGGTCCTGAGGTCAAGCTGCGCCAAAACCATGCCAAAAGAATTTGGTTTGAGTTCAAACTTTTCCAGGATGTGTTCAAGGGAATTTGGCACGACTTTGATATTTGGATCTCCTGGCTTTGAGTTTCGAAAAGCAGAGAACGCAGATGATCTTTGGGAAGGGGTCTGAAATTCAGAAATTCAGAACTCTGAATTTCTCTAAGGGTTCATAGTTCAAGGGATGATTTGGGGATTTATTTGAGTTATTTTGGCTAAGCTTTCTCAACCTTTCTTGTTGCTTAATAAACATACTTTAACTTATATAATTGGCTCAAATCAAAATTTTAAACTTTTCATTCCCTTTCTCTTATTTTCTTGAATTTTGCTCATGGGGCTCACTTAGGGTTTTTAATTTGGGTTGCACATTCTTATCTTTTAAAGTCTCAATTGTTTTGATCATGACACTTTTAAGTATATACTTGGTGAATTCTTTCTCACTTATATTAATTTGATGCTCATGCTTACTTTGGTTCACATAAAATAATGATTCTTGGTTTGGCATTTGAGAAAAACCCTAGGTGACACTGGGGTGTCACATATTTGATCACATCGGTTTGACCGGCAAAGGTGCAATGACTAGACAGTAAATAACATCTACACTTGGTGCATGCATAAAACAGGCATAAGCATAACTTCTCGATAAAAGTGTACCTCGTTTCAGCATCCACCAGCCTCTGACTTAGGTAGGTTACCACATGCTCCTTTCCTCCGGTTTCTTGCGTCAGAACAGCTCCAATAACCTTATCTTCAGCTGCAATGTACAATCTAAACGGTACTCCTACCTGTGGTGCTTTTAACACGGGAGCCGAAGACAAATACTTTCTGATGAGATCAAACACTTTCTATTGTTCTACCCCCAGGTGAATTCGGCATCATTTTTAAGCCGAAGGATAGGAGTGTAGGCATCAATCTTCCTGGCTAGGTTAGAAATAAACCTTCGTAAATAATTTACCTGAGGAACTTCTGCATTTCAAGATTACAGGTCGGAGGTCCCACATTCCAAATTGATTTAATTCGGTCAAGGTCTATCTCTATACCATGTTCATGAATGATGAATCCTAAGAACTTACCAGCCGACACTCCAAAAGCACATTTACGTGGGTTCATTTTCAGACCATATCGACGCATTTTATCAAAGGCTTTGCGCAAATCAGCTATATGAGAACTAAACTCAACCGATTTGACTACGATATCATCAATGTAGACTTCCACAATGTTTTTGTTAGCATTACTCGTTTGTCTCTTCTATTGAGCCTTTCAGGGTAGAAGAGGCCTTGCAGGATCCGGACTCGGTGTTGGCCATGCATGAAGAGCTCAACAACTTCAAGAGGAATGAAGTTTGGAGCCTGGTGCCTCGTCCTAAGCAAAATGTTGTGGGAACCAAGTGGGTGTTCCGCAACAAGCAAGACGAGCACGGGGTGGTGACAAGAAACAAAGCTCGAATTGTGGCAAAAGGTTATGCCCAAGTCGCAGGTTTGGATTTCGAGGAGACTTTTGCTCCTGTGGCTAGGCTAGAGTCTATTAGAATTTTATTAGCCTATGCCGCTCACCACTCTTTCAGGTTGTTTCAAATGGATGTGAAGAGTGCTTTCTTCAACGGGCCAATCAAGGAGGAGGTATACGTGGAACAACCCCCTGGCTTTGAGGATGACAGGTACCCCGACCATGTGTTTAAGCTCTCTAAGGCGCTCTATGGACTTAAGTAAGCCCCAAGAGCATAGTATGAATGCCTTAGATATTTCTTAATTTCTAATGCTTTCAAGGTTGGTGTTGGAGACTTGTTCTCAAATGCTATGAGTTAAGAACAAGGCAACACAGAAAATGTTAATCTATAAAGTCCTTCGTCCTTCGAAGCATTATTTCCCTTAGGATATAATGATTTTCGGACGAAGGTTATGAAGGACATACCTTCATAAACACAGCATACGATGACGAAGAATGAATCATAAGGAATCATAAGGAATATAAAGGATAACATAGGCAATTATATATTATTATCAACTTATTATTATTGTGAAGAAACAGAAATAACGTTGAATTGCAAATGTACCTTCAGCTTGGAAGGAGATGAAAATACAGGTGCGACACAAAAGCAAATGCCAAATCAGCGTGAACAGTACGGGGTACTGTTCACCTATTTATAGACACGGGACACAGCCCACACAAAATTACATCCATGCCCTTTACATTTGGTAATAATTCTATAGCAATCCACCGAGGTCTGAATAGCCTTTTCATCTTTAAGTCGGTTTCATTTTCTGCTAGCACGCTGAAGCCTTCCCGCTCACACCTTTGGCGCTGTATCAACCTTCGTATTATTTTAGGCTTCTCTTACTGTGATTCCGACTCGAGTCCGAAGATACCTGTTCACACATTATGCTCCAGAAATACTGTTAAATCCTGTTTTTGAGGACCTTCGTAAGCCGAAGGCCCCCAACAGTAGCCCCTCGCAATATTAATTTGTTTTAAAATAATAAATTTAGATTGCGACATGGACGAAGGCTTTAAGCCGAAGGTCCAAAAAAACACCTTCCCTTTGCTAGAATAGCAACATCCACTGACAGGTGGGGTCTTTCAATTTTCAACGCACTGGGCGTATAAATAAGATCATACCGCAAGCTCATTTGGCACGCTCTCTTGCCATTTGCTCCCGCTCACTCAATTTTTAGCTCTTGGGCACCAAGATTTGCTTAGCTTTTAAGTTTTGAAGCTTCGGCTTTGAACACAGTTTTTTAGTGTTTCCGAAGATGTCTGAAGATAAGAAGGCTGCTGCCGAGATGAAGCTGAGTCTCGATGAAGAGAAGAATCTGGGGTTTCTTATAGCAATGTCGAAGACCAATACAGAAAAAATCACCAAAGAGATTTTAGAAGGTTTGTCTGAAGATACTGATGACAGCGATAGTTATGATGTGGATAGTGGTGGTGAAGACTCCGAAGATCGCCCTTGGCGACCAAGCCATGCGGTTTTCGGCAAATCAAGTATCAAGGAAAATCATCTTGTCAACATGAGAGGAAGGTATTTCCGGGACTTGTCCGTTGTTAGGGCCGACGAAGGAGAAAAGACTTGTCCGAACCCTGAGGAAAATGAAGTCGTAGTGTACCGAAGCTTTTTGAAAGCTGGACTTAGATTTCCCCTGAGCAACTTTGTCGTAGAGGTGCTGAAAATATTCGAAGTCTATCTTCACCAACTTACCCCCGAAGCAATCATAAGGCTGAATATTTTTGTGTGGGCCGTGAGAAGCCAAGGTCTGGAGCCTGATGCGAAAAGTTTCTGCAATATACACGAATTATCATACGAGACAAAACCTTGGGGTAAGGAACAGTATCACAATAATTTTGGCTGCTACAGTTTCGTTTCTCGGTCTGGGTCAAGCTGTCCCGTGCCAACCTTTCGGAAGAGATGGCCCGGCGACTGGATGACAGAATGGTTTTATGTGAAGAATGACCTGACAGTACGGGAAGATATCAAAGGTATAATTATGCGCCCTATTTGGCAAAGCTTCGGCCTTCGGAGGCCGAAGGTTGAAATGAATGAAGCTGCCGAAGAATGCCAGAGAGCCTTCGGTGTTATTTGTTCTTTTATTGGAACGAGAGATTTGGTACAAGAGCATATTGCCTTCAGAGTATGGCCGCTCGCGGAGAAATGGGAAATGCCGCAAGAAACCATAAAGGAGGCTGACGAAGGTGGACTTATCAGGCTGAAATATACTTTCAAGTTCGGAGATAAATTCGTTGAGCCAGATGATGACTGGCTAAAAAGCATTGAAAATTTAAGTGATGAACTGCTTGGGGCTTACTCGAAGGTCGAAGATACTGCATTGTCAGCAGCCTTCGGAGGCCGAAAAAAGAAAAGACTAAACCGGGTGTTTGACGCAATCGGGTTTGTCTACCCTGATTATCGTTATCCCATTCGAGGGCAGAAAAGAAAAAGTACAACCTCTGCGAAAGAAGAAGCTGCAACTGCTTCTAGTGAGCCAGAACCGAAAAGGAAAAGGATAAAGGTCCTCACACATCGGACACGCTATATTGAACCATCCTCGGTGCCTGAGTTCGCCGGAGAGACCTCTTCGGCCACCGAAGTTGAAAAGCCAATCAAGCCAACCTTGCTGCCAGAGGTCACAGAAATGGCCGAAGCGCCAACAAAAACAGAATTGGAAAACCAAAGATTTTGTCATCAGAAACCAAAGAGATGGCCGAAGCGCCATCGTCAGAAAAAATGGAAGAAGCAAAAGGATCAGCTGAAGGATCAAAAATATCAGAAGTTTTAAGTCCTTCAGCAAATGTTGAGACAACAAAAATCCAAAAGGGGCCAGTGGCGACTCCGAAAAGGAAGAGAATGGTCAATGTGTTAGATGTTTTGGAAACAATTAAATCTTCAAGCACAACCCCGAAGAAGACTATTGCAACTTCCGAAGCGAAATCTGAAATTTCTGATACCAAGCTTCTAGAGCAAGAAACTGAAGCTGAAGCTGGGCCCTCAGAGCCCACGAAAGTAAAATCCTTGGAAACCAAGAAAGAAAAAATAACGGAGCCAATCACTAGTCGAGATCTTATCATCGATGACGTTCGTATTGCGTCACGGAATATGTAGATATCGTCACAGATAAAGAGTTGTGACGAATTTGTGACGAGTTCGATTTGGTCATAGGGGTCGCGTCACATTTGTTGTGTTGTGACAGACTACCCATTTTCGTCATCGATGTGTATACATTCTGTGACGAAATACGCGTTGTCATGGAAGTGAATTCATTTTATGACGATCAGGTTTGGTCATAGAGGAAGGCACTTTTCCGTCATAATCCGTCGTCTGCCCGAGCAACCTGACGGCGTCGTTAATGTCGTTTGGTTTCTGTGACGGTACGGTATCGTCATAGATAGAGCCGTGGTTTGGTCATTAACAGCCGTTTGCAAGGTTAATATGGCGTATGACGTCAGCGCTGACGTGGCTAGTGACGTGGCAGCTGACGTCAGCGCTGACGTGGCATATGTTTTATTATATGCCACCAGTTTGGTCACAGATGTGCAGAGAATAATTTTATTGGAAATTGCAAAATATACTAGAACAGAGGAATGAGCAGACAATTCCATATTCCGTAGATGAATACAACTAGTATTCCAGTGAGCATACAAACTAAGTGGACAACACTAAACTTAGTTCACAGCAGACTAGACAAGGTTCTTGGTCAGACGGCGATGGTAGTCGTAGGAGTATCCTGGTGCTTGGTCAGACGGCGGCGGATGGCACGGGTCTTCTTAGGGCGGAGGTCGAGGGGGAGCAGGTTCTTCTTCTTGTACGCCTCCCGCAATGCCGACTTCTGCTTCTGCAAGATCATTGTGAGCACGCGCGAGATAGAGGTGCGCACCAGCTTGCTGAAGAAGGGACGGATACAATTCGAATCGATTCAGTCAAGTTCAGGAGCAGAGAATAACAGGAGAAAATAGAGATTGCAGGTACGCACATCTTGGAGAGCTTGTTGGGCGCGTCGCTAGTGACCTTGGCTACGCGGAGGAGGGAGAGCTCAGACTTCAGCTCCTTGAGCTGCGCCTGGAGGTCCGTCTTGCTCTTCCCCCGGAGCTCGTGCACCTTGATATGGGCTGTCAGTCATCGCCACACAACAAAACGGGTGTCAGATCAGCTCGAAGATTGATTGGGATGAAAACCAGGAGGTGGCTTACCCATAGCGACGGTGACAGTTGCTGCGGCTAGGCGGTTGGGCGGCGGTGGCAAGGTGGACAGGAGCGGTGCGCGAGGGGAAGAGAATGGTGGCGGCCGCGGAGGCTTATACAAGAGAGGAGGAGTGTGTAGCGGAGACAAAACCCTAGGATGAATTGTGTGGGCTGACTGGGCCTAAGTGCGTGACTGGGCTTTAGCGTCGAAATCAATAAGCCCCTTTTATAATGTTTTTATTAGCAAACATATTAGAGTGGTGTAACACAAGAAAAACTAAATATTTATAAGATTATTTATAAAGACAGCATCATGACATCTATAATATAAATTAATATTTGCAATAATATATCAATATTAAAATATAAATATATCATAATTTGAATTTTACAGTATTCATACGTTGCTACAGTTACTTAGTTAATGAAAAAAATCTTATAACAAATTAATTAAGTTTTTTACACTACTTATATTAAATGCATAATCAAACTATATATATATATATATATATATATATATATATATATATATACTAGATGAGTGCCTGTGCGTTGCAACGGGGATATAAAATACCAGTATACTACGATAACTTATATACAAAATGTGTGTTATACTCTTATAAGAAAATGTTTCATAATCAATTTGTGATCCTAGCCATACATAAATTTTGTTATTTTAATCTAGTTGTTTCACCATTACATTGCAACCATCAGTATCATGCAGACTTCGATATATGCCACGATTTGTATGGTCTCATCATTGGAGAGCACGTTCCACACATGCCGGAAGAAATTCCCTCGTACATCGCTAGTCATCAGAAACGCACCACCATACGCTCTTGCTTAAACAAAAAGGCAAGAGTGTGTGTTTGCGAAGAGAATTAAAGGCAGACCGACACAAAAGCTACCCTGACGGTGGCGAGGATGACGAACTGGTCACTGTTGTCGATCCTCCTCTGCGTCACCTCCAGCGCCAAGATGACGCCACAATCCTCGATATAGTAGTCGTCGATGAGTGACGCCAACGCGAGTGCCTCCTGCTCATGGTGTTTGTTCGGGGTTTCAAGTAAGAAACATGGATTCATGCTTGGCGTTGGTTTATGAAAATGACTCACAAGTCTGATCCATGGAAAAATATTACGAAGAATAAATGTCACGCATGCAAAAAAAGGGAATTTAAGTATAAAACATTATTCAAACAAAAGAAATTGCATGCAAAGCTCTTCTTTAAATAACATTACCTCCATCTAAAAATATAATTCAAGAATCTCGGTGATACTTATCTACTACTACGCATTGTGCAAGGGTAGCAAGTGAGTTTGGTGAGAGATGTAGTAGATGTGTTTCTTGTCATAGATGCAGACATAAACACACATGTGGTGTAGCGGTAGCTACTCTTGGTCTTTGCTTGAGAGGTCATGGGTTCAAATCCCCTTGACGACATGTGTGTTTTTTTAATTTCAGCTAGACGTGGGCTGTACGGGGGAATGAGAATGGGAATGGGCTTTGCGGGGAGGAGGAATGAGAAAGACAGAATAAAGAATGAGAATGATAGAACATGGGAATGAGAAATCTAGAACAAGGAATAGGAATGGTGGCAGAACAGGAATGTGGCAGAACACGGAATAGCCGACTAAAGGCAGAAGATGGGAACCGGTACTACGCTAACGATTCTGTTCTGATTAGGCCCAACTGACCAACTTATGTACTCTAACTTTCTTTATTTACAAGAACAAGCGAGTAGTCTGGTGGTAACACTGATTTGAAGCAAGGCGTAGGTCTCTGGTTCGAAGCTCCGCGGGCACAAGTTTTTTTGCCAAATAAACACATGCCGCTTCTAGTTGGTGGACCGGGGCCGCGTCGCCTGGCGGGGGCTGTGTCCCAAAAAACTATGGCCCATGTAGGCCAAGGATCCCACGCCGTCATGTGGTGTGTACACGTGGGGCGTTTTTTACTAAAAACTCATCTGTGACCAATTTATTTCATCATTACATCAGCCGATCAAGGCAAATTAGCGATGACGATATCAAATCTAATCTGTGACGAACTTGTTGCGTCCAAACTTTGTGTCTATGACGTTCCTTTCATTTTCGTCATTAATATTCAAGTCTAATCTTTGTCACTTGTAATTGTTGACGAAGATGTAAATTTGGTCATATAAATGTATCAATCTATGACTGAAGTCACCAGCGTCACGAGAAAATCGTCACTGATGATCACATTCTTACTAGTGAATTCTTGCTGAAGAAATCAGTGCTGTTGCCCCCGAAGCATCCCCCAAAGTCCTTGATTATATTGTTCGTCATGCTTCGGGGAAAAAATTATCAGAAAAAGAAAAGCAAGAGGCCCAGCTTTACGCCCAAAAACTGAAGTATCCAAAGGGGGCGTTAATATTCAACGGCAGTGGAGAAGAGGACTTTTTGTATTGTCTCCCTGACAGCAAGGAGATTTCTGTCTGTCGGTAGATGAGCAAGAGCTTCGGATTCCCAACACTAGAAGACGGGCTCTCGGTACTGTCGAAAAACGATCTGGCCGACAGCCTGGCATACAATAGCTTGAAGGTACAAAAAATGAGATCTTTGTACTTCTTCTTGAGACCAAAATTTTTCGTTTGCTTAAATCTATTGACGCACACAT
The DNA here is from genome assembly GCF_902167145.1 of Zea mays. Classification (NCBI taxonomy): domain Eukaryota; kingdom Viridiplantae; phylum Streptophyta; class Magnoliopsida; order Poales; family Poaceae; genus Zea; species Zea mays. Next base: position 105,893,696 of record NC_050097.1, read on the forward strand.
ATTCTTCCTTGCAGGGCCTTATACTTAGCAATGCCCTCAGGGCCCAAAAAGATGCCGAAGACGAAGGGTGCGCTATTGCCCTGAGCAACCTTCGTTCCGAAGTAATTGAACTAAGGAACGAAGGTCTCGAAAAAGATAAAATATTACATTCATTGATAAATAGAATAAAAGAAGATGAGGCTACTTTTAAAGGTCAAGCTGAGGCTCAGAAGCATGAAATTGAAGATCTTCGGAAACAACTGGCCAGAGCCAAAGAGGAACGCATACTTGAAGAAACGAAGCGAGAACTTAGCGACCAATGGGCAAATCATTTAGAGGGAACTGTTGAAGAGCTTCGTTCGTCCAAGAAAAGATGCTACAACAAATCTATGGAGTGTGTCAAGAAGTTGAAAGCTAGCTTCGCCAGCGTCGGCGCATTCTCGAGCGAAGAAAATTTTACAAGAGGCAACCCCAAAGGTCCCATCGAATGGATCGATCACGAAGCTGAGGCCTTCAAGGAAATTTTAAATAGCCGCGGAGACATATGTGCTTTCTCGGGTGCCAGGGGAATTGCCACCATTTTGGAGAAAAAGGGCTGCGAGCATGTAAAAATTTTAGCGCAATCCGAAGCTGCCTTGTCCCTCAAAGATGCAAGAGATCCTTCGGCCGAAGCTAGCATGGTTGGTGGGAAATTTTTCACCGATGTCTGGGATAATGGTGGCCGAGAAATGGCCCGAGAAATTATTCTAAAAAGCGAAAAGGGCATTCACGATGCTAGAGAAGTAGCTGAGGCTGCTGAAAAAAGCGCAGAGCCCGAAGGGCAAATAGGTATTAACTAATGGTTTTTATTGTGTTGTAATTTTCGATTTTAAACTTCATTCGCAATTTGTAATAGCAACGTAGTCGTATCCTGTCCTCCTTCAGATCCTACTAAAGCGTCTCCGGGCCCTCACCCGAAAGGAGACGACGAAATTAAAAAGATGGCTGAAGCTATCATGGATGAAGTTGTTAATCGGCTCCTGAACGAGGCTGCAGAAGTTGTTTTGAAAGAAGATTAAGTACTATTGTAAAAACTTCTAAAATGTAATATGTGTAACATTTTGTAACCCTGAATGTAATATACCTGTTTTTACTGTTCAATTCTTTACGATGCATGAAATTTTACACACGTACCGTTTTTGAGTCTTTGACGAAAAAACACCTTCCCTTCTTTTCATGCTTCGTGAAGAAGAATTTTTATTTGTCACAACAATATCCGTAGTGTTCTGATGAATAATATCCAAGCTTCTTGTAGATATTTTCCGAAGCTACACTTCCGAAGATCAATATCGTATCTCCTTGTGACTTAGCATGATTTTTCCCCTTTTTCAAAACATTCTTCTGAAGATCGATATTGTGTCCGCCTCTTGTGCCATATGCAGTATGATGTATGATGCTTATGCTATGCGAAATGATGCGATGATGTTATGTTATGCAAGGTGGTGTTTATTCCGAAGATACACACACATCCCTGCGATAAAACACATAATCTTCTTGAATCAGCGTTGACTTTTTGCTATAAGCCTCCCTTAGGAGCTTCTTCGCCTTTTACTTCAGCGGAATCAGCGTTTATTTTTCGCTGTAAGCCTCCCTTAGGAGCTTCTTCGCCTTTTACTTTCAGCGGTATTCGCGTTGACTTTTCGCGCTTCGCCTTTTACTTAGGCGGAATCAGCGTTGACTTTTCGCTGTAAGCTCTGCATTCCCTTTGGAACGACTTTGGAGCAAAAAACTTACACTGCGCTCCCTTTGGAACGACTTTTTGTGACTTCGGCAAACTTACTCTGCGTTCCTTAGAACGACTTTTTGTTGCTTCGAAGAATTTTTTGATAATCCGAAGGTCCTCCTTGTTATCGCAAATCTTTAAGCTTCAACGACTTAAGCCTGTGAAGAAAATATATTTTTCTTGTGGCAAAGAACGAAACTATTACATGAAATTTGAAAAATGTCCTTTATTACACGGAAAATAAAACTGAATGAAAAAGACTGCTATCAAGGTAGGATATTTGTCAATAGATGTGCTTCGACTCTGGCACAGTGCTGTTGACTGTGCGAGCTTCGGACTGTTCTCTGAAGTCCCTTTGGTGTGGGCCATATTGGCTCCCTTCTGGCTGTTGGCCTTGTTGCAGCGGTGGTGGAGGCGGAGGCTGTTGCCAAGAAGCTTGAGGTTGACTCGCCGAAGCAACAGAAACTGCAGGGTGGTTGCCTACATATTCTGGGATGTAAGGCGAATGATACGAAGCAGTGTGCATGACCTGCTTCGGCTGAGCCTGTTGTGCTGCAGCTTCGGCTATTTCCTTTTGCTTCTGGATGGTAACATGGCACATCCTGGTGGTATGGCCCTTGTTCTCACCACAGAATAAGCAAAAAATTCTTCTTGGTTGATCTCCAAATCTTCCGCCGAAGCCCCTGGCGCCTCTGCCTCTTGGAGCTGGTGGTCGGAAGGAGCCTTGTTGTTGCCCCGAAGCCTGTGAGGAGCACTGTGGCCTTTGCTGCTGGCTTCCCCTATCATCATTTTGAGTAGAGTTATGGATTGACCTAACCTGCCTCGGATAGAATCTTCCTCCGAAGCTCCTGGTCATTTCAGAAAACCTGAAAGCCTCCTCCCTTCTTTGGCGAAAATCATTATCGGCCCGAATGTACTCGTCCATCTTCTGGAGCAGCTTCTCCAAAGTTTGAGGAGGCTTCCTAGCGAAGTACTGAGCTGAAGGTCCTGGCCAAAGCCCCTTGATCATGGCCTCAATGACAATTTCGTTGGGCACTGTTGGTGCCTGTGCCCTCAAACGCAAGAATCTCCGGACGTACGCCTGAAGGTACTCTTCGTGATCCTGGGTGCACTGGAATAGAGCTTGAGCAGTGACCGGCTTCGTCTGAAACCCTTGGAAGCTGGTTAACAACAAGTCCTTTAGCTTTTGCCATGAAGTGATCGTTCCTGGTCGAAGGGAGGAGTACCAGGTTTGAGCAACACTCCTGACAGCCATAACAAAAGATTTGGCCATGACTGCAGCATTGCCACCATACGAAGATACTGTTGCTTCATAGCTCATCAAAAACTGCTTTGGGTCTGAGTGGCCATCGAATATGGGAAGCTGAGGTGGCTTGTAGGACGGAGGCCAAGGTGTAGCCTGCAGCTCAGCGGACAGGGGAGAAGCATCATCAAAAACAAAATTCCCATGATGGAAATTGTCATACCAGTCATCTTCGTTGAGGAAACCCTCCTGATGAAGGTCTTGGTGCTGAGGCCTTCGGTGTTGCTCATCCTGAGTAAGATGACGAACCTCTTCAGAGGCTTCGTCTATCTGCCTTTGCAGTTCAGCTAGCCTGGCCATCTTTTCCTTCTTCCTCTGCACCTGTTGATGAAGCATCTCCATGTCTCTGATTTCTTGGTCTATCTCATCCTCTGGCGGTGTCGGGCTAACAGCCTTCCTTTTCTGGCTTCGGGCCTCCCGAAGGGAGACAGTCTCCTGATTGTGGTCCAGCGGTTGCAGAGCTGCAGCCCCAGTTGCTGAAGCTTTCTTCGGCGCCATAGCGAAGGTTTATGATCGCCGAAGGTGTTCAAAAACTCAAAGAGTGGAAGTGAGTTCACCGGAGGTGGGCGCCAATGTTGGAGACTTGTTCTCAAATGCTATGAGTTAAGAACAAGGCAACACAGAAAATGTTAATCTATAAAGTCCTTCGTCCTTCGAAGCATTATTTCCCTTAGGATATAATGATTTTCGGACGAAGGTTATGAAGGACATACCTTCATAAACACAGCATACGATGACGAAGAATGAATCATAAGGAATCATAAGGAATATAAAGGATAACATAGGCAATTATATATTATTATCAACTTATTATTATTGTGAAGAAACAGAAATAACGTTGAATTACAAATGTACCTTCAGCTTGGAAGGAGATGAAAATACAGGTGCGACACAAAAGCAAATGCCAAATCAGCGTGAACAGTACGGGGTACTGTTCACCTATTTATAGACACGGGACACAGCCCACACAAAATTACATCCATGCCCTTTACATTTGGTAATAATTCTATAGCAATCCACCGAGGTCTGAATAGCCTTTTCATCTTTAAGTCGGTTTCATTTTCTGCTAGCACGCCGAAGCCTTCCCGCTCACATCTTCGGCGCTGTATCAACCTTCGTATTATTTTAGGCTTCTCTTACTGTGATTCCGACTCGAGTCCGAAGATACCTGTTCACACATTATGCTCCAAAAATACTGTTAAATCCTGTTTTTGAGGACCTTCGTAAGCCGAAGGCCCCCAACAGTTGGGAAAGTCGATCCCACTCTTTTCACTAAAACTTGTGATGGTGATCTTTTTGTGTGCCAAATTTATGTCGATGACATAATATTTGGTTCTACTAATCAAAAGTCTTGTGAGGAGTTTAGCAGGGTGATGACACAAAAGTTTGAGATGTCAATGATGGGCGAGTTGACCTACTTCCTTGGGTTCCAAGTGAAGCAACTCAAGGACGACACTTTCCTCTCCCAAACGAAGTACACACAAGATCTTCTCAAGCAGTTTGGGATGAAGGACGCCAAGCCTGCAAAGACACCGATGGGAACCGACGGGCATGTCGACCTCAACAAAGGAGGTAAGTCTGTTGATCAAAAGGCATACCGGTCTATGATAGGTTCCTTGCTTTATTTATGTGCTAGTAGACCGAACATTATGCTTAGTGTATGCATGTGTGCTAGATATCAATCCGACCCTAGGGAATGTCACCTTGTGGCCGTTAAGTGAATTCTAAGGTATTTAGTTGCTACGCCTTGCTTCGGGATCTGGTATCCAAAGGGGTCTACTTTTGACTTAATTGGATACTCAGAGTCCAATTATGTTGTATGCAAGGTTGATAGGAAGAGTACATCAGGGACGTGCCAATTCCTAGGAAGGTCCCTGGTGTCTTGGAGTTCCAAGAAACAAACATCCGTTGCCCAATCCACCGTTGAGGCCGAGTATGTTGCCGCAGGACAGTGTTGCGTGCAACTACTTTGGATGAGGCAAACCTTCTGGGACTTTGGCTACAATCTGAGAAAAGTCCCACTCCTATGTGACAATGAGAGTGCAATCCGCATGGCGGATAATCCTGTTGAACACAGTCGCACTAAGCACATAGACATCCGACATCACCAGCAAAAAGGGAGATATCGAGGTGTACCATATTAACACCGAGAACCAGCTAGCTGATATCTTTACCAAGCCATTAGATTAGAAAACCTTTTGCAGGCTGCGTAGTGAGCTAAATGTCTTAGATTCGCGTAACATGGATTGATCTATAGCATACATGTGTTCTATGCCTTTGATCATGTTATTTTATGCATTTATGTAATTTGTTGCTTATTTATGGTGTTCAAGTTGTGCAAGGGATCCTCGGATCTCACAAGTCCATGTGTGAATGATGCACATATTTAGGGGGAGATGTGCTACAACTTGACCCTTTGAGACTAATCTGTTTGTTTGAGTATACTTGATGTAGTCTCAAAGGTGCATTGAAAGGGAAAGGTGAACTTGGACAATGAAAAGACTTCCACTGCACTCCGGTATTAGTGTACTTATTTCCAAGTTCATTCTTATGCTCTAGTTGCCTTTTTGCTCTTAATTGACATTTTTGGTGAGGCAATGGGGTTCTAGGGCCAATAATGATCCCGTTTTGGTGCTTAATGCCAAAGGGGGAGAAATTATGGCCAAAGCAAATGGATCAGCTACCACTTGTGAATTTTGAAAACAATAGAGTTAGAACTTTTGATTTGTCCGCTTTGTCTAAAATGCTCTTATTGCAAAATTTAGTCTCTTGTGGGGGAGAATTTTTTATTATGGGAAAAAGGGGGAGCTTTTGGCACTTGATCAAGTTCACTCTTGGATTATCTCTCTTTGTGCCCAAACAAGTGAGTTTGACTTAGAGATAGGAAAATGAATTTAATTTGCAAAAACAAACCAAGTAGTGGCAAAGAGCGATCCAAATATGCCAAATTATAGTAAAAAACAATTTGGTATTCAATTGCATTGATATTGCACTTCTTTTGGTTGCTTTTTGTTGTGTTGGCATAAATCACCAAAAAGGGGGAGATTGAAAGGGAAATGTGCCTTTGGGCCATCTATAATGTTTTGGTGATTAAGTGCCCAACACATATTCTTTAAGTTCTAATGTGCCAAAGATTGAAAAAGTGATAATCAAGGCATGAGGTATGTTTCTAGACTTAGTACATTTGTTTTTGAATACTAATGAAGTTATCTAAGTGCTAGAAACAGTGAGAAAAGAAGAAGAAAAGAAACCAAAAAGACTTGGCTTGGTACAGCCAAAACTTAGCTCAGTCTGGCACACCGGACTGTCCGGTGGTGCACCAGATAGTGTCCGGTGCGCAAGGCCAGTCTCCAGTGAAAAGGCCGCTCTCGGGAAAAGTTCAGCGACGTATGGCTATAATTCATCGGACTGTCCGGTGGTGCACCGGACTGTCCGGTGAGCCAACGGTCGCCAGCGCAACGGTCGGTCGTGCAATCCGCGGGCGACGCGTGACCCGCACTAACGGTCGGCAGGGGGACCAGACTGTCCGGTGTGCACCAGACAGTGTATGGTGCGCCAACTGGCCCGGAGCTGCAACGGTCGTCTGTGCCAGAAAAGGAAGGAGATCGGCACCGGACCGTCTATAGTGACTGTCCGGTGGCGCACCGGACTGTCCGATGCGACACTCGATAGAAGGCAAGGACAGCCTTCCATGTTGATCTTCAACGGCTCCTAGCTGCCTTGGGGCTATAAAACGGACCCCTAGGCGCATGGAGGAGTCACCCAAGCATTCACTAAACATCCTAAGACTCCAAGACTCCAACTTCACGCATTCGATTCTTTGTGATAGTGATTTGAGCTCCATTTGAGTTGTGAACTCCGTGCGTTTGTGTTTCGAGCTCAAGTCGTGACTTGTGTGCGTGGTTGTGCTGCGTATTTGAGTCTTGTGTGTGTTGTTCTTCCCAACCTTACTCTTGTGCGTTCTTTGTGATCAATATTGTAAGGGTCAGAGGCTCCAACTTGTGGAGATTCCTCGCAAACGGGAAAAGACTATAAGGAAGAAAAGCCATGGTATTCAAGTTGATCATTGGATCACTTGAAAGGGGTTGAGTGCAACCCTCGTCCATTGGGACGCCACAACGTGGAAGTAAGCAAGTGTTACTTGGCCGAACCACGGGATAAAATCGCGTGTCTCTTGTGATTGCTTTCTCTGTGATTGTTTTTATCCACAAGAACTCGCACCTCAACTACTTAGTCACGCTAACACTTCTATAACTAAGTTTTGTGGCTATTTAGTGTTGAATTTTACAGGATCACCTATTGACCCCCCTCTAGGTGCTCTCATACCCCACATTTGATTTAGGGCGTATGGCGCTGGTACGTATGTATATTGATATGGCATAGGTAAATATGAGAGTGGTGGCGTCCATGCAGGTATGTTAGGCTTCAACTGGACAGTATGACCTTCCATCTTTTTCGATTGGTGAGGTGGTCTAATCGGTCTACCTGTTGTTGCTCCTGAATGGGTGTGCGAGGTCGCTTCGCTGGCCGGTCACTTGGGCCGGCCTTCCTTTTTACATATTTGGATAATAATTGATTGAGGGTCGGGCCAGATTTGACCAGCAAACCAGCCGCTTTAAATGTATTAGTTTTCCAAGTACCTATCTCTGGTCGTCATGGTTTGAAGGTGCGTGGTCGTTGCGGGTCCTGAGTGTTGCCAGACCGTCCGCTGGAATGGTCTGGACTGTCCGGCGGTGTTCCGGATTGTCCACGTCTGTGCGTCGGACTATCCGCGATGCACATAATAGGTGCACGTGCCTGGTTCATTGCTTTCAAAGTCTATTTTCCGCCATCACTTTCCTGCAAGAGATTTTATTATTTTCATCGGCCTTTCGTGCATCGCCGATGATTACTTCCTTGCCTTTGCCCTTATCGGTCATGCCGGGCCGAATTAGGACCCTTTTGCCCTCGAAATTGATCATAATCACTGGGAATGGCTCTGTATCCACCTGCATTTCCTAAAATTTCAATCGTCCCTCGTTAATGGCCAATTGGATTTTTCGTCGAAATACATTGCAATCATTAGTGGCATGAGAAAACGAGTTGTGCCACTTGCAGTATACATGACGTTTTAGTTCGTTGGTGGATGGAACAGTATGATTTATTTTAATGTTGCCATCTTTTAGTAATTCATCAAATATTGTCACATTACCAACGTTAAATGTAAATTTAAACTCCTCTTGCCATTTCTTTTGAACTGGATGTAAGGAGGAACAAGCCGAAGGTTTGGCCTGCTTTGGACAAACCATTTCAGCCGAGCATACTTCTTTTAATTCGTCGTCCAAACTACTCTGGTCACACTCTACTATATGAATGTTGTGACGAATCGTTTTAGCATTTTCTTTGCTTCGGCTTTCACAAGCCAAAGCTTTCAGATGTAATTGTGCTAGCGTGAAAAACTGGATGCCTCCTAATCTTTCCTTTAAATAATACCTCAATCCATTAAAGGCTAATCCCGCTAGATGTTTTCTGCGAGGTGAATGTGAAAACATCGGTTTCGTGTATCCCGGAATCTCTAGATGTAATCATTAACCGATTCACCTTTCTCTTGTCGCAAGGCCACTAAGTCTACCAAATCTAACTCATAATCACCGGAAAAGAAATGATCATGGAATTTTTGTTCTAAATCCCCCCATGACAAAATAGAATTAGGAGGTAATGTGGCATACCATGCGAATGCGATTCTTATTAAAGATAATGAAAATAAACGCACACGGAACGCCTGTGTCAGCCAATTCTCCTAATTGTGCTAAAAACTGGCTTATGTGTTCGTGTGTGCTCTTTCCTTTGTCACCCGAAAATTTTGCGAATTCGGGTATCCTGGTCCCCTGTGGGCATGGGTGGTGGTCAAATTGGTTGTCATAAGGCCTCCGATTTGACTGTCCCCCAGGGACCATGCTTACTCTGTGCTTATCTCGGAACGCCCCGGCTATTTCTTCCCTTACTATATCAATAGCATCCGGTGGGAGACCACTGACTCTTTGTCTCATCATAGGTGAGGTTGTTTGGACATTAGTTTGTTGTCTTCTCCCCATTAGTTTGAGTTATGTGGTGCATTACTATTTGCCCTATATGGTTCATAAGATTGACCATTCCTTTCCGGCCTTCTAGGCAGGGTCGGAAAGTACTCACCCCCATGGGATTGGGATTCTGTATTAATGGGCTTGTGCATTGTATAGTGCGATGGGAAGTGTTGCTAGGACGAGTGAGGATTTAGGTAACAATCCTCCTCAAACAACCCTGTGCCGGACCGCCGGTCGGATACGCGGACTGTCCGATCGGATATGCGGATCGTCCGTGATCATATGCAGACTGTCTGTCTGGGTGGTTTAAGGCTTGTGTAACATGTGGCGGCTCGGATGCATATCTCGAAAACTCATTAAAAATGGGACCGGCCGTTGCCGGCCCGACGGTCCGTGCTCACGTGCGGACGGTCTGGACATGTGCAGATCAGCTAATTTATTGCCGATGTGAGTAGGAGGCTATGGTTGCTCAGGGTATGTGTCCATCGGCATCCTATAAAGGGGTTGTGACTGGTCGTGACAACCTGTAGCCGATGAATTATGTGTGTTTCCCCCAATTCAACCTCATGTGAAGGAAAATTTGCAACAATGGATTTATCAAACGCACGTACTAGCCTTTTATAATCCTTTTGTATACCCCCTACAATATGTTGCAATTGCTCTCGTTTTTTATCTATGTAAGCTTTAAGAGATTGGAGCTCGTTGGTGTTACTTACATTGGGGGCATCCGTTGTGGGTCGGAGCGAAGCCAGATCAGTCGCCCGTTGCCGAACGACCTTGTTGTTCCTGTCCACCTTGAAGTTGGCTAGGAACTTCGCCTTTGCTTCTTGGATCAGCTGCTCCTTGTGCTACTCGAACTGGAGCTGTTCCTCAGCAGACAAGGTTTCCCAAGTCGGCTCTATGATATTTCTAGGGGAGACGTTAGAGTTATCCATTGAACCAGTCATTGAGGGCCGATCTTGATAGGTCTAAATGCGTTGTCACCAGCGGAGTCGGCAAAAAGTGCGTTGGCACCGATTTGGGCGCCAATCACTGTGTTGAGAACTGGCAGCGGTGCTCTCTGCACAGGCGCGAACGGTCCATGGCCAGGGGCCGGACGGTCCGCGACCTAGAGCAGGGCTAGGGTTCCCTGCCTGACGGGCCGGATGGTCCGCGCGTGTGCAGGGGCGGCGGAGTTCGCCGACGGCGCCTGAATCTCGCTCCCGGGAGGGACCCCGTCGGGGAGGAGAGATTATAGGTGTTGTCTAGGGTCAACAGGCCGACCTAGACACCTCTAATCAACGTAGAGCCAAAGAGAAGCAAAGAATTTGGGGATTGAGAGGCTAAACTAGAACTAAACTAGAACTACTCCTAATGCCTAAGGTAAAAACGAGAGATAAACCGATTATTGATTCGATTGTTGATAATTAATCGGCTGTATTCCTCTATATTTATAGAGGAGAGGGCTAGACCCGTTACAAACCAATCTCTTGGGCTAATTCCACGAATTTAGCTAACAACCATAGCAAGAAACTCGGAACCCTAATTGGCTCTACGCGCGCTTGAATCATCCAGGCCCAGGGTCGGACCGTCCGCAGGTCACTTTTGGTGACTAACACAAGGTGAGCGAGTGGCCCAGATCTGGAGCTGGCTTGGATCTTTGGATGTGGTCGCGGCTGGGCACCGCCCGATCTGCTGCCTTCACGGGCGATGTTGCTAATGTTGCTCTACCTTTTTCTCTCTCTTACCGGCTAGACAGCTAGAGCCTCAGGCTTTGTTCGGTTGTACCATTCCCGGCCGTGGTGCGGTGGCAAACCTCAGGGATCTGCCCACATGGAAACAAGCTCGGTCCATGCGGGAACATCTGTTCGGTTAGCCCTCGTAGGTTTCTACCCCGATCCAATCCCAGTGAAATCCCTTCACCTTGGCCCGGTATTTGACCCACGACTCCTGACTCGTTGAATTTTTCCTCGTCAGTCGCAGGCCCGCAGCAAGTGCGGAGGCGAGACACGAGCGCCAGGCAATGTAAGCGGCGGCGCTGCAATCTTTCTGGTGACATCTGTCCTCTCCAGTAGCCAAAACTTTCTTGCCCGTAAGTTTGTCGTGTCCCCCATCCTTCGCATCTCCTCTCTCGTGTAGGGTTCTTGATTTTCGTAGGGTTCGTTAGATCTGTGGGGAGTTGTAAGTGTGGTTGCGATATAAGGGTTCTTGATTTTCGTAGGGTTCGGTAGATCTACGGGGAGTTGTAAGTGTGGTTGCGATGCGGTCAAAGTCGTCATCGCTGCAAGAGAGCCACAACAACTTTGATGAGGAGGCGTTGGAGAGCATCTACGTTGGCAACTTGATTTAGGCTCTATTTGTTTTTTTCCTTTGGTCAAAGATTCATTGTGTTCATAGAAAAGAAAAACACAAGAGATGCCAAGTTCGCCATCGATGTTCACCCTAACACCACCTCGTGCCAGGCGAGAGATGTCGTCGCGTGCAGTGTGCTCCATCTGTAGCAGAATACGTCGAGGACCAAAACAATGCTCCCATGGCAGGCATTCTTCAAGAAGTTGTGTCAACCGTCAAGTATGGACAGTTGCAGGATCTGAAAAGTGATGATGCTTATGCAAGTAGTGGGGAGAGCCTGCCAGGGTTCTCGAAGCTGTGATCATGAGTGGTGACTTTCCTGCTGTCAGTTAATATCTAGATGTTAGTGAGTTGAAAGTAAAAGCTGCATAGCTAAAACAAAGATAAAAACGATAAACTTCTTGTCGATGTACTTATTTCCATCACCATTATTACTTATATAACTAAAAGGAAAAAACTAAATTCGAGTTATTCACTCTGACTCCGCTTCTATTTGTACAACTTCTCAGACAAACACTTGTAGAGAATCTGTATCGAGCAGGGTCATAGCCCATAGATTAAGAATTTTATCTTTTTGTCTTCTACATTATCGGTGCCTTAAAAAAGAAAAGGGCACATAAAATTTGGTGCAATAATTGCTTTTACTCCTTTACAAAAGGTTCCTGCATGTCACTTGCACATATAAAATTTGGTGCAATAATTAGTTGTGTGTAAGGCATGCTATCGATTTTTCTCTACAGATGACACACATATAATAAAATTGTTTAGTGTTTTTATCAAATTAGAGATATTAATAGTTTAAAACTATGTAGTGTTTCAGTTTAGAGTACATATCTTTACTTGTACTTGTCTAGATGTATTTCTAACAAAAACCTATCATTTATTCAGGTTGTTGAATCTGACAGGCCTTGTTTGTTCAGCTAGTCACCAAAATATATCTAAAAAACAAGAACATGGAACCTTGACATATTCGGTGAACCTATAAGAATACTTGTTCGAGACAGCTAGGAATATGGTAGTCTTAATAAGGATGAGATGCTCATTTAGAGGATAAGATGAAATGTTCTGGTTATTTGTGTGTGATAATTGGTCGGTTCAATCATGTCAGATACCAGCTGGTTAGTCTTGATTTGATTAAAGAACATATTTTGCACTATATATAACAGAATAGATCATAAGTTATCTTGCTTTCAAGTTCTTGTTTGGACCATCTATTAAAAGAAGTGTTGGCCCTTCAATTCATTGTAAACTCCTGGTTTATGATTTGGGACGCAGAAGTTGATTCTTTGTTTCTCATATGCAGATCAGATGGTAAGATGGTGGCTAGATGTGGCTAGAGTTGCTGGAGAGCTAGGACCAGTTAGACAACAGTCGTCAATGTATAGATGATGAAATGTTAGAACCTACAAATATATTGTTGCATTTTTAATGGCTAATACTCTGCATGTCAAACTGTTACTAGATTTCTGTTTTGATTCCTAGTGGTTTCTTACAAATATAATGTTGCTTATGTTCTGATTATTTGTGCAGAGGTCAAGCCTATTGGTTCATTCTTACATACACACTATTGCTTATATTCTGGTTATTTGTGAGCCTAGTGGTTTTTTCTTATGATGAATATACTATTTCTTATGTGCTAACCGAATAAGGAGAAAGAAGCAGGGAATTAACATATAGGGGAATTAAATCACCCACGAAAAGAGTGACAAGAGGGGAACCATTCAATCCACGTCTGGATTAGTTCCACCGGAGGATTGAATCCATATCTACCGAACATGCCCTAACGGGGGTTTATAAATGAGTACAGTGTGTGTTTGCAATTCGACAATGTGATAGATAAGAATTCCAAAAATGTGCAAATTGTGTACATACAACAGACAAATAATACAATTTTTACCCCTTTCCATTTGTTCAGGTTGCAAAGAAAGTTAGGCGACAGCCTCAAGAAGTTGAAGAGTATCATGTTCATCCGTAGAGCGCAATCTCAAGAACCATTTTCCTAGCATGGCTCTATTAAGGATCTATTTAGATCCACCAATTTCTAAGAAACTGGCATTTGTAAATTGGGTGGGATCTAAACAGCCTATTTTTTGTTGGTTGCTTGTGCCAAGTTTTTGCCACATTAAAACCAGGAAGCTGTTAATACCTAGCTTTTGTGGGGGTTTTTTATAATTCAAAAGTCAATAAAAAAAATTCTTAAAAACTACGGATCTACACACCCCACCATTTTTTGGTGGTAGTATAAGCACTTATTCATCATACTGCAATCTTTGATATGGCGTTTTTTTATAGTTAGTGACTAGAGGATGTGTGCAATTTCTTTGCTCCACTGTTTGCTACATGATTCTACTGAATTGCATTTAATGATCTAAAATTTTGAATCCTCACTTTGCAGAGATGGACACATCAAACCCTGTAACACTTGTCGATGCAAAGATTCTGAACTTGTCTGTTGGGCAAACTGTGCACACGATTGCTCATGTCCAACATAATGAAGATGGAGTGTTGTAGACAGATAAAAAAGATTATTCACAGGATATAGCTACTAGGTTCCAAGGTTCCAACTAGAACTAAGCCATTACCATTTTTACACGGGCGATTATGATCCATTTCTCTCATTTTTTAAATCTCTTCGCTTCTCTATATCTACTATATCAAAGCACCAGTTTAAACGATCGTTCCGTATCATTTTTTTATAAATCTCTACTACTCTATAAGACGTTAGTGTAGACGTCCACAATTTTTGGTGCACGGTTCTGCCGTCTACAGTCGCCCGCTCTCCTCTCTCGTGCCCCCCGCTCTCTGCTATTCGCCGCTAGACCCGCAATTTGCGCTCTATTTTGCCGCCAGACCCTCCCTGCCCCCGCTCTCCTCTCTCGCCCGCCATCATGGAAGGAAAATCTCCCACCAGGGAAGGTCCACGTGTTCCATGGAAGGTCCGACCCCGCTCTCCTCTTTGCTGTCTCTCTCGCCCGCCATCTGCACGCTCTCTCGCCACCATCTTCGTGCCCCCCGCTCTCCTCTCTGCAGTCCGCCGCCATGGCAGCCTCTGTCCGTGCCCACAAACCGCGCCAAGTCGCAAGCTAGAGCTTCATGGCAGCCGCGCCAGAGATCCACCGCAAATCACCCACCAGCCGCGCCCCGCTCGCCTCTGTCCCCGCCCACAAATCGCGCCAGGTCGCAAGCTAGAGCTTCATGGAAGCCGCACCAGAGATTCCCGCAAATCGCCCACTAGCCGCACCCCGCTCGCCTCTGTCCCCGCCCACAAATCGAGCCAGAGATCCGCCGCAAATCGCCCATCAGTCGCGCCCCGCTCCCCCTTCATGGCAGCCGCGCTCCTTCCGCCCCCTTCCATCCATGGCAGCCGCTCCCTCCGCGCCCTCTTTCTTCCCATCCTCTCCCTCAAAGATCTCATCCATGAAGTCTCGCGGCTGCCTTCCCCCCATTGCTCCCCCTCCTCTCTCCCTACCTCTACACACCACATATGCCCCTTCCTCTCTCCAAGTGTGCCGCACTCCGCGTCCACAACCGTCACCGGTGCTCTCTCCAAGTGTGGCACCACTGCGTGCTCCGGGTACATCACCGTTGTGCCGCTGCCGGCGACGAAGAAGGAGCCCCACTCCCGCCCGCCGGTGTGCCGCCACTCTGCATCCTTGCGCAGCGCCGGTGTTCCACGGTAACCGCTCATCTCTTCATCCTCCTCTCTCTCTCCGAACAACACATTCGTGCGTTGTTTCTTAAAAGTATCACCAGGTTACAGGGATTTCATTTATAGTTCATTCAAAATTGTGGGAAGGGAGAGGGGGAGGGGAGACTACTTCGACTGTTGTTCGGAGTTAACTTTTACCGCAACGGGATTTTTGTTCCATGCTGGTGGAAGTTACTCTCACTAACAGATTATTTACCACCTAACAGCCTGACAACCTAGGCCACTGCTTTGTTATTACTACAAGAGAAGATGCCAGCCACAGCCCACACTTCTCTCTGATGAGCTGGCTGCAGCTCTAGCCTCCAGCTTTAGGTGAACCAGGTGAAGTGGTCATGGTGAACCAGGCTTCTGACGAGTGTATGACACCTAAATTAGGGGAGCCTTTTTTGTAATTTTGCTACCAATCAGCGATTTTTGTTTAGCCATTTTCAAGAGCCGAATAGTTTTAAGTGTTTGTCTTTCGAAAATTGTCACTAGTTATGTTTTTTCTGTGTTTATTATTATTTGGAACTGCACCTGTAATATGAACTGTTACTGTCACAATATTACTAGCTATGACTTAAAAGTATCACCAGGTTATAGGGATTAGACAAAAGCAAAGCCGACTTGAGCTACTGTCACAATATTGCTAGCTGTGACTTAAAAGTATCACCAAGCAGCGATTTTTGTTTAGCCATTTTCAAGAGCCGAATAGTTTTAAGTGTTTGTCTTTCAAAAATTGTCAAGTCGGTTGTGCTTTTTTTGTGTTTATTATTGTTTGGAACTGCACCTGTAATATGAACGCTTACTGTCACAATATTGCTAGCTGTGACTTAAAAGTATCACCAGGTTATAGGGATTAGACAATGCAAAGCCGACTTGAGCTATTTGTGGCAAGTGGCCGCGTATTAAACTGGACTGAATCTGAATTCATGTCTGAATCTGAATCTGAATTTATGTCCTATCTTTCTTTGTCCGAATAGTTTTGTCTTCTACCTTTCACCGCTGCCAACTCTGCGGAGTAGGGCCTTTGTGATTTGTTTGTGAATTAACTGCTCTGCGCATTCATTCTATCATTTTTTCAGCTTTTAGATTGGAAGCTGACGTCGTTTGTCTATTATTTTCAGATCAAAATTTAGTGCGTTTATTGGTTGTTGAAGGTTGTGCTGCTCTTGGTAAATTGTTGGAGCCACAAGATTGTGTAGCTCACATTCTTCCAGTCATTGTCAATTTCTCCTAGGTACATTGCTCCCATGTTGGCTCGTAGTTCCATTTTGCAACAAGTAATTTGCTTTCTTTGTGGATATATTATTGGGAGTCATGTTTTTAGTTGCTGCAATATACCAAAATTCGGTCTTCCAGATATGATAATTAACATGTAGAGAAAATTGGTTAGTTACAATCTGTCAAGATATGGTTAGGCATTGATAGTATTTTTCATTGCTTTGGCTAACTATTCACGAAATATCATTTTTTTGATTTCATAGTGTAGTCCCAATTTGTAGTTTATTCTTCTTAGAAAGAAAAAATACAGTGTGTTCTAGGTGGAATTCCCCTTAGATTACATGTTTGTACTTCTATTCTGAAACTTCTTGTAGTTATCTAATGCGTTGGCTGGCATATCTAGGAAGAATATCTAAATTTGAAATTTTATGTGACGGCCTAAGGGGAAGTGTCCTATGTAGCTAAATACTTTTTTCTTCTCTATTTTAGCTCTTCTAGCAGCTGAACTTTGCTAATTGAAGCTGCAAAAGGAACTTCGACATCAACAAGGTGAGTGAATGCCTCATGTTTATTTTTGCTTGAAGGTGATCTGTTTTTTGGCCAATACACAATGAACAACTGAAATCAGATTATACTAGGTGAGTGTCCGTGCGTTGCAACGGGAACATGTAATAACATGATAACTTATATACAAAATGTGTCTTATATTGTTATAAGAAAATGTTTCATAATCCATTTGTTATCCTGGTCATACATAAATTTTGTTATTTTAATTTAGCTGTTTCACTACTACATTGCAACCATCAGTATCATGCAGACTTCGATGTATGCCACGATTTGCATGGTCTCATCATTGAAGAGCACGTGCCACACCTGCCGGTACAAGTTCCCTCGTACATTGTCAGTCATCAGGTACGCACCACTATACACGCTTGCTTAAACAAAAAAGGCAAGTGTGCGTGTCTGCGAAGAAAATTAAAGGCAGGCCGGCACAAAAGCTACCCTGACGATGGCAAGTGGTCATTTCTGTCGGTCCTCCTCTGCGTCACCTCTGACGCCAAGATGACGCCACGTACCTTGATATAGTAGTCGTCGAACGCGCACGACATGGCGAGTACCGATGACTCTTGGCTGGGCTACCAAACGAAATGCACCCCAGGCTCATCAGCGAGGTAGTACACCTAGTCATTGCACCACAAATGTGCTACTCCTCTACATACATCTTGTTCGAGGACACTCACACAACGTCAGCAACGGCCGTCGTCCCAGCGCACAAGAATTCATGGCCGGCCAGTAGCGACTTATGTGGCAGGTTGAGCTTTAGATGGATGATGAGCTGGACGGCGTGATAGCGCCGTCGTCGGATGTGGTGCCTAGAACAACCCGAGAGTCGCTACCGTTGGGGACGACCATGAGGTCCCCCTGTTTGAAGATGGACAGCGCGGCGCAGCCGCTCTGGACCACGTCCAAGCGGCAGCTGCGCCGGAGCTTGCCGAACACAGCGGCGCATGCGGACACGTAGGACTGCTTCCAGAGGTTGAACTAGCAGTCACCAAGCTTCTTCTCGTCGTCGATGAGCAACGCCAATGCGAGCGCCTCCTGCTAGTGGTGTTTGTTCGGGGTTTCCAAGTAAGAAACATGGATTCATCATTGGCATTGGTTTATGAAAATGACTTACAAATCAGATCCATGGAAAAAATATTACGGAGAATAAATGTCACACATATAAAAAAGGAATTTAAGTTGAAAATATTATAAAAACAAAAGAAATTGCATGCAAGGCTCTTCTTTAAATACTACTGCCTCCGTCCAAAAATATAATTCAGTAATCTCGTTGATAATTATCTACTACTACACATTGTGCAAGGGTAGTAGGTGAGATTTGGGAGAGATGTAGTAGATATTTTTGCTGTAACAAATATTGATATAAACACACATGTGGTGTAGTGGTAGCTACGAGCACATTTGCTTGAGAGGTCGCGGGTTTGAATCCCATTGGGGCCATATTTGTGTTTTTTTAATTTAATTTTAGCTAGGCGTGGGATGCACGTGGGAATGGGAATGAGAAAGAACAACCGGGAATGGGAATGGGAATGAGCTTTGCGGGGAGGGGGAATGAGAAAGACAGAACACGAAATGATAGCCGGAAATGGGAATGGGCTTTGCGGGGAGGGCGGAATAGGAATGGCAGCCTACCCCTTACCGCCTTAATAAGTAGTAGAGATATTAAAGGTGAAATAATTTTATGCACCACTGAAAATCAGCTGCCATGCTTTTCTGCTCCTTATTTTCACACGTAGGCGTCGATGTACTTAGCTGCAGTATAATACGCTCAGCACTGCTTCCTCTAGAGAAAAGCTATTGATGGTTGCTAATGCAAATCTGAAATTTTATGTGAGGGCCTGAGGGGAAGTGTCCTATGTAGCTAAATACTTTTTTCTTCTCTATTTCAGTTCTTCTAGCAGTTGAACTTTGCTAATTGAAGCTGCAAAAGGAACTTCGACAGCAACAAGGTGAGTGAATGCCTCATGTTTATTTTTGCTTGAAGGTGGTCTGATTTTTGCCAATACACAATGAACAACTGAAATCAGATTATATATTAAAGTTGAAATAATTTTATGCACCACTGAAAATCAGCTGCCATGCTTTTTTGCCCCTTATTTTCACACGTAGGCGTCGATGTACTTAGTTGCAGTATAATACGTTCAGCACTGCTTCCTATAGAGAAAAGCTATTGATGGTTGCTAATGCAAATCTGAATATTTATTCAGCTGCCATGCTTTTCTGTCCCTTATCTCTACTGCTCCTTAAGAGCATAGTGTAGGCGTCCATAGTACTGGTGGTGCACGGTTCTCCCTCCGCGCGTCCGCGCCCCTGCGCCCCGAAATCTCGCACCGTGCGTCCGTGCCCCTACGCCGCCACCTCCTCCTCTCCCCCTCACTGCGCTGCCACCTCCTCGGTTTTAACTGCTGAGTTTTGGATTATTTTTCTTACTCTGGGACACATATTGTAGTCGTTGGTGCCTACTATCAGCAGAAACAAGATTGATCACGCATATCTAGGCCAGGCTTACCCACGTCGGCGTCTAAGAAATAACACACAGAGGGATTCACTATCGCGACGCTAACATCCCTCTGTGCGTTATTTATAATAATATCTGGATCGAAATATTTATAGTAATATTATGTATTTATATCATTATGTATCTATGTTTAATTACGGATTTTGCCGTCATCATTGTAATCACGTTCTGTGGCACGTACCTAGTAATCGCTTACATCTATTTCAAATTAACACGCTGCACGTCTGTCCCCTCCGTGCAACCCTGCATGGGACTGCTAGGCCTGACGCCCGATGCCCGTGGGCTGCAGCTCCAGCCTAGGTACAACACACCGACCCATTAGCCTGTCAGACTATTTGGTAAAATCAGCGTAAAATGTTAAAAAACGGTGCAGTAGTGGGGTTCAAACCCACGCCCTTATGGAAGAAGGGTGAGAGACACTAGGCCCCTGATTGGTTTATTGCGCCCGCACATCCAGTCCCACGCGAGCCTGGCCGCCCAGATACGGCTATTTCTGGCGTATGTGCATATGCAGGTAAATGGCATCAGAATGACTTATTTTGCATCCACTCATGCAACTACCGTTCCTCGCGTACAAGCAACTAAACAGACGCTCAACCAAAGTCAACGCATGCGATGATTCAGGATGGAATGGTGCGAGTAACCAATCAGGTGGTAGGTGAAGTCGTCTAACCAGTAGAACATTGTGCTAATATTTTTTAATATTGAATATAAATTGTACATATATATACGATTTTTTGTAAAATAAAAAATATAATCGTGCCGAGCCGGGCCAGCACTAGGGACCGAGGCTACGGCACGACGTTCGTGTCGGGCTGGCTTAGGCACTATTAAATTGGTCGTGCCTCAGGTCGGCCCGCTAGACACGGGCCATTTGGCCATCTGTACTTTCGCATGATAATGATGATCATCGCCTTAGTTGTCGCCACCTTGTTTGCCATCCTGCTTCTTTTCTCTCTCCCCTCATGCCTCCTTCTCTGCGCCACTCCATTCTTGGCATAGGGCGTGGGAGCAGGCGCCTCCTCCCTGTATTCGTCCGACACCATCTCCGACACCGACCCGTGTAGTGGCTATTGCACGTCCACGAGGACGTTTCACAGCATGTGCGTACCATCATTTTCGCCGTCGTCGGACGTCCCGTTCATCTTCCCGGCCTTCGGCCTGTTCTTCCTCCCCAGCCTGCTACCCCCGCTCACGGTCGCAGCCGCGAGCCGACCGACGCTCGTCGACGTGGGTACGGGGTGAGTCGGTCTTGCTCCTGTCCTTTCTCCGTGCGTGCCGCCGAGTAGGACACGGTGGCGCCTGCCACGCTTAGGTTATCTTGGCGATAAGGAGTTCAGGTCTGAGATATTGGACAACTAAGGCCTATATATAGTGCTGCAGTAGTCAGCATATGCTAGGGAGTTGGTGGTGGTGTTGTGTCGCCTCAGCGGGTCCAAGGCTAGGAAGGCACTCACATTCTCTTGCCCTTCTCGGACTGACGCCTAGTGCGGGTGTCTCTAGATTTGGAGCTGCTCCGGCCAGTGGTGGGCCCAGAATTTAGAACGTGGGTATTCGAAAATTTTCTAGGATGATTCTTTTTAAAGACTAAAGTTTTTCTATTGACATACATAGGTAATTATTTATATATATATAACATATAATTAAGCATAAACAATATAACCATAACTGATTCAATAACTAATCATAATAATTTGAAATTCTAGAACATACCATAATACAAAGACTAAAGACTAAAATAATTGTTTGATATGATAAAGTGAGAAGAAAGCTTACAAATCACAATCTAACTTTCCGATCCTTCATCACTTGTTCAGACGGTATGTGCTTGTTCCACCATTACTCCGTTCTTGGAATATCACTACTAGCATATGTCTTTCATTGCAAGAAGGAGCAACACTCGTTTATTCAGATTGTTTCTTTGCTGTAGCTCTAGCTAAAAAGCCCTCAAATCAGTAGTATCACTATTCTTCCTCTTCATGATTTAATCCTACGATGCGAAGCTAATTACTATTAAACACAAACTGCATATTTGCATCCAACTATTTCAAAACTAAAGTCAGAATGCACTGCAGTGATGTGAGCCAGTGAGCCAGTGATTGCACCTTCTTGGCAGGCCGGCACTTGGCAGGTTGAACCGCTGATGGCCGACAACAGCTGACTGGGGACTGGGGCCTAGGCGCCGATGGCCGATAGTGGCTGAGGCGCTGTCTCGCCGAGCAGGACTGGAGGAGCAACACTGCAGCAGTGGCTGTCATAGTGGTAGGCGGGCGGCTGGTGCTGCCGTGCTGCCTGCTATGTGCGTGGGCTAGGTTTGGGAATTGGGAATTTGAGATTAGGCAACTTGGGAGATGAAAATATGTGCTAATTGAGAATGGGCCACGCCAAACCTTGGGTGGAGGCTGGAAAAGGACGTTTCAGCCCAAATGAGCTTAAATCCTGATTCATTTTCTATTTCCTGTGTACACATAACATATACATGTATATTAGTATCTACTAGTCGGTTGCCTGTGCGTTGCGACGGCTTACAACAATACCCACGTAAACTATCCACCAAAAAAATTTCAAGATTTTTTTATTGATTGTCTCCGCTCTCCGTATAATATTTTTTGATTTAGCTAATTGATGTTATTGTTTACTCCATGCAATATATCATGTTACAACATGGCTAATGAAGTGAGCGATTAGAAGAGAGTTCACGACGACTGACTGAACGAACAGAGATTATAAAATGACATAATTCCACCATACAGAGACCAAATAAGAGAAAGTTTATGAGCTCAAGTTTCTAAAATAAGCCACATGAACTCAAACTTATGAAAAAGATGGATCAAAATATGGAGTGATTGCTAAAGTCAGGCATCAATAAAAACTGGATGCGCTCCATATAAATTATGCTACTTCGTAACAATTAATAACGTTTAAAACCAACAAATAACCTTTCATTTTACTGTTAGTGTGACAAATCATTGTTGCTTCATCCAATTCAGCAACCTCAAACACCATGGAGTCCATTGCACCAATGTGGTCTCAGAAACAACCCAATGCTGGCAAGAGCCAAGAACGTTGTGCCGTGCTTGGGCTGTAGCCTCGGCCCGTAGTGCTGGCCCGGCCCGACACGACACGATTATATTTTTTATTTAAAAAAACGTATATACATATATATATAATTTATATTCAATTTTAAAAATATCTGAGCATGATGTTCTACTGGTTAGACAACTTCACCCAGTGTTTCCTGCCCTTGTTCCATCAGGGCATGAGTTTGAACCCCACCTCATGACATTTTACACTGATTTAATCAAATGGGCCGACAGGCTGGCCCGTCACAGTCAGCAAGCCGACATGACGTGTATGGGCCAGAGTTGTGTCCTGCGAGCGTTTGGCCCATGCTGTGCCGCCGTTTGGCCATATATAGACGTGCAACGAATTAATTTGAAATAAATATGAGGGGTTGTTTGAAAAAAGATGACGCGTGACGACCGTTGAAACTGGTGCTTTAAGTATAGTATAGATTGATTTTTTTTACCAAAAATAATGGGTATTCAGTTGAATACCATTGAATCTAGTGGGGCCCGTCCCTGGCTCCGGCTGGGCTTCTTTCTCCGCTTGCGTGCTCTCTCCCTATATGTATCTAGCGGTAAACTATCTATGTCGCCTCCAGATGCCCAGGTCTTCATCGTGTCATTCTCCGGCAACGAACAGGTATGATCACCTCTTCCTTTCCCTTCCTGCTCTACGAAACCTTGCAAGTGGGGAGGCGAGGGATGGGGTGCCTGATTTGCTGCCTATGGTACCCGTTCGATGGCTCGGCATCGCCTATCTATATGGTCTTTCCCTTACCACGGTGTCGACTCGGGATGCTTCTACTACTTCTATGTACATGTCACACATCCTTCTATCATTGCAAAAATCATTGTGTCGTTCCTTTGTTGTTTTGGGTGTTAGTATTTTGTTGTGTTAATGACTGAAAATAATTTGGGTATGTTAATACTTTATTTATTGTCTACACATGGTTTGTGTTATTCTGATGATGGCTCATGGATCCTGCAAAATATGTATTAGGATTTAGAGATCCACACGGGCACTACCACAAGGTGCTCGTCTCTTGTGTTCTTGGCTCTTGCATGCATTAGGTCGTTTCTGAGACCATATTGGCGCAATGAACTCCATGGTGTTTGAGGTTGCTAGTTGGATGGAGCAGCAATGATTTGTCACACTAACAGTAAAAGGATAGGTTATTTGTTGGTTTTAAGTGTTAGTAATTACTACAAAGTAACATAATTTGTATGGAGCGCATTCTGTTTTATTGATGTGTGACTTTAGCAACCACTCCATATTTTGATATATCTTTTTTATAAGTTTGAGTTCATGTGGCTTATTTTAGAAATTTGAGCTTATAAACTTCCTCTTATTTAGTCTCTGTATGGTGCAATTATATCATTCTATAATCTTTATTCGTTCACTCAGTCGTTATGAACTCTGTTCTAATCGCTCCCTTCATTGGCGGTGTTGTACCAAGACATATTGGATGGAGTAAACAACAACATCAATTAGTCAAATCAAAAAATATTATGCGGAGAGTGGAGACAATCAATAAAAAATCTTGATATTTTTTGTGTGGATAGTTTACATGGGTATTGTTGTGAGCCGTCGCAACGCACGAGCAACCGACTAATTTGTAATTTATGCTAAACTTTACGACACTGAACACTATTTCAGTATAAGGCAAGTGATGAAGCAATAGAAAATCGTCTAGGTACGAAGGATCAACAAAATACCACTATATATAATTAACAAAATCACTGTTTTTTTCTTTTTACGATAATGAAGTCATCGTCAGCCATAGACCTCTTTATGTTTTTAGACTGTATAGTTTGCACTGCAATTTTTTCGATAGTTTGAATTACAATTTCGCTTAGTACCTCCAGAAGTATATCTATACAGTTAATGTATATGCTGAAACTGTATTTGTCAAAATTCTTTTTGACCTATAAGTTAAGTGTGTTAGGTTCGATAACACTGGTGATTATATCAACATTGACTATGGCAAATTTCAATAGGCACGATACAAGTTTGTAGTATATATACGAGTAACAGCAGCATGACCATACTATAAATCTGAGTAGCGTAGAATATTTAGGTTGATTACTTTGGTTAAGTTGTGGGAACATATTTGTAAGAAAAGGAACCAAGATTAGTAATTAACTAATTACATAGATTCATGTGCCCATGTAAACTGAAAAGAGGAAGCTGAACAGAAGGTTATGCTTCAGCTGGTTCTTTTGAAGTTGGCAGGGATGGCGAAGGAGGAAAAAAGTGTTGGCTGGACTAAAGAGCATGCTCAGCTTCTTAAAAGCTTTGGTGTTCAACATCTTGTTGTCGCAGTCAACAGGATGGATGTTGTTGCTTATGCAAAAGAAAGGTTTGATTTCATCAAACGACAACTTGGTGGTTTCCAATCACTCCCAATATTCGTTGTTACAAAGAAGGCCCTTGCAAGTACATTGGCCATCTGATTGGTCATGAAGGAGAAGCAACTCTTTAGATGTACAGCAAGACCAAGGTTGGAGGGACTGGGAGCAACTATTAATTTCAAATTGATTACCTTGTCTGTCTGTATCTGGGCGTGCCTTCATCAGGACCACTTAGAATTTAGTCATCGTTCTGAACCTTTCATCTAGTAAAGTTGAACAGCATCAAATCAAGGGCCATAGAAAGTGACAGTCGCATGACATGAGACAAGTAGACACCAACCAGTGTGGATGGTGGGTATTATCTGAACTTATACATCAGAACTCAAATTAGTACAGTATAAAAAAATCCAATCGGATATGCACGGCGCAATCGAGTAGTAGAAACAAGCTGAACGGAAACGGCTTGCTGGCACGTTACAGACCGCCCTCCCTCCGGCACAGACAAGACAATTCACACGGATCCTCGCCCATTTGGGTCTTCGTCAGGGCTTCGGCCTTGGAAAGGTCCTCTGCCTCTACCGCCTCCGCCTGCGACGCTCGGCGATGTGGTTGATCAGGCCTTGGAGGCATCTGCCGTTCGTCGCAGTTTGCGACTGGGTTCCTTTCAGGCGACTGATCGTGGTCCGGTTCCTTCGCCGGAAATTTCTCATAGAATATTTCCTTCAAATTCAATTACGGTGGACCTGGTACAATGTAGGCCCATGTCTTTTACTCGGGACATGCCGTTTCCTTCTGAGAGCCGGCCTTCCAATTCCATCATCATTAATCGAATCGCAGGTCTAAGATCGCTTTCTCAGCGTCTCTTTTGTAGAACCAGACACAATATTCGGCCACAGATTCTTGCACAGCCTGATCTCCTTGCGCCGCCTTCCCCATACTCCGTAGCTCCCAAGCGATCTTTCGCTCAGGTGCTGACGGCTGGTGTTGGCGAAGCTGCAATTGAGGGCGGACATCCCTCTGTTTGGAGACTGGCTGATCGCCGGGGTCAGGCTGGCCCGAACGGTGGTCGGGATCGCTTCCAAACAGTGGATCGTCGGGCTTTGCGTGGTCGGGGCCCCAGACTTGATCGTGGTCGCGGCTCATGGCGTGGCCATGGTGGACGCTTTGGAGGGCGCTCGTTTCTGGAATCTGATAGAAGAGTCATCCGAGACAATGCCTGAATCGAGCAGGGGAGTCGTGTCATCCAATGCTTTTGATGAAGATGCTAAAAAGAGAGCAGCAGACACAGTAGATGACGGCGCCCTGGCTGATGGCAAGGGCAAGAAACGCCGTGAGGATCCCTGCTGTGAGATTTGTGAGGGAGACCATGTGTCGCTTGACTGTCAAGTATACAATGGACCTAAACCCCATGCCATTCTTTGCGGTTTTAGGAGTGGAGAATCTGGGTTCTTTCAAATTCCAAGCTTTGGTTCAAAGGGGTTGATCCCCCTGAAAGAAAGTTCAACTGCATTTATCACTGCCAAGGAAGGCACCATTGCGGCAGAGTTAGTAAAGTCTGAGTTGGCTCGTCTCATTCCGCTGAGATGGACTTGGGCTGTCCAAAGTCATGCTCATGCGAATGGTTTCGTTGTACCATTTCCGTCCAAAGTAATTACAACAGATGGTGGCCATGAAATATGTTCATGCTGCAGATAGTAAAAGTATAATGGTCATTCAAGAACATGAACAGAAAATTGAGCCCGTTCAACATTTGGAGAAGGCTTGGGTTAATATCCACGGGGTGCCGTATGAAATTCGATCTTTTCTTCCTCTTTGGGTGGTGGGCACCATTATAGGTGCTACCCATAAAGTCGATTTGAGATATACAAAACGGATGGGTGTTGTCCGGCTCTTAGTTGGTGTAACAAACGTCGACAAGATCCCAGAATCTGTTGACATAGTGGTTGGGGAAGGCCTGTATGAAATTTTCTTTAAAATTGATAAGATTTGCAAAGATGGAGTTTGGTCAGAATATTATTACCCTTTTGATAAGAAAGATGATGATTATGAATCCAAGGATGAGGATTTTGATGGGCTCGATGATATCCAACCTAATTTTGATGATACCACCAAAGACACTGAGATGAAAGATGTGTCCGGTAACAAATTTGATAATTCTTCTAACGTCCAACATGCTACTCAGCAGAACTGTGATATTCATCAAACCGGTGTGCCTTCTAACTTTGGTTCTTTGGCTCAAAGTACTGAAATTTTTATCCCTCATATTAATACATCTTCTCTTGATTGCTCAGATGCGCTAGAAAAATACTTAGTTGCTGTTAATAGGTCTTCAGTTTTTAGGGAGAATGTTGCAGCACCAACCGCTATTGCGCATGGGGCCGTTTATGATAATAAGTGGACAGAGGTTGAAGGCACAATTACTCTGAACGTCAAGCAAATTGCACAACAGAAAGGTGAATTTTCTAAGACCGGTGGGCCTTCTTCTTATTTGGCTTCTATGGTTCAACTTAATGAAGGTATTAATTCTCATATTAATTCGCATTCTCTTCATTGCTCAGATATGCTACAGATTTACCCAGTTGCTGCTCCTAGGGCTACAAAGTCTAGAAAAAATGCTGCTGCACCTTTTGATGTAGTGAGCGGGACTGTTGGTAGAGAGGGGCCTGTAGATGCCGATGCATTTAACCTGAACACCATATGCCATGACTCTGGGAAAAAGGCAGCTGCACCTTTTGTTGTAGTGTGCACAGCTGATGCGAGTGAGGGGTCTGTTGATGCCAATTCAATCTGCCTGAATTCCATTCCTGGTGTTCCTGCGTGTGCAGCAGCTGTTTATCCAATTTCATTGGCCGACATCAACACAGACCTCAACAGTGTTGTCGGTGTTTAGGACCCGACCGCGCACCCGGGGTTACCCCTCGATGTGCTTTTGGGTAGGACGGCGTTGCTGACTGTAGCTCGATGGTTCGTGCTAGGCGCATGAGAGACGATAGACAATTTTCTACAGGTTCGGGCCGCTTGGAGAGGCGTCATACCCTACTTCCTGGTGTGGATATTTATGTGGTGGGTTACACGGGGATTCTCTAGTATGAAGGATGCTAGAGAATGGAGTAGATGGCTGATGAATGACCTGTCTTTTGATAGGGTGCCCCCTGGGCCTTATATATCCGATCGTGGGGCATTTACATATGTGTACGATAATGTTGCATGCCTAAGTAATAGTAAACCGATCGAACTTATCTTCCTACAATCTTGTCGACTTATTCTCACTTAGTTCCGATGTCCAAGGTGGTCGCGCGGGAGAATCGGATCAGAGCTGCGGATAACGCTCAAAACCTCGCGAACCGCCTTGGCCCGCGCTTGTTCATTCCTTGTGTCAGCCCATTCCGCTAGCAGTTCTCCCCTGGCCCACGAAGGGATGGCCTTGCAAGACAGTAAGCCCAAAACCTGTTTGCGAGACCTTCTAACCTTCTAGTGGACCCGGGGGATATCTGTCCCCCACAAGCCCCCAATCTTTGAGTTGATTTTGAAATAATCAGCCCGAAGATTCTAGGTCCAGCTTGCGGTTTTGATTTCCATTTTTGGTGATGAACGCTTGGGAAGCACATCTGTTGAGTATTGCTTCTGAACTCTGAGTGACTTTAGTAGAAAACAATCTTCTGTTGTCCTCCATTGGTATACTCGACGATCTTCGCCTTACACTTCAGGAATCGGCACTCTGTCATCAATTTACGCTTTAGAGATCAGCGTTCTGTCCTTTGGGGTTAAAGATTCATTGGGTGCACCAGAGGTGCACCCAATGGGTGTAGCCCCCAAGCTTTGAGTGGATTATTAAAAATAATCCACTCAAAGATCTTCATCTCGTGCTTTAGAAATCATTATTTTATCTTCGCCTTGTGCTTTAGAAACCAGCATTTTACCATCGGTTCATGCTTTGGAGATCAGCATTCTGTCCTTTGGGGTTAAAGATTCATTGGGTGCACCGGGGTGTAGCCCCCGAGCTTTGAGTAGATTATTGAAAATAATCCACTCAAAGAACTTCATCTCATGCTTTAGAAATCCTTATATTATCCTCATTTCATGCTTTAGAAACCAGCATTTTCTCTCCGTCTCATGCTTTAGAAATTAGCATTGTATCATCAGCTTATGCTTTAGAGATCAGCATGTTGTCTTCATCTCATGCTTTAGAGACTAGCAGCGTGGTCTACCCATGTCCTCTTAGGTTTGAAATTTATTTGATCGACGACAGATTGGACGTCTAGTAGATGGCTCTTGGCCGGTCTTCTTTTCGCTTTGTGCTTCAATGCTTCTGCTGACTAGACTTGCAGTTCAGTAGCTATATTTGGCTTTCCTTTTATCTCTATTGATATCTTCTTTCTGTCTTAACACATTCATTGCGTATACTGTATGGATGTGACTGCTTTAGAAAATCTATTGGAAATTCCTGGCCGTCCCCAACCCAATGGGTGTTTTCCAATGGGTGTGACCAAGGGACGTCTTGGTACGCAAAGCGTTTAACACATTGTCCTGGAGTAGTAACTTGACGTGACCGCTGGGCGTAATCATATTGCCCAAGCAGTTGACCTTAGTCCAAATGGTGTCATGTTACACGAAGCAGCGTCTGCTGCCTAACTCGCCTTCAGGCGATTTGAATTGCTTATTGAATACTTGCGACTGTTCGGTGGGCGTGGTAGGAGACGAACAGTTGCCACTGGCCTCTATAAATAGCCTGTTTGCTCCTCTGTTGTTTTTGCACATCCTCTGATCGTCTGTTGTTTCTTTCTCAACCTTCTCTTCTTTTTCATCTAGCCATGGGCAAGGACAAGAAAGGTCAGGGCTCGCCGCGTCGCTCCGGCGACAAACGGAAGCGTGAACGGAGTCCCTTGTCGGAGGACTTCGGTGACTCCGAGTACTCGGAGGAGGAGTTCTCCTCCGAGTCCGAGGGGTCTCCGGTCTATGCTTCCCCCCCCCCGGCGTCGTCCGATGACTCGGACGACTCCTAGGGGATAGCCGCCGAGGTGTGGACGTACATCCGGTCCATCGAGCGCGCCGGGCTCGAGGGTTCGGATGAGTCAGAGGTCTCCTCGAACGAGGAGAACTCTTCTGACTCGTATATCTTTATCATGATAGCGCCTCAAGGTCTGCTGGTAGCTTCTGCTTCAGCTATGCTTTCGAAGACCAGCCTTAGCGCCCCGAATTTGAGGTCGGCGGGTAGCACTGCTTCCGAACCATAGACCATGAAGAATGGGGTATTCCCATGCAGGGCTCGACTAGGTTGAGTTCTCAAGCTCCAAACCACATAGGGCAATTCTCTGATCCACTTTCCTGCAAACTTTTCATTTTTGTCAAACACCTTCTTCCTGAGTGCTTCCAGTATCATTTCGTTGGCCCTTTCCACCTGACCATTGGCTCTTGGGTGTGCTACTGATGCATACTTGATCTGGATACTCCGTTGTTCGCAGAAATCCAAGAATTCAGAGCTAGTGAAGTTGGATCCCAGGTCAGTTATGATGCTATTCGGTATCTCAAACCTAAATATTATGTCTTGTATGAACTCCACTGCCTTGGCTGAAGTTAAAGAAGCAATAGGTTTGTACTCTATCCATTTGGTGAATTTGTCGATGGCGACCAACACGTGAGTATGGCCTCCCTAAGCTTTCTTGAAGGGTCCAATCATGTCCAATCCCCACCACGCAAATGGCCATGTTATAGGTATGGTATGTAGCTGCTGTGCTGGTAAATGTTGTTGCTTTGACAAGAATTGGCAAGCTTCACATCTCTGGACTAACTCGGCTGCGTCACTCTTTGCTGGTGGCCAATAGAAACCAAACCTGAAAACTTTTCCAACCAGAGTTCTGGATGCTGCGTGTATTCCACACTGTCCGGCGTGGATCTCATCTAATAGTTGTTTCCCAGTAGCCGAGGAAATGCACTTCATGAGGACTCCTGTCACACCGCTTCTGTACAGTGCGCCCCTATGAGGGTGTAGTGGGCCGACTATCTCGCGATGCGTTCTGCTACAGCCTTATCATCTGGTTCTTCTTCATTCCTTATGTACCTGATGATAGGCTCTCTCCAGTCATTAGGGTCCGATTCTGGTTGGCTCAGGGTGTTGCACTCTTTCGCCTGATCTGAGGGAATACTTGGGCGTGGCACTTCCTGGACGAAGACTCCAGGTGGGACCTGGGCCCGACTGGATCCTAGCTTCGACAATGTGCCTGCTGCTGCGTTGCGATCTCTTTCCATGTGATGGAATTCCAAACCTTCAAACTTGTCTTCCAATTTTCGGACGGCCGTACAATATTTACCCATGGAATCAGTCGAGCAATCCCAATCTTTATTTATCTGGCTTATGACCACTAGTGAATCTCCGTATACCATCAACCTCTTAATGCCCAGTGATATGACAATGTTCAACCCATGTATCAGTGCCTCATATTCTGCTGCATTATTCGATGCCGGGAATAACAGCTAAAACGCGTACTTGAGTTGTTCACCTCCAGGGGCAATGAAGAGGATTCATGTGCCTGCTCCCTGCAGTTTCAACGAGCCATCGAAATACATCCGCGATACTTCAGTAGCTTCCGGGTTGTCAGGAACTTGTTGCTCGGTCCACTCTGATACAAAGTCAACTAGTGCTTGAGTCTTCACTGTTGTGTGTGGCCGAAATTCTATGTCATGAGCTCCCAGCTCGCAGGCCCACTTGGATATTCTTCCAATGGCTTCTTTGTTGTGAAGGATATCCCCTATTGGAAACCCAGTGACCACTATGACTTTGTGGTCGTCAAAGTAGTGACGGAGTTTGCGAGCAGTTAGATGTACTGCATATAGTAGTTTTTGAACTTGGGGATACTTCTTTTTAGAGGGCCCCAGAACTTCACTGATGTAGTAGACCGGATGTTGTACTGGATATGTGTGTCCTTCCTCTGCCCGCTCGACTACTAACACGGTGCTCACCACGTGAGTCGTGTAGGAGATGTATAACAACAGATCTTCTGCCGGCTGATTTGGTGTGGCTTGGCGTGGCGGCTTCAGCACTGGTGGTGTGGTCAAGAACCTTTTCAATGCTTTGAGAGCTTCCTATGCTTCTACAGTCCACTGGAGCTTGTCCACCTTCTTGAGCAATTTGTAGAATGGTAAGCCTTTTTCGCATAGCCTAGATATGAACCTGCTCAAGGCTGTCATGCATCCATTAAGCCTTTGCACTTTCTTCTGTGATCGCGGTGCTTTCAATCTCATGATGGCCTCGATTTTTTCAGGGTTGACTTCAATTCCTCGGTGGCTGATGATGAATCCGAGCAACTTCCCGGCTGGTACTCTGAAGACATATTTTTCAGGATTGAGCTTCCACCGGTATCGCCTCAGGTTGTTGAAGACCAGTTGCAAATCTTCAATGAAGTTTTCTGAGTTTTCTATTTTGATCATCACATCATCAACATAAGCTTCTACCCGCTTGCCCCAGTGATCGGCTAAGCATGTCTGAATAGCTATCTGGTAAGTCGCTCCTGCGTTCTTGAGGCCGAATGGCATGGAGGTATAGCAGAAAGCTCCAAACGGGGTAATGAATGCAGTTTTTCCACATCTTCTTTTGCTAAGATGATATGATGGTATCCAGAATAGCAGTCCAGGAAGGACAGCATAGAACATCCAGCGGTCGAATCAACCACCTGGTCTATCCTAGGGAGT
Source organism: Zea mays (assembly GCF_902167145.1). NCBI lineage: Eukaryota > Viridiplantae > Streptophyta > Magnoliopsida > Poales > Poaceae > Zea > Zea mays. The sequence goes on from NC_050097.1 coordinate 105,926,230, forward strand.
CCGAAGGGATCCTTCGGACAGTGTTTGTTGAGATCTGTATAGTCGACGCACATGCGCCAATCCACTTTATTCTTTTTGAGTACAAGAACAGGATTTGCTAGCCACTCTGGATGCAATACTTCTCTAATGAACCCTGCTGCGACTAAGCGAGCTAGCTCGGCGCGTATAGCTTCTCTCTTGTCAGGCGTGAAACGACGCAGTTTTTGTCGGATCGGCCTTGCTTGGGGATAAACCTTCAATTTGTGCTCGGCCAGTTCTCTTGGGACTCCTGGCATATCCGCAGGCTACCATGCGAATACGTCTCGGTTATCTTGCAAGAACTGGACGAGCGTGCCTTCCTATTTGTCGTCCAGGCTAGAGCTGATGACGGAGGTCTTGCGTTCATCAACGAATCCAAGGTTGATTCTTTTCGTCTCCTCAGTCGGCCACATAGAGGTCACGACTTGAGCTTCATTCGCAGGTATCGCAAGGTCTTCCTCAGGCTTTGAGTTTGCCTGCGCGGAAGAAGTCATTGGTGGTTTGATAGTGAGGGCCGCCTGAATGGCTACTCGGAAACATTCCGCGGCGCCTTGGAAGTCAGCACGCACAGTGATGATCTCTTGTGGTCCTGGCATCTTCAATATCATGTACGAATAATGCAGAATGGCCATGAATTTCACCAATCCTGGCCTGCCGATGATAGCATTGTATCCGCAGTCGAAGCTCGCCACCTCGAACCTCAGGAACTCGGTTCTATAGTTTTCTAGAGTTCCAAAGTTAAGAGGCATGTAGATGTGTCCAAGCGGGTATTCTCCTTCGGTCGGCACAATGCCGAAGAAAGGAGTGTCCGACTCATGGAGCTCTTTGAGTGCAACTCCCAAGCCCAAGAGTGTCCGGGGGAAGGTGACGTTGATGCTGCTTCCCCCGTCCACTAATACTTTCTTTTCCTTGCTCTCTCGGATCACCAGATCGATGAGGAGCGGGTGCTTGCCCGGATGATCGAAGTTGAGCCATTGATCTGCCCGAGTAAAGGTGATCGGGTGTACTGACCACCGATAGGGGGCGGGGGCACTGGTGGTTGTCACCAGTATCTATCGGTCGTTGAGCTTCTGTTGCCTTTTGTTTCTTGCGACCCGTGTCCTCCGAAGATGACGTTGACCTCTCCGTCGATGCGTGGAAATGCTCCACCTCCTCCCTCTTCCTGCTGCTGAGGTTGTCGAGGTTCACTGGGCCCTCCTCGCGGTGGGGGAGGTGGTAGAGGTTGGAAGGGTCGGCCATTCCTGACGGAATGCTTGAAGTCTTTGCAGTTCTGCAAGGTGTGGCACATATATTTGTGATATGGGCACTGGGCATCGAGGATGTCGTCCAGTGTCCGCTCGCCTCCGCGGGGTGCACCTCGGGCATGAGAGACGGGTGGTCCAGCGGCATGGACCTCTTCACGAGGCCTCTTCTCCTAGCGCTTGTCAGTCTGCTGGTTTGCGTCACGCCGTGGTGTAGATGGAGCAGGCTTTACTCCCCCGATGAGGTCCTAAGCCCGTTCGTCGGCGGTGATGTAGAGGTCCGCCTCCCTGAACAGCTGCTTGGAAGTGGTCGGCGCCTTTTGCAGTATGGCTCGGACGAAGGCCGAGCCATTGGATCCCTGGAAGAAGTCTTCGATCACTGCTGCTTCCGCGACCTCAGGGATGCAATTTCTCATGATCTGAAACCTCTTGAGGTACGACTGAAGAGTCTCATCCCCTCGGCGTCTGATGGATTTGAGGTCCCACGACTGCGCCGGTTTGTCGGAGAGGGATTGGAAGTTGGCGATAAAACGTCGACTGAAGTCGCTCCAATCGTCGATGCAGTGCCGCGGTAGATGTCGCAACCATTGCAATGCGTCTTGCCCGAGGATGATGGGTAAATATGCAGTCATCACATCTTCAGTTGCCCCAGCGGCTCGGGCAGCGGTTGTATAGACGGCCAACCAGCCTCCTGGGTCCTGATTAGGCTCGTATTTGTCGACGTTGGAGACCTTGAAGTTTGGGGGCCATTGAATGGCCCTGAGACGCGGAGTGAGCACAGATACTCCACACCTGTCTTCCTGTCGACGAACGTGGTGTCGGTCCCGAGGAGGGGAGTTGCCGATGTGCTGTCTCGACCGTCCCCGGGTTGTGCCACCAGTTGAAGCCGTTGCTGACTCAACTCTAGTGGCCTGACTTCGTGCTGGGACACCATGATCCCGATCGTACTCGTCTCGGCGTTGTATCTCATTCTCATGTCGTCGTTCGCGTGAAGTGTTGATGGAGCTCCGCGCATCCCGTCAACTGTTGATGGCATGTCGTTGATCGCTCGGGGGATGAGCGAGGGGTAGAAGATGATTAGCTTCCCGAGTGAGCAGCCGCTGATAGCCTTCAGCGTCTGGAGTCCGGGGGAGGCCATCGGCTATCCGAGCTAATACTCCACCGACCTCACTCGGTGTGTTCATGGCACGGGCGAAGTCAGGGTTTAGGTTCCGCGCGAAGAGAGGGTTCTCTCGGCGTTGCCTTGCATCCTGCTCAGCTTGCTCTTGAGCCTGCCGACGATCACGTCGGCGAGAGTTCCTCCTCTCTCTGAAGACTCGTTCGTCAGGAGTTTCTCCCACCTCCAAAATTTCATCTCGGGATACAGGCTGCGTCGGGTCCCGTTCCCTTGCTTTGTGATGTCGCCGAATATTTCGGCGTCGATTCCTCCGTCGGCGAGTTTCTCGCTGAGGAGGTTCTTCCCCTGGCATGGTTGGCTCGTCATCGGAGATCGGAGATGATTCTACTCTTCCCCCGATGAAGAGGACATCGGGGTAGAAAGGAGTTGCTGTGGTGACAAGCTTCTTTCTGTCCTCCAAAGAGGGCGAAGGCGCCAGAAGAGCAGCTTGACGGGCCTCTATCCCGTTTGCTTCTTTTTTTCCTCATAATCCGTGTCCACTCTTCCGTGGACGAGGTGGACAACGGGGTTCTTCGGGTAAATGAATTCTCTGCTCCTGACTTGCAGGAGGTAGTCTTCGCCCGAGGCGCTGGAGATTGTGCTATTTGTTGCCTCGTTCTGGCTTTTTAGGAGATTTTTGAGGAAGACTTCTTCTCCGGTGGATCCGCTATACGATGCAGAATTCCTTCCTCGTCTGCCACAGACGAAATGGTCCCAAAGCAGAACACGAATCTAGGGCGGAGAGCAATCTTGTGTTGGAAAATGATGGCCATTGCGCTAGATTGGATCAGTGACAAACCCCCTACCTGGCGCGCCAGCTGTCGGTGTTTAGGACCCGACCACGCACCCGGGGTTACCCCTTGAGGTGCTTTTGGGTAGGACGACGTTGCTGACTATAGCTCGATGGTTCATGCTAGGCGCACGAGAGACGATAGACAATTTTCTACAGGTTCGGGCTGCTTGGAGAGGCGTAATACCCTACTTCCTGGTGTGGATCTTTATGTGGTGGGTTACAGGGGGATTCTCTAGTATGAAGGATGCTAGAGAATGGAGTAGATGGCTGATGAATGACCTATCTTTTGATAGGGTGCCCCCTGGGCCTTATATATCCGACCGTGGGGCATTTACATATGTGTACGATAACGTTGCATGCCTAAGTAATAGTGAACCGACTGAACTTATCTTCCTACAATCTTGTCGACTTATTCTCACTTAGTTCCGATGTCCAAGGTGGTCGCGTGGGAGAATCGGATCAGAGCTGCAGATAACGCTCAAAACCTTGCGAACCGCCTTGGCCTGCGCTTGTTCATTCCTTGCGTCAGTCCATTACGCCAGCAATTCTCCCCTAGCCCACGACGAGATGGCCTTGGAAGACAGTAAGCCCAAAACCTGTTTGCGAGGCCTTCTAACCATTTAGTGGACCCGGGGGATATCTGTCCCCCACAAGTGTGGCGATTGAATCTTTGCCAGCAACAAATATACATGCAGCTATTCCAAATGTATCAGTTGAGCAGATACATGAGCACGTCCGGGGAGCTGAGCACTCGGTGGCTCAGTTCATCTCTCCCGTTGGTGCAGATGGGAGTGGGGCTCTTGTTGAAAATTTCTCACTCCAAGGTAAAAATCTATTTAATGGTGATGTTATTTTTAATCACGACAATGTTGATCCATTCCTTTCTGTAGAAAATATTTCTAGGCATGGAGACTTTAATATCGTGCCTACATGCATGGACCATGGTGGTGGTTCCTTCAATATGATTACTTCTTTGTCAGAGGTATCGAGAGTTACTTTACAACATTTATGCAAACAATTTAAGATTAAAGCTAATATAAAAATGATGAAATGGTACAGGCACTCAATCAGTTGGCCCAGTCAAATGACCGGATCTTGATTTCTCTTCAAGATTATTTTAAATCAAAATCTCTTTCTCAAAGACCAATGGCCCAAGAAGATCTTACTCAGGTCTTGGGCAAGCGGGTGGTTTCTGATGAGGACACTTTAAGCAAGGCTCAGCGTCTTGCGGCAAAGCGCAATTTAGAAATCAGTGAGTATTCATTTCTTCCTTTTAAGCCTACAGTTATTGCTGCCAAGTTAAATAATGTTGGGATTGTAGGATTACGGGGAGGCTACGCTAGCGCAAAACAAAATTTTCAACCCCATAAAACCAAGAACTACTGCGGTTATAGGTCATGGAATTACCACTAGACGCGCAGAGCAGCGGAAGACGTCTTGATGTAGACGAACGCGTCGAGCAGTGTCGTGCAGTCATCGGCGTCCTTCACGTCCTCGCACGGTTCGTCCAAGTGCTCCAGATGCAGCACCTCCGAGGTATCCACACGTACAGGGAGGAAGCGGAGCGTACTGAACTGCTAGGTTCGCGACGGCGGCATGGCGAGGGCGAGAGGCGAGCGGCTACTCGTTTGCTGGTGGCGAATTAGGGTTAGCCTAACAACGCCCCCGCCCCTCATTATATAGGCGTTATGATGGGCTTCTGACACTGAGGCCCATCAGTAACCCTAAAGCCTAGTCTAATTTCGGATCTAATCCGAGTTAGGCTTCCTCCCCCTTAAGTGTGTGACCCTATAAGTTCACGTACAAATAGACATAGCCCGAGTACTCTTACTTGGCCCAATAATTGACAGCGGCCTCTAGCAAGACATGTCAACTCCTATGTGCACGTAAAGATCATATCAGACGAACCATTGTAACATTACGTACATGTTGTTCCCTTTGTCTCACGATATTTGGTCTGGCTCTAAGATGACCTCTCTTTCTCGATACTGTGAAATGGAATCCTTTCAATGGTTAACTCTTAACCCTAGCACGGCCATGCATTTCTTGATCCAATCACTCGAGGGGCCCAGAGATATCTCTCTCACAAAGAGAGGGACAAATTCCATCTTGACTGGCCATGCCTCACAGCATGCTTCCTGACAAACCCAAAACTACCTTTATAACTACCCGGTTACGGAATAGCGTTTGATAGTCCCTAAGTAAGTCAATTCACATCTTGAAAACATGCGACAATCTCAGGTCTAAGGATACAGTATTCATGTTGCAAAAAGAGAACTATATTACAATATCTCACGTTAGGTCGGTCCAGCCTCATGTCATACATGCGCCCACATTATTAGTTTAACATCTCCATGTTCATGACTTGTGAAATGTAGTCATCAACTAATACATATGCTAGTCATCGACTCTGACTAGGGACATCATTTAGAATAACCATATAAGTAAAGAATCTCACAAACAATTCACATAATTGCTAATCAATACAAGGTGCCTTCCATGGATATTCAATTAAGCAATATATATATATATCATGGATACAAAGAAATATGCTCATCTCTATGATTATCTCTAGGGCATATTTCTAACAGTCTCCCACTTGCACTAGAGTTAATCTAGAAGATATCTAATACCCATAGATCTCATGTGTGCCTCATGCTTAGGTTGTGGAAGAGGTTTTGTCAAAGGATCAGCAACATTCAAATCCGTATGTATTTTGCATATCTTTATCTCACCCCGCCTAATGAATTCCCGTATGAGGTGAAACTTCTGCAGTACGTGTTTGTTTTTCTGGTGGTTCCTTGGCTCCTTAGCTTGCGCAATAGCCCCATTGTTATCACAGTAGAGGTTTAATGGACTAGAAGCATTAGGAAACACACCAAGCTCGATGAGGAACTTTCTTATCCAAACACCTTCCTTCACAGATTCAGAAGCTGCAATGTACTCGGCTTCTGTTGTAGAATCAGTCACAGCCTCCTGTTTGGAACTCTTCCAACTAACAGCACCACCATTTATTGTGAACACAAAACCTGATTGCGATTTTAACTCGTCTGGGTCAGTTTGGAAGCTAGCATCGGTGTAACCAGTTACAACGAGCTCCTCCTTACCCCCATATACCAGGAACATATCTTTAGTCCTTCTTAAGTACTTAAGAATGCCTTTTACCGTTGTCTAGTGATCCTCACCTGGATCAGCCTGGTACCTACTCGTAGCACTTATAGCATATGAAACATCTGGGCGTGTACTTATCATGGCATACATGATTGATCCAATTGCTGAGGCGTATGGTACCTTACTCATGTGCTCCCGCTCATTAGCCGTCGCAGGACATTGCATCTAGCTAAGGTGTTTACCATGTGACATAGGTAAGAAACCTTTCTTGGACTGTTCCATGTTGAACCATTTCAAAACCTTCTCAATGTACGTATCTTGACTTAATCCTATAAGCCTCTTCGACCTATCTCTATAGATCCTTATGCCCAAAATATATGCTGCTTCCCCTAAGTCCTTCATAGAAAAACTCTTTTTCAGTGAAGCCTTGACGGACTCCAGCATAGGAATGTCATTCCCAATCAATAATATGTCATCCACATACAAGATCAGAAATACAACAGCGCTCCCACTGTCCTTCTTGTAAACACAAGCTTCTTCTTCATTCTGATGAAAACCAAGCACTTTGACCACTTCATCAAAACGAATGTTCCAACTCCGAGATGCTTGCTTCAACCCATAAATGGATTTCTGAAGTTTGCATATCTTTCCAGCGTTGATCGGATCGACAAAACCCTCGGGCTGTATCATATACACGTCCTCATCTAGGTTTTCATTAAGGAAAGTTGTTTTGACATCCATCTGCCAAATCTCATAATCGAAATATGCGGCAATAGCTAGAATGATCCGAATAGATTTAAGCATCGCTACTGGCGAGAATGTCTTGTCATAGTCAACTCCTTGAACTTGTTGAAAACCCTTTGCAACAAGTCGAGCCTTATAGATGTGAACATTTCCATCCATGTCTTTCTTCTTCTTATAGATCCATTTGCATTCTATGGGTCTAATACCATCAGGCGGGTGAACCAAGTTGCAAACTTGATTTTCTCCCATGGAATCTATCTCGGATCTCATGGCGACTTGCCATTTCTCGGAATCTGGGTCCATCATCGCTTCTGCATATGTTGGAGGTTCGTCGTTGTCTAACAACAACACTTCCCCATTGCCCAACAATAGCACTTCTCCTCGTGCCTCGCGAAGCCTTGCTGACCTTCGTGGTTGTGGTGGTGATTCTCTTGCCATAGACGTCTCAACTTGTTCTGCTACATTAGCATCACTTGTTGAATCTTGTCCCACTGGCTCATCCTGAACTTCTTCAAGATACACCTTTTGTTTACTTTTCTCTCTTTTGAGAAACTCTTTCTCTAAGAACACACCGTTCCGGGCGACAAACACTTTGCCCTCTAACCGGTGGTAAAAGTAATATCCTAAAGTTTCCTTTGGATATCCCACGAACATGCACTTGTCCGATTTTGGAGTGAGTTTATCCGACTGAAGTCGCTTGACGTAAACCTCACAACCCCAAATCTTCAGAAAAGACAAACTGGGAGTCTTCCCAGTCCACATCTCATATGGTGTCTTAACTACGGACTTAGACGGTACCCTATTTAGTGTGAAAGCTGTTGTTTCTAGAGCGTATCCCCAAAACGACAAAGGTAGGTCCGACTGACTCATCATTGATCGAACCATATCCAATAAAGTTCGATTACGTCGCTCAGACACGCCATTCCTCTGAGGCGTTCCAGGCGGCGTAAGCTGTGGAACAATTCCACAACTCCTTAGATGATTGCTAAACTCATGACTCAAATATTCACCTCCACGATCCGATCGCAGTGCTTTAATTTTCTTGCCACGCTGATTTTCTACTTCATTCTGAAACTCTTTGAACTTTTCTAAGGATTCAGACTTGTGTTTCATTAAGTAGACATACCCATATCTACTAAAATCATCAGTGAAGGTTATGAAGTATTGGAATCCTCCCCTAGCTGTCGTACTCATTGGTCCGCACACATCAGTATGTATGAGTTCCAATAAATCTAATGTCCTCTCCGGTAAACCCGTGAAGGGCGCCTTGGTCATCTTACCAAGTAAGCAAGCTTCACATGTCTCGTATGATTCAAAATCAAACGAAGTTAAAAGCCCATCAGAATGAAGCTTCTTCATGCGATTCTCACTTATATGACCCAAACGACAGTGCCACATGTAGGTAGGACTTAAATCATTAGGCCGAGGCCTTTTAGCACTAATATTACAGATAGGTGCATCATCAAGATTTAAAATGAATAACCCATTCATAATGGATGCAAAAGCCACAAACATGCCATTCTTAGAGATCACACAACCATTGTTTTCACTCGCAAATGAATAACCATCCTTCATCAAACATGAAGGAGACATAATGTTTCGACTCATACTAGGAACTAGATAACAATTATTTAACTCCAAAATAAATCCTGATGGGAGGTGGAGTTGCATCGTCCCGACGGTCAACGCAGCAACTCTTGCATTATTGCCTACCCAGAAATCAACTTCTCCTCTTTTCACGCTTCTACTTCTTATCATTCCCTGCATCGAATTGCAAATATGGGCAACCGATCCGGTATCAAATACCCAAGAATTAATATAAGAATCAGCAAGAAAAATTTCTGTAATGTGAATAGCAAGTGTACCTGCTGCGGCTGTACCCTTACCGCCGCGATCCTTAATAGAGGCCAAGTACTGCTTGCAATTCCTTTTCGAGTGACCAAGTTCTTTGCAATAAAAGCACTCTGCATCTGCAGCTGGTCCAGCCTTGGGCTTTTGATTTGGCTTGGATACTGTATCCTTTGCCTTGCCCTTCTTCTTTTGAGATTTACCCTTCTTCTTAAAGTTGGGTTTGTTTTGGACTGCCATCACATGGCCGCTGCTGCCAGCGCTTTTCTTTATGTTCCCCTCTGCTGTTTTCAGCATGCCACATAGTTCATTGAGGCCCCTCTCCGCCCCATGCATATGGTAGTTCGTAATGAAGTTTCCATAGCTGGGCGGAAGAGATGCCAAAATGAAGTCAGTGGCCAACTCTTGGCTTATTGGGAAGCCTAGCTTCTCCAACCTCTGACTGTAACCAACCATTTTGATTACGTGTGGCCCAACTGTTGTACCTTCTGCTAGCTTGCATTCCAGAAAGGCTTTGGACACATTGAACCTTTCAGTCCTAGCCTGAGTCTGGAACATATCCTTGAGCGCCACGATCATATCGTGCGCCTCATGGTTTGTCTCAAACTGCATCTATAGCTCAGGCTCCATGCAAGCAAGCATTAGGCAACTCACTTCAAGATTAGCATCCATTGCTTTCTTGTAAGCGGTTTTAGCTGCAGCAGTTGCATTTTCACTAGGATCCTCTGGCAGTGGGGTGTCTAGAACGTCTTCCTTTTTTTCAGCCCTGAGAACAGTTCTCAGGTTACGGATCCAATCCGTATAGTTTGTTCCATTTAACTTATCCTTTTCAATAATTGATCGCAAAGTAAATGTTGGTGTGCTAGGTGCCATTTATCTACAACAAAATAATGCAAAATACTTAGACAAAAATATCCATGACAGAGTAAATCATATTAAACATTTAATAGTCTACTCCCACTAAAATCAATATCCCTCGATTGATACTTAGTGATTCAGAACCCACAACTAACAAGTCTACTAGTGAGCTTTAGCATCACCGCTAGAAGACAAGGTAGATCGGTAAGCAACTCCTTGATAATCATATCATATATATGACTTCTGTTGTTGGGTGACATCTCTATGTCTCGGCTCCCAACCTTATGCCCCAAAGTCCTTAACCATTAAGCTGACTTTGTTTAAGTTAACCAACCCTCTCTGCAGTTCGTATCCGATACAAACCTATCTAGTCAAGGAAAACTGGTGGCACCCTAATTTCATAGACCCACCACCAATTGTACAAGACTTATGATAGTGCAAGGTTTGGAGAGGCATTTAAGCTTAAACATTTATGAGGGATCGTCCTACTTATATCATCGCACGCAAGGACATATATGCAATATGAACAAGTAGAACATTAAGAATGGCATTCACACAACAGTTGTGATTCGGTATGGCTTGCTGTCACATGGTGATCCTCATCTCCAATAATCTGTCCATCACGATGATCTCCATCTCCACGATATAGGTATGCCATCCTTCAGGTGATGAGTCCTTCAAGACCTATCTAACGTATGCTGGTAAAGAAATTACATATACGCTTTGGATCATCACATGTTGACACGCAGGTCATTACATTAAATTTGGACAATACATGTGGCTCCAGCCGTATTGCCCTGGTCACGACACGTAGGTCATGAATAATTCATTAATATGCATCATATACACACAATAGCCATACCGATCACAAGATGTCCTGCAAAAACAGGTTAGACAAACACGTTTCTATATGTTCGCCACTACAGCAGATAGCCACGACAGTCCATGCATCGTATGTATGGAAATTCCACTGGAAATCTCATGCGGTTGATCAAATCAACCCAAATCCGAGACTTTCGACCCGAAGAAGATTACACCCATGACGTCGATCTGTTACGTCAATCTGCTGGTTGTGTACGCAGTTAGCCCCGATGGTGATTCCAGCCGGTAGGGGCAAGTCCCGCACATAACAGAGAAGGACGAACTAATCTCTTCAGTCATATCCGATGTAATCTACTTCAACCCTTTATAACCAATTGATCTAATCAAACCGTGCATCAAGTAGATCCATCTCATGAACCTAGATCCAGACCTAAAACTACGCAGAACCTGGCCTCTGATACCACTGTAGGACTACTGCGGTTATAGGTCATGGAATTACCACTAGACGCGCAGAGCAGCTGAAGACGTCTTGATGTAGACGAACGCGTCGAGCAGTGCCGTGCAGTCGTCGGCGTCCTTCACGTCCTCGCACGGTTCGTCCAAGTGCTCCAGATGCAGCACCTCCGAGGTATCCACACGTACAGGGAGGAAGCGCCGCGTACTGAACTGCTAGGTTCGCGATGGCGGCTTGGCGAGGGCGAGAGGCGAGCGGCTACTCGTTTGCTGATGGCGAATTAGGGTTAGCCTAACCGCGCCCCCGCCCCTCATTATATAGGCGTTATGGTGGGCTTCTGACACCGAGGCCCATCAGTAACCCTAAAGCCCAGTCTAATTTCGGATCTAATCCGAGTTAGGCTTCCTTCCCCTTAAGTGTGTGACCCTATAGGTTCACGTACAAATAGACATAGCCCGAGTACTCTTACTTGGCCCAATAATTGATAGCGGCCTCTAGCAAGACATGTCAACTCCTATGCGCACGTAAAGATCATATCAGACGAACCATTGCAACATTACGTACATGTTGTTCCCTTTGTCTCACGATATTTGGTCTGGCTCTAAGCTGACCTCTCTTTCTCGATACTATGAATTGGAATCATTTCAATGGTTAACTCTTAACCCTAGCACGGCCATGCATTTCTTGATCCAATCACTCGAGGGGCCCAGAGATATCTCTCTCACAAAGAGAGGGACAAATTCCATCTTGACTGACCATGCCTCACAGCATGCTTCCTGACAAACCCAAAACTACCTTTATAACTACCCAGTTACGGAATAGCATTTGATAGTCCCTAAGTAAGTCAATTCACATCTTGAGAACATGCGACAATCTCAGGTCTAAGGATACAGTATTCATGTTGCAAAAAGAGAACTATATTACAATATCTCACGTTAGGTCGGTCCAGCCTCATGTCATACATGCGCCCACATTATTAGTTTAACATCTCCATGTTCATGACTTGTGAAATGTAGTCATCAACTAATACATATGCTAGTCATCGACTCTGACTAGGGACATCATTTAGAATAACCATATAAGTAAAGAATCCCACAAACAATTCACATAATTGCTAATCAATACAAGGTGCCTTCCATGGATATTCAATTAAGCAATATATATATCATGGATACAAAGAAATATGCTCATCTCTATGATTATCTCTAGGGCATATTTCTAACAGGGATTCACTTGGGCAGAAACGATAAAGAGGTTCTTACCTCGGCTATTTCTATTAAGAATATGTAGGTCGATCGACTCATGGCTTCTAGCATTTCATCCCCATCCATTCGTCGTGTTGTTTTAAATGAAGAAGATGCAAAGCTCAGCTTCCATGATTTTTTATCACTGCCCCCTCTTGCTTGGGTTGCATGAACTCGAACAAGGAAAAAGGAGGTTTCATTTTGAGAGTTTTTGGACAAGAATGGAGGGTTTTATGGAAGAAGTGCAACAATCTTGGTTGCAACCTTTGGAGTGCTTGTGCCCTCTATAGTGTTTTGCTGGGAAACTAAAGAGGCTGTCCAAGCATCTGCATTCTTGGAGTCAGAAAAAGGTGGGCAACATAAAAATATAGGTGTTGATGGCTAAAGAAATTCTTCATAAGCTGGAAATTGCAAGAGATTCCAGATCTCTATCCCCACAAGAAGAGTGGCTAAGACAATGATTAAAACATCATTCTTTGGCCTTGGTTTCCCTGGAGAGAACCATAGACCGCTTGAGGAGTAGGCTGCTGTGGATGAAAGAAGGTGATGCCAACACTGAATATTTTCACCAACACGCCAGATATAGGAAAAAGAAGAATTTTATTGGAAAAATCCAAGTACAGAATAGATTAATCGTTGATCAAAAGGAGAAAAAGGAGGCTGTTTGGGATTTTATAATTCACTGCTTGGAATGGTCCCTCCTAGAGTTTCAGCCCTAAATCTGGAAGCTTTTCATAGATGTCCTCTGAACCTCCAAGAACATGAGCAGATGGTCACTGAGGAGGAGGTTTGGCGCACCATCAGGTCGCTTCCTTCTAACAAGGCCCCGGGGCCAGATGGGTACACAGGTAGATTTTACAAAAAGGTTTGGCCTATCATCAAAATGGATTTTATGTCAGCCTTGAAGAAAATTTGGCACGGGGATGCTTCTAGATTATATCTGCTCAACTCAGCCTATGTTACTTTGTTGCCAAAGAAGAGTGAGGCCATTGAGGTGAAGGATTTCAGGCCAATAAGCCTAATTCACATTTTTGCAAAAATTGTTACCAAGATTTTGGCTAATAGACTTGCTCCTAAGCTCCCTGACTTGGTCTCTGTGAATCAAAGTGCGTTTGTGAATGGTAGAAGTATATATGATAATTTTGTCATGGTGCAGCAAACAGCCAAGGCCATTTATGGGCAAAAAGTTTCTAGAGTCTTGTTGAAGTTGGACATTGGAAAAGCTTTTGACTCTGTCTCTTGGACCTTCCTTTTTGAGGTTCTTAGACATTTGGGTTTTGGTTAATGGGGAGCCTAGGGATATTATTCATCATAGAAGAGGTCTTAGGCAGGGGGACCCCCTGTCCCCTATGCTCTTTATCATTGTTATGGATGTCCTCAACTCGCTGATTCTGAAGGCACAAGATCTGGGTTTGTTGCAACCTCTTCTAAGGCGCGGTAGGGGCCAACACATTTCCTTATATGCAGACGATGTGGTGCTGTTTTTAAAGCCTGAAAGAGATGAGCTCAATATGCTGAAGGAAATATTAAGGATTTTTGGGGAAGCTACAGGTCTTGTCACAAATATCAACAAATGTATCATCACACCCATACATTGTAATGAGCAGCAAGTTGACATGTCCTAGGAGATTTTCCCTTGTAATGTGCAGCAGTTCCCCTGTAGATATTTGGGACTGCCTCTATCAGTAAAGAAGCTTCCAAAGATTGCTTTTCAAGAACTTATTGACAAGGTGGCTGACAAATTGCTAGGGTAAAAATCTGCCCTGATCACCAATGCTGGAAGACTCACATTGGTTAAGGCTGTCCTCACTGCCATTCCTATATATCATCTTCTTGTCCTTCTATGCCCTAAATGGGTTATCAAAGCCATTGACAAGATTCGCAGGGGTTTCCTCTAGAAGGGCAGAAAAGATATCAAGGGAGGCCATTGTGCTATTGGATGGACAAGGGTGTGTCGACCACTTAAGTTTGGTGGCTTGGGTATTCACAACCTGGAAATCCTTGGTTGGGCTCTTGATGTGAGATGGCTCTGGCTTAGAAAAACACAGGTGGAGAGGCCATGGACTGAGTTCGACATAAAAGTACATCCCAATGATGAAGCTCTCTTCCAGGCCTCGGTTCACTCTTCTGTGGGGGATGGTGCTACAACCCTCTTTTGGATGGATAGATGGATTCAAGGACAGTCTATTGCAGTTCTTGCCCCTTACCTGATCAGCCGTATTCCAAGGAGGGTCTGGACAGGCCGTACGGTGCAGGATGCTCTTGCTGATAATAGCTGGGTTCAGGATATCTCTGGGGGTCTTACTGTTGTTGTCATCAGGGAGTTCCTTCTTGTTTGGGATCTGATTCAAGATGTTCATTTATAGACAGGAGTTCCTGATGTCCACATTTGGGTGCCTTGCGCTTCTGGCCTCTATTCCTCTAAGACGGCTTATAACAGCTTTTGGACTGGTACAACATCTTTTGAACCGGCTAAAAGAACTTGGAAGAGTTGGGCTCCTCCAAAATGTAAATTCTTCATTTGGCTAGCATCACTCAACCGGTGCTGGACGGCTGACAGATTGGCCCGACGAGGTATGGATCATCATGACAAATGCCTCTTTTGCGGTCAACGCGAAGAAACAGTCCAACATATTTTGCTCTCTTGTGTGTTCTCTAGAAACATTTGGTGGCAGGTGTTGTGTAAAGTCGGGCTGCAATACCTGGCGCCTGGGCCTGAGGACATGATTTTCCAAGATTGGTGGAGCAATGCCGAAGGCCAGGTATCTAAAGAGAAGAAAAAAGGTTTTAACACGCTGGTAATCCTTGTGGCTTGGTGGCTTTGGAAGCATCGAAACACCTATGTCTTCGATGGAGCATCCCTGAGCACTAGAGATATCCTGCAGCACATCCAGGAGGATGCAACGCTGTGGGGTATGGCCGGGGCTAGAGGGCTTTGGGGCATTTGGCCTTAAGACTAGCGGGGGCCTGTTGTTGTGCCATAGATGAGAGATGAGTATGTTTCTGTACTTGTGTTTTCGACCTCTGTAAGGAGTCATTTGTACCCGGTCTGTTCTCATACCTCTTTCTCTTTCTTAATATAAATTATACGCAGCTCTCCTGCGTGTTTTGAGAAAAAAAGAATGACATTGATGAACATCTTTCACATGCTATTAAGCGATGGGATGAAAATTCTGAGCATGATGATCTAGAGTGGGGATATGACCTTAGTGTTGTTCCACGCCGTAAGAAGGCGAATCGCTTTACTTATGCAGGGAGGATTCCTCGTCCTTCTGAAAAACCCGTCACACCATCTAAAATTAGTTTAAAATGAAGGGAACTTTTTGGAATTGCAGAGGTCTCGCTGACTTGGCTAAACATAATTACCATGCATCGTTATCTAAAAATATCGACTCGACTTTTTAGCGATCTTTGAGACGGGTAGGGATTTTTTTCTCAGAGTCCACTTTGCGCCATTTAAGTGGTGGTATATATTTTCTTTGGCATACTATGCCACCTAGAGGGAGATCTGGTGGTATGATTTTAGGTGTAAATCCAGCTGTTTTAGACGTTGGAGCTATCGATGAGAGGGATCACAAAATTTCTCCTTAGAAATAAATTAGATGATTTTAAATGGTCCCTTTATGCAGTGTACGACCCGGCTCAGGACAATCTCAAGAATGCTTTTTTAGCAGAGATGGTTAATGTAGTTGGTGCGGAATTGAACCCTTTTATTATAGGGGGAGATTTCAATATAATGAGGCAACCAGAGGATAAAAATAAAGATAACTTCAATCCCCGATGGCCTAATCTATTTAATGTTGTCATAGATTGTCTTGAGATGAAAGAAATTGAATTAAAGGGTCGTCAATTTACTTGGTCAAACAACTTAGACCCTCCAACATTTGAAAAAACTAAATAGAGTATTTATGAGTCTCGATTGGGAACTAAAATACCCTAATGCCACTGTTGAAGTGCTTCATAGATCACGCTCGGACCATACGCCATTATTACTCATCGACAAGATTGCCTCACAATTTGGCACTCGGTCTTTGTTTAAATTTGAGTTAGGATGGCTTATTAGGGATGGGTTCCATGATATGGTTGCGTTGATTTGGCAGCAGCATACGAGGGGATATTCAGCGACGGAGAAATGTCAAGGCAAAATTAGATCCTTGCGCCAATACCTTCGAGGCTGGTCTAAGATCTTCGAAAGGAGAAGTATCAACTTACTCGGAAGCTTGATGAGTTGGACAAAAAGGTAGAGACTTCTCAATTGTCACCTAATGAGTTAACAATGAAAATTTATATGGAACAAAGGCTTACTACAATATTAAGGGAAGAGGAAATCCGTCTCTTCCAATGGGCAAAAGTTAAGCATCTTCTTGAAGGGGATAATAACACTAAATACTTCCAGTTAGTGGCCAATGGAAAACATCAAAAACAAAGAATTTTTAGCCTTGAGGATGATGAGGGTAACTGTATAGAAGAAGGAGATCTCAAACACCATATCACTAATTACTATAAAACCCTATTTGGGAAGACAGACCACAACTCAGTAATAATGGAGGAATCAATTACTTATGATATCTCCCAGGTTCCGGATATTGAAAACGCGATTCTAACTGAACTATTCACTATGGATGAGGTTCGCAAGACTGTTTTCCAAATGGAACGTAATAAAGCTCCTGGTCCGGATGGTTTTCCGGCGGAGTTCTATCAGACTTTCTGGGAAGTAATAAAGGATGATTTACTAGCCTTGTTTGTGGATTTTCACAATGATACCCTGCCAGTTTATAGCTTGAATTTTGGGGTTATTAATCTTCTACCTAAGAAATGTAATGCCTCAAAAATCCAGGAGTATGGACCTATTTGCTTACTTAACGTTAGTTTTAAGATTATTACTAAATTCCTAACAAACAGAATAGGGGTGGTTGCAGATAAGCTTATTAATCCCTCACAGACTGCGTTCATGCCTGGTCGCAATATCCTTGAAGGTGTAATCATGCTTCACGAGACTATTCATGAGCTGCAAAGGAAAAAATTGAATGGCCTAATTCTAAAACTTGACTTTGAAAAAGCCTATGATAAAGTAAATTGGTCGTTCCTACAACAGGCTTTGCGAATGAAAGGTTTCTCACCGAAATGGTGTGCTTGGATTCAATCTATTGTTTCTAGGGGACATGTCGGGATTAAAATTAATGATGAAGTTGGGCCTTTCTTTACTACACATAAGGGCCTTCGACAAGGTGATCCCCTTTCTCCTATTCTCTTTAATATAGTTGTGGATATGTTGGCGATACTCTTTTCAAGAGCGAAGGAAGATAACCAATTCGCGGGAGTGGTTCCTCACCTAATGGAAGGGGGACTTTCTATCCTTCAATATGCGGACGATACTATTGTTTCTATGGATCATAACTTGGAACATGCGTGTAACGTGAAATTACTTCTGACCGCTTTCGAACAAATGTCAGGTTTAAAAATCAACTTTCACAAAAGCGAGCTTTTTTGCTATGGTTTAGCTAAGGAGTATGATCTAAATTACTCTCGTCTTTTTGGTTGCGGGATTGGTTCATTACCTTTCAAATATCTTGGGATTCCTATGACCCATCGTAGGTTACAAAATAGTGAATGGCATAGTGTTATTGATAGATTAAAAAAATATTAAGTTCCTAGAAAAGTAAATTACTTTCTTCTGGCGGACGTCTTGTGCTAATTAATTCAGTATTTAGCAGCCTACCCATTTTCATGATGTCCTTTTTTGAGGTGCCAGCGGGGGTGTTACAAAAATTAGATGCCATTTGTTCTCGCTTCTATTGACAAGGCGACCATTCGAAAAAGAAATATAGACTAACAAAGTGGAAGACTATTTGTCAACCTAAGGAGATTAGTGGTTTGGGGGTTGCCAACCTGGCCATTAAGAATGATTGTTTACATAGCAAATGCTCTTTAAGTTACTAAATGAGAACGGTAAATGGCAGGAAATTCTGAAAAATAAATACTTCGGATCCAAATCACTTACTCAATTAGTGAGAAAATCTAGAGACTCGCATTTCTGGTCTGGTCTCATGAAAATTAAAGAACGTTTCTTGAGCAGGGGGAGGTTCGATGTAGGTGACGGTCAAATGACTAGGTTCTCGGAGGATAGATGGATCCTCGATAGGCCGCTTAAGGACCATTGTCTGTACCTTTTTAATATTGTGCGTAAAAAGAATGTTTTAGTCAAAGATGTTATAAATGGAAATATACCCAACCTATCATTTCGTAGATCTATTATCGGAGTGAAGCAGGTTGAGCAATGATTTGAAGTCGTCTGACTAATCGCGATTAGTCAGTCTAGTCGGTTTTAGTCGACCGACCAGGGTATTCGACCCGATTAGGTCGACTAATCGTCCAGTTGTCCGATTAGTCGTCGACCAAGAGCGATTAATCGTCCAATTAAGTTGTGGACGACTAGTTAGGCTCTGGCTGGCGGCTGGCCTATTTTTGCTTTGGGATGGACGTCTAGTTAAGACCCATTTAGTGTAACCCTTAGGGCTTTAGGTAAACAGGGCTACCGGCTGCTTGCTCCAAATTATCTGCTCTACTGTTTCGGCAGCTAGTCTCTCCTTGCACCTTGCTCGCCTCTCTCCCCTGTTTTGGCGGCTGCTCACCTCTCTCCTTGCACCCTGCTCGGCGGCTGCTCACCTCTCTCCTTGCACCTTGCTCGGCGGCAGCGGCTCAGTGCTCACCATCCTCGGCGTCGTGGCCCAGCAACTTGCCTACACCCTGCTCGGTGGCCCAGCAACCTGCAACGAGCATCGGCAAGGCAGCAACATGAGTTCATCATCTAACGGTACATGCATTGATTCGTTGATCTGTTGTCTACTCTATTCCGGTGTTCCCACTCTTGAATTCCTTTCAGCTTCGTTCAATTTCTTTCGTTCTTTCTGAATGTGTAGAGGGGGGTTGGCACCGTGAACGTGGAGCAGCTGTTGAGGTGATCATGGGAGGCTCATACATTGGAGAAGAGAGCACTGGTGGTGGTGATGCGGCTGCTATCCTAGCCACGACAACATCTGCTGGTGGTAGTACTGGTGCTGGTGGTACTGCTTCATCGGTTGCTCCAGATGCTGCCTCTCTCACTGAAAAGGCTATTGCAGCACTACCCCATGCTCTGGCTGCACAAGCTGTTGATTCTAAAAGGAAGGCTTGATCACAAGACCCTGGATGGTGGCTAGATCCCACAAAGAAAGATTTTGTGCAATGTATTTTCTGTCAGAAGGTAGTCCCTGCAGGAATAAAGCGGTTCAAACAGCACCTTGCTGGTGGATTTGGTGACACAGTTAAATGTGCAAGAGTTTCGAAATTGGTGTCAAAGGATATGCTTTCTTATCTTAGAATGAATTCAAGGGCTCTTCCTTTGATCAATGTGGATGAAGAAGAAAATGCAACTGAAGAGGTTGCAGCTGCAGAACCTAGTTCTGGGACAAAATGCAAGCAAGCTAAGAAGAGAAGTGCTCAGAGTACCATGACATTGTTTGTTGTTTCTGCAGCAACAAAACCAATTACTCAGAAGCCTTCAAAGTCGATTGCTTCCATGCTCTGCAAGACACCAGAAGAGGTAGTTGCAGAGAGGCACAAATCCAAAATGTCTCAATCCACTCTAGAGCACTGCACAAAAAAGGAAAAGAAGCTAAACAAATAGTTGACGACCATGTAGCTGACTTTCTTTATGAAAATAAGATACCATTGCATGTCGTCAAGTCAAGAAGTTGGGAGATTATGTTGGAGTCTATTGGGCAGTATGGTCCTGGATATCGTGGTCCATCATACCATGAAG
This sequence comes from Zea mays, assembly GCF_902167145.1. Lineage (NCBI taxonomy): Eukaryota > Viridiplantae > Streptophyta > Magnoliopsida > Poales > Poaceae > Zea > Zea mays. The sequence continues at coordinate 105,946,320 of NC_050097.1, forward strand.
CTAGGGTGCCTTGGCTTGAGAGGGCTGTTAAGAGGACATCCGAGTTGAGGTCGAAGCATGAAGCGTCTTGGAGGGAATACGGTTGCACGCTTATGTTTGATGGGTGGACAGACACAACACACCGTCACTTGATCAATTTTCTAGTAAACAGTCCGGCAGGGACCTACTTTTTAGCTTCTGTTGATGCTTCAAGTGAGGTAGCTAATGCTAACATGTTGGCTGATTTGTTGGAGAAGCAAATTGACAATATTGGAAGAGAGCATGTGGTGCAACTTGTCACAGACAATGGAGCCAATTTTAAAGCTGCAGGGAGAATCTTGATGGATAGGATCCCCCATTTGTTTTGGACACCTTGTGTTGCCCATTGTTTGGATTTGCTATTAGAGGACATTGGAAAGATCAAGGACTTAAATAGCTGCATCAATATGGCTAAGAAAGTGTCGAGGTTCATCTACAAGCATGGTATAATTCACAACCTAATGAGAGAGAAGCTAGGTGGTGATCTTGTTAGGCCAGGTGTGACTCGATTTGCTACCTCATTTCTGACATTGGTGAGCATGCTTAGGCATAGGAATGGTCTAAAGAGTATATTTGTCAGTGATGAGTGGCACCTAACTAAGTTTCCCAACACTGAAGAAGGGAGGCAAATCACAAGAATTGTGATTTCTATGCCATTTTGGGAAAAAGTGGAAAACTGTCTAAGGGCTTCACAACCACTCCTCATTGCTCTAAGGATTGCTGATGGAGATGAGACACCAGCAGCCCTAGAAATCATGGCAGCAATGGATGTTGCAAAAGCCACTATAAAGGAGTCATTGAAAGATAAGCCAAGATTACAAGCAGATGTACTATCATGCTTTGAAAAAAGATGGGAAATCGAATGGAGCAAAAACTGTATGGAGCAGCCCTATACTTGAATCCGAGCAAGTTCTTTGCTTTAAGGGATAAAGATAGGAGACAAGCTGTTAAACTTAGATCCATGTTCAATGATGTGATGTGGAAGATGATCAATGATGATGATGAGCAAACAAAAATTAGCAAGCAAGCGGATGACTATGAGAGGTCTGAAGGTGAGTGCTTCTCAAAGCAAGGAGCAATAAGAGATAGAGAAAGAAAAAATCCTAGTAAGTTTTTTTTTGTATTTCAGTCACACTATATTTAGTTATTTGGTGTTTGCTAATGAACTAACAAAGCTGCCTTTTTAGTCCTTTGGTGGGGAGCTTATGGTGGCCTAGCATATGAACTACAATGCTTAGCAAAGAGGATTGTTAGCCTATGTTGTTCAGCATCTGGATGTAAACGAAATTGGAGTGACTTTGCCCAAGTAAGTATTATTTATGCTTTTGGAGTTGCAGCAATAAGATAGACCCTATATGAGTAGTATTGTTTCTAATGGTTGCTGATTTCATGTATGCGCATGTGCAGGTCCATACAAAAAAAAGAAACAGATTAGAGCACCAAAGATTGAATAAGTTGGTGTATGTGAGCTACAACCGGAAAATGGAAAATCGGTTCGCAAAAATAAGAGAGCTCGGTTCCAAAGGCAAGAAAAGCAACCCACTGGTGCTTGAAGAGTTTCAATGGGAAAATGAATGGGTTGATGAGGAATCTGATAGTGGTAATCTTTGGGCTGCCGTTGATGAAGCATTGGGTGCAACATAGGGTCTCCGGGGCCGAAATGTACCTATGGCTGCTGGTGGTCTAGTTAGGGGGACCTCTTCTTCTCAGCCTCATCCAAGGACCTATGTTCGAACTAGGAAGCGTCCAAGGAATACTCAAGATGTTGGAGAAGAACATGGTAGTTATCATGATGATGAAGATGGTAGTGATCATTGTAACACCTCTGGTGTTACGTGAACTAAAAATCTGACATGTCATCATAAGCATTTGCATTAACTTACTTGTTACACCTAGAATGCATTCGCTAGAGCAAAATTTTACAATAAGGTGATGCTATGTGTAGAGTAGAGGACTTAGTTAAGGACCTAAGCTTATCAGGAGTAGGTCATCCCTTGAGCAAGTAACAAATTGACTTGGAGCCTTTGAGTGCTAAAGGCAAGTCCTAGAGTCTATAGCAACCTTGTTTCCAAAGATAGGTCAAGTGGAAGAAGCACTTAAAGAGCTAGAATAACTCCAAACCTTAACTTGAGCTTTGCTTGGAAGAGATGGTTAAGTAAAGCAAATTCTGAACCAAGGACACTTTGTACATGAGCTTCATATACTAGAGTTGGATTTGAGATTAAGGAGTCACTTGGCTTTTAGGAGGATGGATTGAGTTGGTAAATCACTAGATGAGAAGGAACCACATTTGAAACCCTAAATTTGCCCCAAAAGTGGAATTCAAAATCTAGAGAGAATTGGGCAAAAGTCAAAGTACCAAAGTTGTAGAGCTTGGAAAAGTGAATAACTTTCTTATTTGGAGATTCCCAAGTTGTGTGGAAGATTTTGGAGTTAAGTACAAAAATAAAGTTTTGGGTTCATTTTGGAATTGCTGAAAATAATATAAACTAGTCAAATTTGAACCCTTGTAACTTCTGATCTAAAACCATTTAGAAGATGGTCATTATAACAAAGTTATAGGGCCACATGAGGAGTATAAGTTTGGTTGAGTCACCTAGCCTAAAGCTATTTGGAACATGGAGAAAAACTAATCCAAAGAAGAGCTAACAGAGTTTCTGGATTTCAGACTTGGTAGAATTCAGTCTGAATTTCAGCAATTGGAGCAAACTTTGAACTATTGTAGTTTGGAATCCAAGAGGTTTTGGTTAATGACCACTATAGCAAACTTGTAGAATAAGTATAAGAGAACAACTGTTATTAAGTTTCATAGCCCTGGAACTATATACAACTAGGAGAAAAAAGGTGATCCAAAGTGAGGTTGTCAGACTTTTGAATTTCAGATTGTGAACAGTGTCTGGAATCAGATTTCTGTGTTTTGATAGCTGTTTTAGAGCCTGTTTGTGGCTGATCTAGAGGGTTTTGGGCAGTGATGTTTATGAAGGAAGTAAAGCCCATATGATAGTGAACAAATCTACCAAAGTGGCTTTGACTTGATTCCACACAGAAAATGGAGAAAAACTTGTTCAAAGTTGGACTGGCAGACAGTGTTTCAACTGAACTTAGTTCAGTTTTGAGAACTGAAATTGCAGCAGGATGCCTAGTTTAGAGATCATTTGTGATTAATTCAGTAGGTTTTAGACTATGGTGCTTGTAGAGGAATTAAAGACCATATATTGGTGAACAACTTCCTTAAAGGGTGATGAACATGATCCCATACAAGAATTGGAGTAACAACTGCTTAAAGTGGGGCTCTGTTGTGTCTGAAACTGAATTATATTCAGTTATTGAAAACTGAATTTCAGTGAAAGGTGCTGAGTTTGGAGCCCATTTGTGACTGATTCATGTAGATTTAGACTAAGAGTTCCATAGCAAAGTTGTAGAACATAGTAAAGTGAACAAGTTTTCTAAAGAGAGATGGACCTGGTTCCACATAAATTTGGGAGTAAAGGTGGCCAAAAGGTGGACTGTCAGATGTTAGGATTCAGACTTAGAACAATATTTAAGTCTGAATATGTGTGTTTTTACCCAACTTTGGGGCCTTGTGGTAATAAATCCAAAGAGATTTGGGTTAAGAGTCTGTAGCAAAATGAGAGACCAGATGTAGATGAACAAGGTTTGTGCAAATAGTGGGCTTTCTACTGTATGAAATTTAGAGAATAGCCTGCTGCAAAACCCTCTATCAGACTCAGTATTGTGCTGTTTCAGAAATCAGAAACTGAATTTTCAGTGTTTTGCTTAACTTTGGATTGCCATAACTCTTTCTCTAAATATTTTCAACCTGTGATTTCTATACCAAGTTGGTAGAGCTATGATAGAGAACAGCTTCTGTGTAGGGAGCATGGTCTGTTGCTATGAAAATTTGAAAGATCAGAGGGTCTGAACTGGGAGGAATTAAATGGAGCATCCGGCTGATGCAGTTGAGATCAAGGTGGCATGTGGATTCTGAAGAAGAATCTCCCTCTATGTTGTTCACTCGTGAGTAGAGATAAAGTTAAAGTAGAGATACATAGCAGAAAGTCTAGAGACCTCACTTGTTGGTGGGAAAATATCTAGTTTGGACTGTTTTGGGGCAGTGAGCAGTGGGGTGTTTAATTGTTTTGGTTGTTGTTTGCAGTTGGGGACAAAGGGGATATTTGTGTGTAGTTGAGATGAGTATGGAGTGTAGGATCGAGGTGTCAAGACACCACCCTCTGCTGGACAAAATATCAGGACTTTGAACCTATTGGAACCTATCCACAAGTGATATTTGTGTGCTGTAATTCGGAGATGACCACATTTAGTGTCTCTGAGCTGTGCTATGAACCTGTGTGGTAGTGAGCATGTGAGCCACGAAATGAAGTGCATGTGTGGCTGGCACCCTGAGGACACAACTCGACTGCATGCTGGACATGTTCATGGGACATCTGCCCATTTCAGCAAGCTTAAAAGGCAGGGTCCAGTGAGGTTTTCCTCCCTGTCTCAAGCTCTATTTTCAGACCACGGCAAGGAGAATAGAGTTCTTGTGCTCATACCTGAGATAACTCTCTCCTCATCTTCTAAAGTTGCCCTAACCCTGAGACGAGCACAACTATCCCTTGGGTGGTGACCTCACCTAGCGAAACACCCCCTCACCGTGGCTAAGTCAACGTAGGCAGGTACATGCCCATGTTGAGTGTGTTATGTGATCCATATCAACTAGTGAAGCTCACGCAGTTCATCTTTTGAACGCTACTGTCGCAGAGGAAATTCTCCAGCTAGGTGGCGGAACGCACCCGCCCTAAATCCTAAGATGAGGAGGGGTCTAAGCGTTTTGCCTATCTGCTAGGTGGATTCGAGATAAACACAAGAACACACAAGGGTTTAGAGTGGTTTAGGCCGCCTGAGCGTAATACCCTACTCCACTGTGTGTTGTATTGAGCCTGAGTGAACTTGAGAGCTTATGAGTCGGTCTGAGAGTCTGAGTGAAACCCCCTTTCAACGTTGTGTGCCTTCCCTTTTATAGCTCAAGGGAGGCACATGCAAGGATGCTGAGCCCCGACAGGTGGGCCCAGGAACATAACGGAAGGAATATATTATAGGAGTAACTAACGTCTGTGCAATCTCCTGGCGCCCTGATGTCCGCATTCCACACAGTGTTGACACGCGGCGGCTACTTCCTTAGTAACGTATGAGTAATGATGAGCGTAGCGCATGCGACAGTATGGGCGTACCGTCTGCCAATGGAATGGACAGGCACGCCGCCTGCGGAACGGCCTGGTCGCCGCCTGCCAGCGGAATGGACAGGTCTCATTAAATGCTGAGGCGACACATCGCCTGCTAGTGGAATGGACAGGGCTCAATAAATGCGGAGGCGGCACATCGCCTGCCAGTGGAATGGACAGGCGGCGCGCCTTATCCGCAATAAATGCAGAGGCCGCGCAGTCCCGAGGCCTTACGTCAGGCTCCGCCCGTTGGCTTACGTCACGTGCACCATGCCACGTGGCAGTATCGAGGCTCCGCCTGAGCGGGGATCAGAAGTGCATACGATAAGGTCCGAACACGTGTCGGCTCCGGACCCCACCTGGCCTTGATTAAGGCATGTGTATTCTCTGTCCCAGAGTCTCGGGACCCTGCTGTGAGCGGCCCGGACCACACATAGAGGGGTCTGGATCCCATCCTAGGGGTCTAGTTTACGCTCGCGGGGGTCCTGAACCTTACCCGGAGGCCTGGTCTGTATATACAGGGGTCTGGCACTTTCCCATGGGGTCCGGACTCACTGTTGATACCTTGGAGTATATCATCTTCTCTAGCCACGTGGCAGTCCCGGAACCGCCCACGTGGAGGGGTCGGGTGCTGTCGCTGGCCCACAGTAGTCGCCCGAGGCTGGGGCGAGCCATGGTCTGGTCCCACGCACAACTCCTTTACTACGCGACTAAAGATAGTCGCGTGGGTACTGCGTCTTCATACGGTAGTAAGGGGTACCCCTATTTTAGGGTACTGACAGTGGCCCCCGGGCCCACCTCAGGGGAGGATGCGAGCCTGCAGGTGGGGCCAATAGCCTGATTGGTGATTGGCGCGCCGCTTCCGTGCGTCTGCTGACGTACTACCCGTCAATCCGCCTTCGGTCACGCTAACTGCCATATTTGTCTCCGCGGCTGACTGACCCGCGGCCCCCACGCCTGGCAGTTTCGTCGGGCCATGCGCGGGGCGCGTCGATACCGCTGCATTAGTTTGAAAAATCACCTTCTGTCTTCTGCTGCGGCCTCGAGGAGGCACAGTACCAGCGCGAGCGGCGGTTCGCTCTTTTCACTCCCGGGATCCGACACCCAAGGAGTATGACTCGTGGGCCTGGGCCCCCGTGTCATAGACTGGGATGTTGTTTCTTGCGGCGGAGATGAAGAGGCGCGCTACCGCGGGCGGCGGTTCGCTTTTTCCGCACTCGGAGACCAGCACTCCAGCTATATGACTTGTGGGCCCGGGCCCCCATGTCCGAGACTATGCCGCCTGGCCGTCAGGTGTGCGTCGGACGGGATTTCCTGTAGCGTCTCGGGGCGTGAGCGGGAGAGTCTGCCTTGAAAAGTAGATTCACCCCGCGTGCAACAGTTACACTTTCGCATTCTCTCCCAATCGTTGCGCCCTTTCGCCTTCGAGCTCTTTGTGCCCCTTTGCATTCGCGCTCTTCTGCTCTACACTCGCGCCGCCGCCGACGCTATGACTTCGCTTGGCCATCCCGAGCGTTTCCAGTTTGAGGGGGCGCTCAACCTGGTGCGCCACCTGCTTGGATGGAGCGCGCCGGTGCACGCCGGAAGGATCCGCGCCGGCGCCACTCCCCTCGGCGATCTCGCCGCCGGGGAGTTCGTGTTGTTCGTCTCCTGCGGGTCGGCGCTGCCGATCTCGCCTTTCTTCCTGCTGCTGCTGGAGGAGCTCGGGCTCCATCTTCAGCACCTCACGCCCCACTCCATCCTCCAGGTGGCCATCTTTGTCCACCTCTGTGAGATGTTCGTGGGGGTGGCCCCCTGCATCTCCCTCTTCCGCCATTTCTTCGTGTTGGTGAAGTCTGGGAAGGCTAAGGACCACCTCGGTGCATACTACTTCCACACAAGGTCAGATTCAGCCGTGGCCTACATCCCCACCCTCGGCGCGCAAGGTGGGAACACTGGCGCGCCGACTGGGTGGTCGCCAGCGTCAAGGCCAACGACTGCCTCGTCCTGCCGAGCGACGGGCCAGCACTCGATCGGAAGCAATGGAGGGCCAAGCCGTCACTGGCGCTGGAGTTCCTGCCTGTGCTGGACAGAATCAAGGCCTTAGCAACCGGTGGTCTGACCTCTATGCATGTGGTCGGCGACTTCCTGAAGTGTCGGATCGCGCCGCTGCAGAGGAGGGCGCGCCTGTGTTGCTGGTTCACCGGCCCGAACGACATCGGCCGGATCCAGCGCAGGCCGGGTACCGACCTGTCCTGGGAGGAGCTAGAACTTCTGGTGAAGGGGATTACTAGTGAGTCCTTCGTCCCTGAGTCCCTAATCCTCCCCCAGGGCATCCCTGCGCTCCGTGATGACCCAGGGTTGAGGACGGCGATCTTGGCCACACTCCCGACCTTCGACGAGAGCGGCGTGGTGGTTCGCCAGATCGGCGGCTGGGACCCCCACCGCGGGATCCGGATCTCCGATGCACCGGCTGGAGGCCCCCAGCCTGCCGACGTGGCTCCCAGCGCCCCCGCCGTGGCTCCCAGCACCCCCGCTGCGGCCCCCCGCCCCTTGGACAAGGGCAAAGGGGCTGCAAGCAGTTCCTCCGCTCCAGGTGGCACCGGGGTGTTGGAGGAAGAGAGGCGACGCCGGTTGCTCCGCGCCGATGGATCATTTGTTTCGGACCCCCCAGAAGCGTCAGAGGACTACCGGTGGGGCCGAGGAGGCTGGCTCCCAGGCCCAGGCCGCGTAGAGGCACGTTAGTCCTCTGCCACCGCCACCATCAGGTCTGCCGCCACCACAACTACCACCACCATCGGTCCCGCCACCACCACCTGGGGGTGATCTCCCCCAGGGGCACCACCACCACCAGCAGCAACAACAGCAGCAACAACAATAGCGGCAACAGCAGCAACAGCAACAGCAGCGCTCGCCCCGCTTCCAGGGTCGCTGGAAAGTCCAGGGCACCAAGTGTAGCCCCTTTTTTCCATTAGTCTATTTGTCATGCCGACGTGTCTTAACCCATCCTTTGCTTGTCAGGGCTTCCTCCCCCTCTGCTCTCAAGGCCGCGCCTCCTCCGCTAGATACCATGCCCGCTGGCAGGTCTGGCTCTCAGCAGCAGGCATCTGCTGGGAGTGGTGCTGGCGGTCCGCCTCTGGCTGCTGCAACTCCGTCGACGGCTACCATAGCCTCAACGACAGCGATGTCGTCGAGTACATAGTTGGCAGCGGTGGAGGAGGGCCCAACTGCGCCTACCCCCGCCATTGAGGGCGACGCGGGGGGTGCGTCCAGCTCCATCCCGCCGCCCACTCTGGAGGAGACAGAGGTGGTTTTTGGGCGGCGGCTCCGGTCCGGCGCCGAGCCAGAAGCAGCGCCAGTTCCCCTCCCCGGGTGTTGTCTCGTGCCCATCAGGCTCTTCATGAGACTGAGGCGGCGATCCTGCGGGAGTGGGAGGCGCTCGAGGCCGAGCACCAGCGCCTTAGTGACTAGCGCACCCAGTTGGAGGAGCGCACCAAGGAGGCATCCCGCCAGTTCGCCTCCGATTGGTCCGAGCTCGAGCGAGACCGCAAGGATTACAAAAAGGACCTCCAGAAGGTGTACGCCCAGGAGCTAGAGGCGAGCCGGAAGGAGAAGAGGTTGGCCAAGAGGGAGGAGGCCTTGAACCAGAGGGAGGAGGTCGTCACAGAGCTCTGGGCCAAGCTGAGTGCCATGAACGAAATCCTGGAAGAGCAGCGGATCCAGCAGACCGCGGCTATGGAGAGGATCCAAAAATGGGAGCGAGAGCTAGAGGACAAGGCCAGCAACATTGCCCTGGCCGAGGAGAATCTCAAGGAGAAGGATGCGTCCCTGGATAGGCGGGAGGCGAATCTCGCCTGGCGGGAGAAGGATCTCGCCTTCAGGGAGGAAATGTTTGAAAGGTGGGATAAGTTGCTGGCCGAGCATGAGCTCGAGGCGGAGGAGAAGGAGAAAAAACAGGAAGAGCGGATCCGGTAGTTCCAGGCGGCGCAGGCGGCACTGGGCCCCCAGGCGGTGGAGGCGACGAAGAAAGCACTTGAAGATCTCCACGCGGAGCATCACGCTGAGGTCCAGCGCATCGCCGCATGGGCCGGCGAGGCGAGCACGACACTGGTGCTGCTAGGGATGAGTCCCATCCCGGTGTCAGAGCTGTCGACGTCCATCTCCGACGCGCTCCCGGTGCTAGACTCCACCGCCAACCGCCTCCGATGCTTGGACCAGATTCTCGGCGCCCGCCTGGAGGCCGAGGGCGGCAGGCTCTACCGGGCGGTAATCGAGTATATCTTGACGTGCTTCCAGAGCCACGACCTGGTCATCTCCTTGGAGCCGGTGATCGCGGGTCCGGTGGCCGACACTGAAGACGTCGCCCGGGAGGGCGTACAAGGTGCCGTAGAACTGGTGGCCGAACGCTTCCAGCGGAATCCTGCTGATGATGAGTAGCTAGATCTACAAAGAGAAGGCAAGGGTCCCGCTGGGAAGCGGTTTTGTAATATTTTTTGGTTTTGTAAGATACTTTTGAGTACAATTTATCGAGCAGTATTAGCACTTATCTGTATGCTATTTGTCCTTGCTGTGTGTGGCGTTACCAACTCCTCCCTGGTACTTGGCCCCCCTAGGATGTAGGCTCGACGTGTCGAGGCTGGATACCAGTATACCTAAGAAAGAGTTGGTGACCCGGCTCCCATGAGGTAGTCTCGACTGGGACCTGGACCTGTACACAGCTTCGCCTAGGAAGTGTTAGTAGCACAACCATAGGATCCATCGTCTGGTATCTGCCATCCTTTGATTCATGCAACAGGACCTGCAGGATTTAGCCTAGGAAACCAAGCCTTATGCCTGGACCTACAAGGTCACAGCTCCAAATACTAGGGCACCCATTGCAGAGTGGTGGAGGTGCAGGCTTAGGGTACGGGACCATGCTAAGCGGCTACATAGCTCTGGAGCACTCCAGGAAACAAGCGCCCATTCTCTAGAGCCGGACCCGCAGGTTGCCGGACCCTCTGTATCAGGATAAGGGTCTCGAACTGCAAGCCTAGCTTACTCAATTCAGATGTCATCATACCAGCAAGGGTGGGAACTCTATGGGTGGGTTAGATAAAAAATAATATCTGGAAACTGTAGCAGAATAAAACCATCACAGAAGCACATCTGGGGGGGGTAAATCCTTTCTTTATAACTTGATATGCATGGGTGCAGACCAACATGCCGGGCTTATGAGGGCAGACCTCACCGGACTGACGTACACATATGCACAACCTAGTTACAAAAAGAAGAAACCTTAACCCCTCAGACTTGCTCCTATGGATAGAACTTACGGAGATGCTGTATGTTCCAGGGGTTGGGAAGAGGCACTCCTTCAGTTGTGGCAAGGCGGACACACCCGGGTCGGCTTACTTATGTCACCTTGAAGGGTCCTTCCCAACTGGGGGAGAGTTTGTGGAGTCCTTCTTGGTTCAGTACTAGCCTTAGGACTAGGTCCCCGACCCCGAGCTCCCTACTATGCACGAACCATTGGTGGTAGCGCCTGAGCGCTTGGTTGTACCGTGCATTTCGGATCGTCGCTTGCCATCTGTGCTCGTCGATGAAGTCCACGTCCTCACGCCGTAGTTGTTCCTGCATAGACTCATCAAACGACTGGACCCATGGGGAGCCCATAAGGATTTCCGGGGGAAGGCAGGCTTTGGCCCCGTAGACCAGGAAGAACGAGGTCTCCCCGGTAGCTCGGCTGGGTGTGGTCCGGTTCCCCCATAGCACAGACGGAAGCTCGTTGACCCAATTTGCACCATGCTTTTTCAAGCAGTCATAGGTGCATGTCTTGAGTCCCCTGAGGATTTCTGCGTTTGCCCTCTCCACCTGGCCGTTGCTCTTGGGATGAGCCACAGACGCAAAGCAGAGCTGGGTGCCGATGCCCTCGCAATACTCCTAGAAGAGCTGACTTGTAAACTGGGTCCCGTTGTCCATAATGATACGGCTTGGGACCCTGAATCTGCAGACGATCGACTTGAGGAAGGCAATAGCAGCGCCTTGGGTGATGCTGACCACACGGGTGGCCTCAGGCCACTTCGTGAACTTGTCGATGGCGACAAAGAGGAAACGGTACCCGCCGACGGCCCTGGGGATTGGTCCTAGGATATCCACCCCCCATACGACGAATGGCCAGGAGGGTGGAATCATCTGCAGAGCCTGAGCTGGTGTGTGTATCAGCTTTGCATGGAACTGACATGCCTTGCAGGACTTTACCATCTCAGCTGTATCCTGGAGAGCTGTTGGCCAGTAAAAACCATGCTGGAAGGCCTTACAGACCAGTGTGCGGGATGAGAAATGACTTCCGCACTCTCCTCCATGGATCTCCGCGAGCAGCTAGCGGCCCTCCTCCTAGGTGATGCACCGCATGAGAATGCCATTGGCGCCACATCGGTAAAGATCCCCCTCTACCACCGTGTAGCATTTAGCCAACCACACTATGCACTCTGCGGACACATGATCTTCAGGAAGGATATTTTCCTTCAGGTAGTCCCGGTTCTCGGAGATCCATGCATCGGGACCACTCTGAGATACTGGCTATGGTGCTAAGGGGCTAGCAGGACCCCTATAGCACACACAGTCTTCGGTGGGTTCTGTAGATGGTACGCCACCGGGACCGCCAGCTTCGAGGTGCTAGTCTCGCCCCCTTCGTCCAATTCGGCAGGCTAGGCGGTGGGTCTCAGCAGCCGTCTTTCAAAGACGCCCTCGGGCACGGGTGCCCAAGTTGATGCCCTCACGGAGAGTTCATCTGCTGCCGAGTTGTCAGCCCTAGGAACATGTTGCAGTTCTAGGGTCGTGAAGTCTTTTTCCAGCTTCCTTACGTGGAGGAGGTAAGCTACGAGCCTGTTGCAGCTACATTCCCCGCGAACTTGCTTGATGATCAGCTAGGAGTCCCCCTTCACGAGGAGCTGGCGGATCCCCAGGGATAGGGCGCCGACAAGCCGAAGATCAATGCTTCGTACTCCGCCATGTTGTTGGTGGCCTTGAACTCAAGGTGCACCATGTACATCACTTGATCTCTGTTTGGGTCGATGAGGACCACTCCAGCACCGCCAGCCTGTTGGTGTGCGGATCCATCGAAGAAGAGCATCCAGTGGGGCTCGGTGAAGACCAGACCCCTGGGCTCTGCAGGTGTGGGGTCCAAATCGGGATCCAGACCCCCAGGAGCGCTCGGGGGAGGTGTCCACTCAACGATGAAGTCAGCCAGGACCTGGCTCTTGACGGCGTGGCGAGGCTGGAAGTCTAGCTGGAACTCAGCGAGCTCCGTGGCACACATGGCGATGTTGCCTGTGGCATTAGAGTTGTGGGGGATGGCCCTTAACGGAAAGGTCACCACCACGACCCTGTGTGCTTGGAAATAGTGGCGCAGCTTCCTGGACGCAACAAGCACATCATAGAGAAGTTTGTGTGTCTCAAGATACCTGGCCTTCGCCTCATGGAGGACCTCGCTGATGTAGTAAACCGGCTTATGGATGGTTTGGACCCCTGTAGTCGGTCCCGAGCCCTCAGATTCTTGGCCTTCTTGCGCCGCCTGGTCTTCTTGTGTCGTCCTTTCGACGACCAGCACCATGCTCACCGCTTCTGCAGCCGCCGCGATGTATAAATACAACGGCTCCCCAGGTTCTAGAGCTACCAGTATTGGTAGGGACACCAGGTGCTGCTTCAACTCTTGAAAGGCTTGTTCCACCTCTTCGGTCCAAGAGAATGGGATGGACTTCCGCAACAGCTTGAAGAAGGGCAGTGCCCTCTCAGCCAACCTTGAAATGAAGCGGCTAAGGGCGGCTAATGACCCCGTAAGCTTCTGGACGTCCTTGATACGGGCCGGAGGCCTCATCGCCTCAATCGCTTTGATCTTCTCTAGGTTTGCTTCAATGCCCCGGTGTGAAACCAGGAACCCCAGCAACTTTCCTGCTGAGACACCAAAGACGCACTTGTCTAGGTTCAGCTTCGTGCATGTTGCCCGCAGCTTGTCGAAGACCAGGGTTAAGTATTCCACTAGGGTCGACCCTCTCTTAGTCTTGACCACGATGTCATCGACGTATACCACTACCTTGTCCCTAATCAGGTCCCCAAAAGTCTTACTCATCGCTCGCACAAATGTTGGCAAGGCATTTTTCAGACCGTAAGGCATTACGACATAGCAGTAAAGCCCATCCACTGTTACAAAAGTGGTATGCCTCCTATCTTCCCTAGACATCCGGATTTGATGGAAACCAGAGTAAGCATCTAAGAAGGACAAGAGGTCGCACCCAGAGGTAGAATCCACGATTTGATCTATACGTGGAAGTGGATACTGGTCCTTGGGGCAAGCTTTATTAAGGCTGGTGTAGTCGATGCACATCCGAAGCTTCCCATTTGCCTTTGGAATGATGACTGGATTGGCCAACCACACTGGGTGATGAACCTCTTCGATGAAGCTGGCATCCAGCAGCTTCCAGACCTCCTTTCGGATGAAGTCCTGCCGCTCAACGGACTGTCTCCGAGGCTTCTGACTCACCAGTTTGACGTAAGGGTGGATCTTCAGATGGCGCTCGATCACCTCCCTAGGGATCCCAGGCATCTGCGACGGCTCCCATGCAAACACGTCGGCATTTGCCTAGAGGAAGGCGACGAGCGCGAGTTCCTATTTTTCCTCCAGATCACCCGCAATGCGAGTGGTCTAGGGGGAATCTGCGTAGAGCCGGACGGCCTTGACGGGGATGTCATCCGCTCTGGGTGGCCGTACTTTTGGCACCTTGGTAGGCACCTTGGTACCGGAAGTCGAGGGGTTCCTCCCTCCGTCGTCCGGGCGAGCAGTTTCTGTCGCCAGGGCATGCAGCTTCTCCACAGCCGCAAGCGCAGTGGCGCGGTCGCCCCGCACGGTGAGGACCCCGGCTGGAGACAGCATCTTGAGGACCAAATACCCGTAATGGGCAATGGCCATGAACCGGTATAGGGCTGGCCTGCCAATGATGGCATTGAACAAGAGGTTAACCTCCGCAACGTCGAACTGGACATTCTTTGTGCGGAAGTTTTCCTCTGTCCTGAATGTAACCGAGAGTGTGATGCTCCCATGGGGATACACCGATTGAGCGCCCACTCCAGAGAATGGACGAGAGGGTCCCAGTCGGGACCCTGGGATCTGCAGTTGCTTGAATGCAGCATGGCTGATGACGTTGAGCCCAGCCCCACCATCGATCAGAACATGATGCAGCTTGATGTTGGCTATGACAGGGGCGGCGATGAGCGGCAATATGCCGGCCCCAGGCATGTTCTCGGGGCAGTCGGATGCCCTGAAGGAGATAGTGGTGCTCCGCCACCGCTGGTGTGGGGCTGCCTTCGGGACCCCTGGGGTCGCCGACAGGACCTCGCGGCGCAGGGACTTGACGTTCCTGCGGGAGGTGAGCTCCCAGCTCCCGTCGTACATCACGTACAACTTCTTGCGGCGGTCGTTGTCGTCACCGGAGTCGGAGTCTCTAGTGAGGATGTCCTTGAGGACCTGCTCGGGGGACTGATACCCGAGGTCCTGTTCTCCCACGACCACGTCACCGTCGTCGACCCTCTCCTTGCCAGGCCGGCAACGAGGTGGGGAGTCGTCCTTGGAAGTCTGCTCGCGCCGCTCGCTGACGCGCTTCGCGAGCTTGATGATCTCACGGCACTCCGAGGCACTATGGCGACTGTTGGGGTGCACAGGGCATGAGCCGGTGTTGCCTCCCTGTGGTCGTGGGCGCTTGTTGCGCTCGTTCCGGCCCCTAGTCGCAGCTGTGACGACCGGAACAGCAGTCTGTGGCTTCTCGTGGCCGCGGTTCTTCTTCTTATTCTTCTTCTTCTTTTTGCCGTCCTGGGTGACGGCACCCGAGCCACCCGTCGGGGTAACTCCGGTCTGTGGTGCCGAGTGCCATGCACGGCCTCGGCAGCTCTGGCACACTTGTCGGCCAGAGCAAAGAGCATGGTGACAGTTTCCACGTCATGCGTGGCCAACTTCTCCAGCATCTTCTCATCACGTACCCCCTGGTGGAAAGCGGTGATGATGGAAGCATCGGAGATACTGGGTATAGTCCCTTGTACCTTAGTGAAACGGGAGATGAAAGCCCGAAGAGTTTCCCCGGATTCCTGCCTCACTGCATGGAGGTGAGCCTCCATGCCATGCTATTGATAAGCGCTGGCGAAGTTCGCTATGAACCGCAAGCAGAGCTCTTCCCAGGAGTACATCGATCCCGGAGTGACGTTCATGAGCCAGATCCAGGCTGGCCCGGATAAGGCTACATGGAAGTATGTTGCCATTACAGCAGTGTCTCCACCTGTTGCCATAATAGCGGTGACGTATACCCGCGAGAATTCCGACGGATTTGACTTACCGTTGTACTTCTCTGGCAGGTGTGGCCGGAACTTGGATGGCCAACTCGCCACGCGGAGATGATCCACAAGTGCGACACAGCTCACGCCGGCCAACGGGACACCCGCCTGAATTGGGCACCCCTTAGAGTTTGCGACGCAACCGCGGAGAAGTCTAGGTCGAGGTTGCGACCCTCAACGTTCTATCGGCGCTCATGCGCCCTCTCCAGAGAGACCCGGGCATCCTCGCCCGCACGCCTACGGTTGAGTTCTGCCCGCAGGTCATCAGGCCTCTCCAGAGAGACTGGAGTGTCCTCTCCCACACGCCTACGGTTGAGCTCCGCCCGCAGGTCCTTAGTCGGTGCAGCCCTCAATGAAGGTGAGCGCACCGACACCGACGCCTCATGTTGACGCCGGGATGACCGAGGCCTGGGCCTGGCTGAGCCAGTATGCGCCATGCCGAGCAGACGGTCGACATCGTCAAACCACTGCTTCATGGCCCCCGGCGAGGCTATGGAGCTAGGAGGGTGGCACAGCAATTCTCTGGTTGTAGACAGCGCCCCAGGCACATCCCTTGACGCTCTGGATGTCTGCGTAGGAGTGTGCTGCCGCGCAGAGCGCACAGCAGCAGCACCAGGAGCAGGGCGGCTGGACGCCCGAGGCATGGAAGACGCAGCTTCTTCCCCCATCGGGAAGTCTTCGGGGTCGAAGTCATGGTGCTCGATGATCTGGACCATGGTGTCGAGCAGGAAAACAAGCAAAAACCTAATACCAAGACCCCCTACCTGGCACGCCAAATGTTAGAGAGGAAATTCTCCGGTCGGGTGGCGGAACACACCCGCCCTAAATCCTAAGATGAGGAGGGGCCAAAGCGTTTTGCCTGTCTGCTAGGTGGATTCGGGATGAACACAAGAACACACAAGGGTTTAGAGTGGTTCAGGCCACCGGAGCGTAATACCCTACTCCATTGTGTGTTGTATTGAGTCTGAGTGAACTTGAGAGCTTGTGAGTCGGTCTGAGAGTCTGAGTGAACCCCCCTCTTGTAACGTTGTGTGCCTTCCCTTTTATAGCTCAAGGGAGGCGCATACAAGGATGCTGAGCCCCGACAGGTGGGCCCAGGAACATAACGGAAGGAATATATTATAGGAGTAACTAACACATGTGCAATCTCCTGGCGACCTGATGTCCGCATTCCACATAGTGTTGACACGCGGCGGCTACTTCCTTGGTAACGTACGAGTAATGATGAGCGTAGCGCACGCGGCAGTATAGGCATACCGTCTGCCAATGGAATGGACAGGCACGTCGCCTACGTAACGGACTGGTCGCCGCCTGCCAGCGGAATGGACATGTCTCATTAAATGCTAAGGCGGCACATCACCTGCCAGTGGACAGGGCTCAATAAATGCGGAGGCGGCACATCGCCTGCCAGTGGAATGGACAGGCGTCGCGCCTTATCTGCGATAAATGCAAAGGCCACGTAGTCCCGAGGCCTTACGTCAGGCTCCGTCCGTTGGCTTACGTCACGTGCACCATGCCACGTGGCAGCATCGGGGCTCCGCCTGAGCGGGGAGCAGAAGTGCATACGATAAGGTCCGAACACGTGTCGGCTCCGGACCCCCGCCTGGCCTTGATTAAGTCCTGGGTATTCTCTATCCTAGATTCTTGGGAACCTGCTGTGAGCGGCCCGAACCCCACATAGAGGGGTCTGGATCCCATCCTAGGGGTCCGATTTGCGCCCGCGGGGGTCCTGGACTTTACCCGGAGGCCTGGTTTGTATATACAGGGGTTTGGCACTTTCCCATGGGGTCCGGACTCACTGTTGATACCTTGGAGTATATCATCTTCTCTGGCCACGTGGCGGCCCCGGAATCGCCCACGTGGAGGGGTTGGGTGCTGTCGCTGGCCCAGAGTAGTCGCTCGAGGCTGGGGCGAGCCATGGTCTGGTCCCACGCACAACTCCTTTACTACGCGACTAAAGATAGTCGCGTGGGTACTGCGTCTTCATACGATAGTAAGGGGTACCCCTGTTTTAGGGTACTGACGGCTACCATGGCGTGGAGTCCAGAACATCGTCGCGCCGCGGCAGGCCAGCGCCGTGGACAACTTCACCATCGACCGACCAACCTGTATCTTCCCCGAGCGGTTTAGTGCACGCACCGAGAACTTGGTGAGTCCTTGATGCTCTCCGCATACTTGGTTGGAACTCTACTGTAAGGGTGTCTCGAGATTGTGCTCGCCGAGCCGGGCACTCCACTGGTGTCATGACCAGAGCAGGTGGGTGCTTGGCGAGGATGTTGCGGACTTGTGGCCGGTTGGTGTTGGTCGGGGACATGTTGTTGTGGTGGTTAAGGAACGTTTGAGAGCAGTGACGCCACGTCTGTGGTCGCTAGTTCACCGGGTTGGACGGCGGAGGAGTCGGGGATGAGCATTTGTAAATAGAACAAAGCCAAAGAGCTTAGGTGATTCGGTCAGAGAGACAGATGAACAGTGCGCCAGATTCCTTACCATTTACTTGAAACAGCAAGGGCCTCAACGAAAACATGGATCCGCGGGCGTGGGGTTTCACCCTGGCTGAGCCATCTTGGGCCAATTTCAGCCCAGGCGCTATTCGTGATTTCCGTTTATTATTTTGCTAATAGATTGGAAAAGCTGTCAAAAATAGCAGAAAAATCCAAATTTGGTGAAACAAATTTTGTGGGATTCACAAAAATGTAAGGTTCCAGATAAAATTGATTTTAGGACTTTTAGAGCTGTTAGCAAATTTTAAGTGAATTTAGGGTGCTCTTTGAAGGACTATTGGAATTTTAGAAATAAGAGTTGAGCACCAAAAATCATGAAATTCTTTGGAGATGCTTGTTATCAGATGTTGAACCCTTGGGCACAGTTTGGAACTATTTGGATATGATTTGCTTTATTGCCCCAAAAGAAAAGATTTCACCTAGGAAGTGAGGACACCTAGTAGCTTAGTGAAGAGATGACATTGCTTAAAAAGTTTTAAGATTTTGGATAAGATCTAAGATAGGTTAGTTCTCTAGTTTGTCTAAGTAATTCAATTTGGTCACCTTTTAGCAAGTGTTGGTGGTGTAGGGGTATGTGTATATCTGTCAGGTACTTTAACTTGTGGTGTTTATGTTCCCCACCTCTCCTTGTGAGAGTCTGCATTACATGTCATTACATAAGCATTCATGTAATTGTAATTGACTTGTAGAACACCTAGACATGGTGGTATTTGAAGAAGTCTACTCTAGTGCCTGCTCATCAAGTGGATGGAGCTATCTAACTAAAGGTTGGGTAGAAGGATCTAGAACCTCTTCTCTGCAACAAAGGCAAGCCCCGGTGCATTTGCCCCTTCCTTGTATTTTTAAAAGACTTTTATACACTTTAAGTCTAGTGAAATGTACATTAAGTTTATAGGAATTGTTTGAAAACTATTTGATGCATCGACTACCTTGATATCCATTCCTGTTATAGATACTTCTTTGGAAGTATCAAATATTGTTTAAAAAATGCTTAGCCCTGCTTAGATCTTGTGGATAGAGGTTGTCGTTTGCAATAATGCCTAGCTCAGGGGTTATCCTGAGGAAGGATGGCTTCTACCTGCAATAATATTTTCATTGGGAGCATGGTGGGATCTTACTGCAAAGTTCCATATAATGCTATTTTCATCCTTAGGAATAGAAAACAATCCTAAGGGTGGAAGTACTTAACTCGAGACTTGGGCTTGGAACAGGTGATGCTCCACCCAGGTTAATTAAGGATTGGATGCATATGTAGGCATGTATGATCAAGGACTATCTTAACTGGCCACATGCCCTGGATATGGGACAGGGTAAGCTTGAACCCGGCTATTCCATACATGAAAAGACAATCACGCACTGGGAGTGGAGAGATGGCGAGAGTGGCACGTACCCTCCTGGCAAAGGACCGCCTAAAAGGGGTGGTGTGCTCTCGGGTGGCGCGGACCTGTTCATGCAGTGGAGGATCCGTGGGAACGGTAGACATATGCAAGAGTTACGAGAAACATATGTCGTGTGGTTAGAGATCCTCAGCTGAGTAAATCGATTCGAATCGCCGTTATATCCCCGAACAGTGGAGACTTGATCTCTGACCTGCAACCTAGGTCAGGATGTAAACATTATGAATAAAAATGATGTTGTATTGATGAGATGGTGAAATTAGACTAGATGCAACCAGAGTCTATTAATATTTAATCTGGCGTTAAAATATTGAAAGTAAGGACTCACTATAGTAAGCTATTTCTGCAAAAGTATCTAAGTTGATTCTTGCTAAAGCCTTTTCCTTGATTCCTATTTAACCAGCATATCCTTGAGAGTCATTTTTCCTTAGTCGAGTAAGACTTGCGAAAGTACACTTCGTACTCAGGGTTTTCGAACCCATGTTGTTGCAGGTACAAGATTTGTGCTGCTGTGGATGGTGTTAAGCGTCGGTGGGCACGACCTTCTTATAAGTCTAAGTACATCTCCTATACTTCTTATTGAGGATTGTCATTGAGCTAGCATATATTTCAAAATTATAAATAATTTATAACATTTCAAAGTTTATTTCTTTGAATCACTTTTGTAATCACTCTGATAAACATAATGTAAATTTGTTGTAACTTGTGACTTTTGTAATAAAGAAATTTCGCTGCAAAAATGTTGGTGTGTGATTTGTGTTTACTTAATCTTGCGATCTTGGTTGTAAGTGGTTTATCTGAGGTCCTTGGGACACTCGGACGGATCATGTTAAGTTATCTGGTGCACATGCATAGCCGTCTGAGGTCTTTGAGACAAGGTCAGGTGTATGTGGGCCCAATAACTTGGGAGGTTCTGCCACAATCATCTAGCTGAACAGCCAGTTCAAACTCAAGGAGAAGTGGATGAGGAAGAAGAATCTGAGTCAGGTGGAGGGGCTGCTAGTGATGCTGCTTTTCAATTGGATGAGGCTCTACTGCTTTAGGTCAATAGTAAGTCTGTAGTTCTGTACTTGCCTACTTGGCATTTATATACTAGTAAGTCTGAAATATGAATTCTTAATTCTGAAATGTGATCTGACTATCTGAGTGCCTGATAATTCTAGTGTTCATAATTTCTATGATGTTCTGAAATCTGAATTCTCCACTCTCCACTGTCTAGTTCTACTGTTCTAGTATTCATATTTGTTTTGTTTGGTAATTTGGTTACTTTGATATTGCCTCCTATATGCTATATTGCTATATGCTATGCATATATATATATATATCAATATTACATTATTACACATATATAATTATATATATATAGGTCTTGTACCTGTAAATATGCAGGAGGGCCAGTAGGGACGACTAGGTCGACTAGGACCCGATTAGTCGACCTAATCGTCGACTAATCGCGATTAGTCGCCTGGTCGCCCAGGTGTCTCGACTAGCTAGTCGGGCGACTTGAAACCATTGAGGTTGAGTGGCATAATTTATTAAATTTGATGTCAACCAGTTCTTTAGAAGAATCGAGAGACAAATTTATTTGGGGGGCTCACAGAGATGGACTTTTCTCAGTTCGCTCAATGTACTTTATTTTAATGAATACTCCTCCTGTAAATCACATTATACTTTGGAGTCTAAATCTTCCTCTGAAAATTAAGATTTTCTTGTGGCATCTAGGCATGTGAGTTACTCTCACCAAAGACAATTTAGTTAAGCGAGGTTGGAAAGGTTGTTTAAAATGCAACTTTTGTAATCAAAATGAGTCTATTCAACATCTGTTTTTTGATTGTTACCTTGCTAGAAATATTTGGAGAATTATTTACTTTGCCTTAAATATAGAGAGACCGAACAATATTAATCATATAATTGGGTCCAGGATTGCTAACAAGGAAACAACACATAGAAAAAACTTCTAATTGGACTGGTGGCAATGTTTTGGTCTGTTTGGCTTTGTCGCAATGATGTTGTTTTTACTTTTAAACCAAAACCATCAATTATGTAGGTTCTATTCAGGGCAACATACTGGCTCAGATTCTGGAGATTGTTACAGAAAGAACAATCTCAACACGAGATCATTGCGGTATGTCGATCCTTAGAGGTGGTGGCTATGAAGATCTTTGCAAGCCATGGATGGAGGTCCAACGCTAGATTAGAAGGAGCTTGATTTGTTGATGTTTTATTTTGAAGAATGTTTATGATGGATGGTTGTCCTTTTTCGATTTGTAAGGCCATATGCAAGAGATTGCAAAAGGCTGGAACATTTTGTTTCCATAATAAAAAAAAGATCTTTAACAATCTGGTATGATATCTGGCAAAGTTTGGAGGACAAAATGATACCCATAATAGCATTTTTGTAGATAACCAATGTATTAGTTTTTATTTCCTTTTCTAATATATGTAGAAACGCTACCAGTAAACCCTAAATTAATATTAGTCAATACTGCAGCCATCACCGGCCGGACTGTTTGAAGATCTAGAGCTCCATTCGGTTTGGAGACGACTAGAGAGTAATATACAACCATGAAAAAATTGTCGCCGATTTGTGCGTCAAACACTGGAACGAACCACCTGGCGGTGCTCTTTGCGTAGGCGCGGACGGTCCGCGGCATAGGGCTGGAGGGTCCACGACCTGGCGCAGGAGCAGATCCTTCACTGCACGCTTCTGGACGGTCCATGTCTAGGGCCAGATGGTCCACGATAGCGCAGAGGGTCTTCTTCCGCGAAGAACCCTAGAACTCACCCCGAGAGAGATCCCGTCGAGGAGAGTTCCAAGGTGTGGCTCCCTTTTATTAATGTAAACAATGACATATGACATTTTTTCCAAACAAAGAAAGGGCTCCGACAAGGAGATCCTATGTCACCTCTCTTGTTCAATATTGTTGGGGATATGCTCTCGATATTGATAAAGAGAGCTAAAGCACATTGCCAGGTGGGTGGAGTAGTACCTCACTTAAATGATGGAGGTTTATCTATTCTACAGTATGCAGATGACACAATACTCTCCTTGGAAAATGATTTTGAGAAAGCTTGGAATTTGAAGCTATTGCTTACTGCGTTTGAGCAAGTCTCAGGTCTCAAAATCAACTTTCATAAAAGTGAACTAATATGCTTTGGCGATGCACAAGATTCTTTAGATCAGTATATGGAAATATTTGGGGTGCAAGCAAGGTGATCTACCACTAAGATATTTGGGCATCCCAATTCACTTTAAGAAATTAAGAAACTCAGATTGGAAACAGATAGAGGAGAGATATGAAAAGAGACTTAGTAGTTGGAAAAGAAAACATCTTTCAATTGGAGGAAGACTGACACTAGTCAATTCAGTGTTAAGTAGCCTCCATATGTATATGACGTTCTTTCTTGCTATCCCTAAAGGCGTTCTTAAAAAAACTCGATTATTTCTGATCTCGCTTCTATTGGCAGGGAGATGAAAGTAAAAGAAAATATCGACTAACCAAATGGGATATTATATGCCAACCAAAAGATCAGGGGGGCCTTGGGATACATGATCTAAATATTAAGAACATTGCCCTTCTAAGTAAGTGGTTAAGAAAACTTTTAACTTCAGATGGTACTTGGCAACAATTACTGAGAAACAAGTATTGGCATTGTCATCTAAACCTTTAGTTTAGGCAGTTTGGAAACCAGGGGACTCACATTTTTGGGCTAGTCTGATGAAGGTGAAGAATGATTTTCTTCGATTTGGTACCTTCAAAATCAGAAATGGTACGCAGGTGAGATTCTGGGAAGATACTTGGCTTGACAACTGCCCTCTAAAATAATAGTACCCTGGGCTCTATAATATTGTGAGAAGGAAATTTACAACAATAGCGGAAACCTTGTCATCAAATATGTCATGGCGACATTCTCTAATAGGACATAAGTTAACGGCGTGGAATGATTTACTTTCACGAATCGAGAATGTTCAATTAGAGCAGGCTGATGATGAATTCTACTGGAATTTGAATCAGGCTAAAAAAATTCATAGTGAGATCACACTATTAAGCCTGATTAAAAATGGAATTCCAAATTTAAACAAACGACTTTGGAAGATCAAAGCACCTTTAAAAATTAAGGTCTTCCTGTGGTATTCGAGGAGGGGAGTTATCCTAACCAAAGATAACCTAGCCAAACGTAATTGGAAAGGCAGTTTGACATGTTGCTTTTGTCCTGAGTCAGAAACAATTAGGCACTTGTTCTTTAACTGTCGTTTTGCCCACATGGTTTGGAGTTTAATGCACTTAGCTTTTGGCATTTCTAAGCCTTCTAGTGTTTCTAATATGTTTGGGAGCTGGTTTGGGGGCTTTGGAAAAGATCTTAGAGATTTATCCTTGTTAGGGGCTGCAATTGTTTGTTGGGCGATTTGGCTAAGCAGAAATGGCATAATTTTTGAAAAGAAAATCAATCATTCTCCTTTGCATGTTATCCATACTATCTCCCATTGGCTTCGCACGTGGGCTGTGCTGCAGAAGTCGGATTCTCGCCTTTTATGGTGGAGTCTACGCAACGTTTGATGCAAGTGGCCAAGGTCTTTTTTCCCAGGAACATGGGTGGTGGTCTAGTCTCGGATTGATAGTCACTAGAGTGTGCGTAAGTGTGTGTGTGTGATGGTTCTTCTAAAAGCTATGTGCTTTCATTAGCAGAGGCTATGAGAGGTTTCAAGGACTTGTATCCTCTCGATGTAATGTTCTTGAAATTAATAAAGTCTTCCTTATAAAAAAAGGCGTGGCTCCTGGTCGGCAGGCCGCCCGGTGCTCCTCTAGTCAGCGTATAGTAGAAGATAGATTGTTGTGAAAGACTAAACTAGATCTAAACCTAATGCTAAATTACTCCTACTCCTAGAACGAGGCAAATAAGGTAAAACTGATAAATAGATTTGATTGGATCAGTCGTAGCCGTTCATCTATATATAGTGGGAGGTCTGAACCCGTTACAATTTGAACCCGTTACAATTCGTTTCCCAAGTTAATCCCGCAGATTTAGCTAACAAATTCCGCAAGAAATTCGAATCCTAACTGATTCTACGCACGTATGGACTGTATCTGCCACCACCGCGGACCGTCCGACTTTAGGGCCAGACCGTCCGTGAGGACCTTTTCTGGCTCAACAAATCCAATGATTCCACGTTGAAGGAACTTGTTGAATATGGGCCTCACAATCCCCTAGGGAAGACCGGTGCAAAGTATATTACAGGGAAGATGGTTAGAGGCTTGATCTTCGCTATGTGAAGAAAAGTAGTGGTCTATATCTGGAGCTTGGTTACAAGGTGAGTATTAACTTCACTTTGGCTGTAGAAGCTGTTGCTACTTTTGTAGACAATGTCATTTGTAAAAATTTACGTCTTTGACTCGTTTTGTGCAGGATTTTCTCACGTGAAGAGGCATTTCAGTGATGGGGATTTTGTTCTTGTCAATCGGCAACCAAGCTCATGTTTGGGACTGTGAATGAACCTAAGAGGTTCAGGTGCTGCTAACTTGAGTGTTTCGGCTGCAGGGCATCCCCTTTCCACCTTTCCTGGATTTTAGAAGTGAAAGTTTGATTCCGGGAATTTAGTTCGATTCCGCATGTTGACAACAGTGCATAGTACGAAAACAGCACACCAGTATTTTTTTACCAAGTATACTTCTGTTATCTAGAGAATTCTCACACTATAAGCAAGAGAGTTGAACAAATCAATCACAAATATTGTTGGATAAGAAAATATGACCCTATCTCTATCTTCTTTGTTTATATAAATAGTCTCTCTTGTATCCTGTATAATACAACACATAATATATTTGTTTTCTTATGGTTTTTTACTCCTCTATATTGGAAGAGTTTTTTTCACATTAAACTATGTGTCTCTTTTTTCCTACCTACAATCCTAATAATTGGTAACTAGAGTTAGGGTTTAGACACATTATTCTCAGCCGCCGCCGCCGCCTCCAGTTCTTCGTTCTGCTGTGGACGACGCCAGTTCTTCACAGATCGGTCATCACGTGTCCCGCGCTGCTGCACTGCCTGAGCGGATCCCGGCGCTGTAGGGAGATGTCGTGTCGGTCAGCGCGCGCATGTCCTCTCGCTGATTTCCAGCATCTAGTCGGCGCGCTCTTCGGAAGCAGTCAGCGCGTTCTCTTTTTGCGAGTGCTACTCGCTTGTTCACAAATCCCACGCAAGGAAAGCCTGGATCATTGGTGCTTGTGCAATTTTTTCACGCAAGGATCAAAAGATTAATCATTTTCTTTTGCTCGCGTACTGTTGTGCCCAAGTGCACACATTGCTGCATTCATATTACACCCTATAAGATTCCACATATATTTTTTGTTTTGCTTGGGATTTTTATTTTGGATTATAAATGTCGACTAAAATTGATATTCTGAAGTTTGATGGCAAAATCAGTTTTGCTATATGGCAGATTCAGATAAAGACTGTTCTTTCTCAGTTATATCTATGAAAGGCGTTGCAATCGTGACCTACTGATATGGCTGATGATAAATGGGAAGATTTTGATGAAAAAGCTTTGTCCGCCTTACAGCTCAGTTTATCTCATGATGTTCTACGCGAAATAATGAATGCAAAATCTGCAGCAGAATTGTGGAAGAAATTGGAGGAGCTATATATGACCAAGAGTCTTGCTAATAAGCTCCGTCTCAAAGAGCGTCTTTATATTATTCGTATGGCGGAAGATACATCTATTGAATCACATCTCAATGAATTTAATTCTATTTGTGTCGACCTTGAGCGTATGGATGTGAAGATAGATGATGAAGATAAGGCAATTTTGTTGGTAGTCTTGTTGCCCCCTCTTTAAGCATTTTAAGGAAATAATGCTTTATTGACATTTGAGGATGTTAAGTCAAATTTATTGTCCAAGGAAAAATTTGATATTGATTCTCGTTCTGAGTCTAAGGTTGAAGGTTTTATTGTTTGAGGTAGAACTCAACAAGCGAGCAGTTCTAATAAACTTAAATCAAGGTCTAAGTCAAGAGATCGTAAATCCAGCAATTTTTGTCGTTATTGCAAACTGATAATCATGTGACCTCCGAGTGTACTAAGTTGAAAAATAAGGAAGAAAGGCAAAAGAAAAAGGAATCTGATAAATCAGTTGCTGAGGCTAGTATTGTTGAAAATAGTGATGGTGGAGAAGCTCTTATGATCACTTCTAATGATGAAAAGCATATGGCTTAGGTTCTTGATTCAGCTTGCTCTTTTCACATTTTCTCATATTGATAGTGGTTTTCTGATTATTCTCATGTTCATGATGGTGATGTTATTATTGGTGATGAATCTCCACTTAAAATTTCTGGAATTGGTTCTGTTCAAATTAAAGTACATCATGGCACATTCAAGACCCTCACTAATATTTGCTATGTTCCTAAAATAAAAGGAATCTTATTTCTTTGGGCACCTTAGAAGCAATGGAATTCAAATTTTCTGCTGATAATGGTGTTCTTAAGGTTTCTCAAGGCAACCATGTTGATAAAGGCTGAACGTATAAATAATCTCTATTATTTGCAAGGTACCACGGTTACAGGTACTGCAGCTGTTTCTATTGCATCCAACACTTCAAATACCAAACTTTGGCACATGCGCTGAGGACATATGAGTGAAAAAGGTATGCATCTCTTGCACAAGAGAGGTTATTTAAATGATATTGGCAAATTTGAATTTTGTGAACATTGTGTATTTCGCAAACAGAGGAGAGTCAGTTTCCCTTTATCTACTCACGCACCAAAGGCATTTTTTATTATATTTATTATGATCTTTGGGGTCGGGCTCCTCATTCTTCTATTGCACGTTGTGATTATATGATCAATTTTATTGATGATTTCTCTTGCAAAGTCTAAGTTTATTTTCTAAAACATAAAAATGATGCTCTTACTGCATTCAAGTAATGGAAAGCTTTAGTGGAAAATAAAACTGGCAGAAAAATCAAGAAATTGAGAACAGACAATGGATTGGAATTTTGCAATAGTGAGTTTAATTTTCTTTGTGTTGATCATGGTATTGCTAGACACAAGACTGTTCCAGGTACGCCCCAGCAGAATGGTGTTGCTGAAAGAATGAGTCGTACTATTCTGGAGCGTGTTTGTTGCATGCTTTCTAATGCTGGTTTATGGGATAAGCATGGTTTGTGGACGGAAGCTACTTCTACCTCCTGCTATTTGATTAATCGCTCTTTTGATTCAGCTATTGATTTTAAAATTCTAGAAGAGATATGGACATGTAAACTAGTTGATTGTTCTAATCTCAGAATCTTTGGTTGCCCTGCTTATGCTCATGTTAACAATGGAAAGCTAGTGCCTAGAGCTCAACAATGCACTTTTATTGGCTATGGTTCTGGTGTCAAAGGATATCGTTTATTGTGTTGATTCTAAGAAGGTGATTGTCAGTCGTGATGTTACTTTTGATAAAAGTATATTTTTCCTCTGGAGGTGATTCTGATAGTGGTTCCTCATCCATATATATGCCTAAAACTACTGATGAGAATCTAAGGTAGATGAACCTATTAATATTGATTCTGTTACTCCTATTACACAGTCAGTTTCAGTTTTTGTACCTCCTGTTAACAACAATCACTCTATTGCTCAAGATAAACCTAGAAGGAATATTATTTTGCCACATCGATACCGTGACACTAATAGTATGGCTCATTATGCTCTCATTGTTGTTCAAAAAACTATTGTTGCATTTGAACCTTCTTCTTATTCGGAAGCTATCTCATGTGATAATTCATCCAAGTGGTTAGTTGCTATGAATGATGAGTTTGAGAGCCTTCAAAAGAATGCTACATGGAAATTGGTTGAGCTTCCTGAAGGTAAAAAACCATTAAAGTGTAAGTGGATTTATAAGAAAAAGGAAGATATATCTGGAGTTGAACATGCAAGATTTAAAGTTAGTTTAGTTGTGAAAGGTTTCGAACAAAGGAAATGTATTGATTTCAATGAGGTGTTCTCTCCTGTTGTTCGTCACACTTCTATTCGAGTTATGCTTGCTATTGTTGCTTTATTTGATTTGGAGTTGGAGCAACTTGATATTAAAACTGCATTTCTTCATGGAGATTTAGATAAGGAGATTTATATGACACAACCTTAGGGTTTTTTCTGCTCCTGGTCAACAGCATTTAGTCTGTCATTTGCAGAAATCTTTTTATGGTTTGAAACAAGCTTCTAGGCAGTGGTATAAGAGGTTTGACTCGTTCATGCTTGCACATGGTTATTCTTGAAGCAATTATAATCACTGTATTTATCTGAAGCAGTTCCCTAATGGGTCTTTTGTGTATCTACTGCTTTATGTTGATGATATGTTGATTGCTTCTCATGACAAGTCACTGATTGTTGAATTGAAGGCTCAACTTAGTCAATAATTTGATATGAAAGATCTTGGACCAGTAAAGAAAATTCTTGGGATGGAAATTCAGCGTGATCGTCGTGTTGGTACCCTTTTTCTATCTTAGAAGAGTTATATTGAAAAAGTTCTTGAAAAGTATAATCTTACTAATTGCAAATCTGTTGCTACACCATTTGCTTCACATTTAAATTGTCATTGAGGCAATGTCAAGTTACTAAAGATGAGAAAAAACACATGTCTCACATACCGTATTCTAATGTTGTTGGGAATCTCATGTATGTTATGATCTGTACAAGACCCGATTTGGCTAATGTTGTTAGTGTGGTTAGCAGATTTATGCACAATCCTAGTAAAAACATATTGGAATGCAGTAAAGTGGATTCTTCGTTACTTGAAAGGTACTTGGCATTTTGTATTATTATTTGACAAGAATTTAGTGAAGGAAATTGGTGTTATGGGATTTGTTGATTCTGACTTTGCTGGTGATCTTGATAAAAGACGCTCCATATCTGGCTATGTATTTTAATTATGCAGTTCTGCAGTGAGTTGGAGGGCTTCACTTCAGTCTGTTACTGCTCTTTCCACTATTGAAGCAGAATATGTCTTAGCTACTAAAGGGGTTAAAGAAGCTATTTGGATGCAAGGTCTTATTTCTGAACTTGGTGTTCCTCAGGAGGTCATTAAGGTTTATTGTGATAGTCATAGTGTTATTTGTCTGGCCAAGAATGACATATATCAATTCAAGACCAAACATATTGATATCAAGTACCACTTCATTCGTAATATTGTTGTTGAAGGCAAGATTAAAGTGGACAAAATACATACTAATGAAAATCATGCAGGCATGCTTATAAAGTCATTATCTAATATCAAGTTCAAGCATTGTCTTGACTTGGTAGGTGTTCGTGGAGCTTAGAACCCTAGTGGTGTTTGGGAAAACATTTTTATAGATTTAGCGTCAAGGGGAGATTTGTTGGGTAAGAAGATATGACCCTACCTCTATCTCCTTTACCTATATAAATAGGTCCATTTGTACCATGTACAATACACCACATAATAGATCTGTTTTCCCGTGGTTTTTTCTTCTCCACATTGGGGGAGTTTTTTTCCACGTTAAACTCTGTGTCTCCTTTTTCCCACCTGTGATCCTAACAAATGCAATTTCATCTATCTATGGACGAAGATGGCACACATAACTCTAGCATCTTCGAGGAAGCTTACTCAAGCCCTTCGGTAGTCTAGACGCTAGTGAAGAATGGATCAACAGTTGTTGGTCCAAGTCCGCGTTCCAGTCAAGAATGGAGACCGCTATGTGCTTACTACTTGAGGACAACCTTTTGTGCTTGACCACCGGAGCATTGGCATATTTCAGTACAGGGTTGTATCCATGATGTACATGTTTTCATTTCATGGGACACCTGGGTCTACAAGCAAAAGGTGCCCGAGTATCCTGAATTTATTAGCGGACTGAGCGAATCACTTTTGATGTGTGATTAGGATATCGGGAAACTATTTACCAGGTTAATTATGTCACAAATTATGGTATATGCATTTGTATTATCTTCAAGTTGTTTGTCAAAGCAAAAGGGGCATTATGATAATGTTGCCTTTGCAATGTCGTTCTGTCCGTCAGATCTATGATACCACTTTTTTGGTGTTCTTTCATTGTATTACACACAAAAAATGCTAGAGTTTTGAGGCAAAAAATGCTAGAGTTCTAAGGCGCGCAAACGCGCGCCCAATGTTCTAGTGTTGCATAAAGGACACTCACATCTCGATCAATCCACATGACTAGTGGCGGAGCTCCGTAAAATTAACGTCCCAGGCCACTCTACACATGTAATGATGTATTACTTCGTCTTTTTATTTTTCGTGATTTAGTTCAAAATGAACTAGCGGACGATAAATATGTAAGAATAGGGTAGTAACATTTAAAACAATCCAGTGAAACTATGGCAGGGAACAATTACTCACAATAGGAGAGAATCACGGGCATATGGCAGCAGACAGTCGCTGCCCATTGGCTAGGGAGGCACTCATCCTTTTATTTTTCGCGATTTAGTTCAAAACGAACTAGCGGACGATAAATATGTAAGAACGGGGTAGTATCATTTAAAACAATCTAGTGAAACTATGACAGGGAACAATTACTCACAATAGGAGAGAATCACAGGCACATGGCAGCAGACAGTCGCTGCCCATTGGCCAGGGAGGCACTCCTCCCTCGCCTATGAATAAGAAAAGAAAGGGAATCAGGTTGAGAAACTTGTATAGTTTGGGAGAAGATGTAATGGCAGGAGCGGATTTGCATGGGCGGTGGCGTGGCGCCAATGCAAGCCGCGCGCGCGGCGCTGCTGCAGGGTCGCAGGGAGGCGGACTGGCGGAGGCGGAGGTCGGACTGGCGGTGGTAGATGCCTGAGTCAGAGCCCACCCGGCCATCTCGGAGGTTGCTGTCTTATGCCCTTGCCAGATCCGTGGAGTCCAAAGGCGTGGAGAATGATAGAGGACTAGAGGGAGGCGGCAGTGCCACTGGCAACATAAGAAGCACAGCCGCACAAGTTTGCGAAATAATTGGAAGAGCTTGTGTTCTTGTCTGAGGAGGCCGCCAGCGTCAGACTCAATCGTTGCAAGTAGGATGTCTTTTATGCCACATTTTTGGGCTGAAATGTATTTTGAGCTAGATTTTTTGGTTGAAAAAAAACCTATATACAAGAGGAGTTTTGGGCTGCGTCCTGGCCACGACCCAGGTGGCTCGGGGCCCAAATCTGCCCCTGCACATGACTTAACTTAGAACGCTATATTTATTGACAATCACTCGGCACAAACGCGAACTATAAAGACACATCAATCTTGTATTCGCGTATTCACAACAAATGATGTGCACATATATAGGAGACCTAAGCTAGCTAATCTGTCGATGGAGGTATCTAGACGCATGTCTTACAACAGGAAGCAACTGATAAGTGGGATTAACGACGGTGAATCAATAAATTCACAGTTAGATAGATGGTTCTAACGACGGAAAAGAAAACTGATAGATCAGTAAAAAAACTGGCAGTTTACCAATATATTAGTGAAAGGTGTGACTTAAATCTGTATTTCTTTAAAGCATCAGTTATGTATGTCATGTGTCATATACAAAATGTGTAGATATGTTTCTCCCTCACTTCTCGTTTAACAATGGACCTAATAGACTGTTACAATATATATGACCATTAGAAACCACACAAGTCCAACACGACAAGGAGCCACACATAGCGTAACACTCCTACATTTTATTTACATAGCGCAAGCAAAGAGCCAACTGTTCCTGTTGGTATGCATCACTAGATTCGTCAGCTAGAACTGCAAAACATTCATCACCAAGTTCTTCCATGATTAACTTAGTTGTTTCATGAGCACAACAACTAATGAGTTGTTTCTGAATCTTGTGATTTATCAACTGACAATTCTGTGGAGCATTTCCAAGAACTACTTTATTAACTTCTTCAAAGTTCCATGCAAGCCATTGTAAAAGTTCTCGAAAATTCCCTTTATTTTTTGAACTATTTCCCTCATCGTGACCACGAAAAGCCAACCCTTGATGCAACAGAAATCTTATGCACTTAAGTGACCATGTCAAACGAGCTAGGTATTGAGCCTTATACAATGAAGTATTTGAGGCAACTGACTCATGGATTGATGCTTTTGGTGTCAAAAATAAATTATATTTCTCCTCAGCTTCACAATGAGCACTATCAACAACACCAACATGCTTAAGCAATCTAGCTTTAACATTCCAATTTCTAAACCCTTCATTAACGAAAGAATCTCCACCAGGGAATTTGTTGTTATCTTTGAACAAATAGCAAACAAAACAATATGCAGCATCTTTATCCACACTATACTCAAGCCAACTAAACTCGGAAAACCACTTTGGTAGGAAGCGACGCTGTCGGGGACCATAATTAGGGGTACCCTCAAGGCGCCTAATTCTCAGCTGGTAACCCCCATCAGCATAAAGCTGCAAAGGCCTGATGGGCACGATTAAGTCAGGGATCAGTCCACACGAGTGACTCGATCACGCTTCACCCGAGCCTAGCCTCGGCCAAAGGCAGCCGACCTCGAGAGACTTCCGTCTC
Source organism: Zea mays (assembly GCF_902167145.1). Classification (NCBI taxonomy): domain Eukaryota; kingdom Viridiplantae; phylum Streptophyta; class Magnoliopsida; order Poales; family Poaceae; genus Zea; species Zea mays. The sequence continues at coordinate 105,979,289 of NC_050097.1, forward strand.
GCCCGAGGCCCCCTTTTTATGGCGGACACATCACCGGCTCGCCCAAGGCCTTGGCTTCGCTCAGAAGCAACCTTGACTAAATCACCACACCGACTGACCAAATTGCAGGGGCATTTAACGCAAAGGTGGCCTGACACCTCTATCCTGACACGCGCCCCCGGCAGAGCCGAGGTGACCGCCGTCACTCCACCGCTCCACTGGCCAGTCTGACAGAAGGACAGCGCCGCCTGCGCCACTCCGACTGCAGTGCCACTCGACAGAGTGAGTCTGACAGGCAATCAGGCCTTGCCAAAGGCGCCACGGCGAACTCCGCTCCGCCCGACCCCAGGGCTCGGACTCGGGCTAAGACCCGGAAGACGGCGAACTCCGCTCCGCCCGACCCCAGGGCTCGGACTCGGGCTAAGACCCGGAAGACGGCGAACTCCGCTCCGCCCGACCCCAGGGCTCGGACTCGGGCTAAGACCCGGAAGACGGCGAACTCCGCTCCGCCCGACCCCAGGGCTCGGACTCGGGCTAAGACCTGGAAGACGGCGAACTCCGCTCCGCCCGACCCCAGGGCTCGGACTCGGGCTAAGACCCGGAAGACGGCGAACTCCGCTCCGCCCGACCCCAGGGCTCGGACTCGGGCTAAGACCCGGAAGACGGCGAACTCCGCTCCGCCCGACCCCAGGGCTCGGACTCGGGCTAAGACCCGGAAGACGACGAAACTCCGCCTCGCCCGACCCCAGGGCTCGGACTCCGCCCTGGCCTCGGCCGAACGACTTCCGCCTCGCCCGACCCCTTGGCTCGGGCTCGGCCACGGCAACAGAAGGCAGACTCAACCTCGGCTTCGGAGGAAACCCCACGTCGCCCTGCCTAGGGCACAGACCGCCACGTCAACAGGAGGCGCCATCATCATCCCACCCCGAATCGACTCGGGTCACGGAGAACAAGACCGACGTCTCATCCGGCCAGCTCCGCCAGAGAGGCAATGATGGCGCTCCACAAGCTCTATGACGACGGCGGCCCCCAGCTCTCTTACGAAAGCAGGACAACGTCAGCAGGGACTCGACCGCTCCAACAGCTGTCCCTCCATCAGGCTCCGTCGCACCTCCGACAGCCACGACATCACGCCAGCAGGGTGCCCAGATCTCTCCGGCTGCCACATTGGCATGTACCTAGGGCGCTAGCTCTCCCTCCGCTAGACACGTAGCACTCTGCTACATCCCCATTGTACACCTGGATCCTCTCCTTACGACTATAAAAGGAAGGACCAGGGCCTTCTCAGAGAAGGTTGGCCGCGTGGGACCGAGGACGGGACAGGCGCTCTCTTGGGGCCGCTCGCTTCCCTCACCCGCGTGGACGCTTGTAACCCCCCTACTGCAAGCGCACCTGACCTGGGCGCGGGACGAACACGAAGGCCGCGGGACTTCCACCTCTCTCACGCTCGGCTCCGGCCACCTCGCCTCTCCCCCCTTCGCGCTCGCCCACGCGCTCGACCCATCTGGGCTAGGGCACGCAGCACACTCACTCGTCGGCTTAGGGACCCCCCTGTCTCGAAACGCCGACAGTTGGCGCGCCAGGTAGGGGCCTGCTGCGTGCTGACAAACAGCTCCCCGTCAAGCTCCAGATGGGCAGTCTCCAGCAACCTCTCCGGCCCGGGACGGTGCTTCGTTTCGGGACTCTCAAGTTCATGTCCTTCGACGGCAGCTACGACATGACACTTCTTCCACCGCCGCGCGACTACGACAATGGCGGCCGACAACCCGCCCGCCGGCGGCGGAATCGACGACGTCTTCCCCGCGTGGTGGAAGAGCAATATTCGGGCTCGCTCCGTTCTCTCCCCCGCCAACGGAGGAGGAGGCGGAGCCGTCAAGGCCAGGCGGGAGGCCGCGCTTCGTCGGCCGTCGAGCGAATCGACGCCCCCGACGCCCCGACGGAAGGCACGCCGGACGTCGACCTCGCGTTCGAGACGGAGGCGAGCGCCGTCCCCCCGCGGCACGCTGACCTTGAGCAAGAAGACGACGCCGGCGCGCTCGCGGAAAGCCTGCAGGACGTCGCCCTCGAACCAGAGATGACGGCGCAACCAGTCCCCGATGTGACTACGTCGCTCCTCGTCGACCAAAAGGTAACGACTAACTCCCATCTTGCGTCATTTCGACTCGGCCTCAACCCGCCAAACGACCTCGTTTTGGCGGGCGCTCTCATTGAGGCGAGTGCAACCCCACTGAGGTTCTGTATGCGGTTGCCTTGGGACCGACTGACGGACGTCTCGACCTACGGGCCCTCTGGGTCCGAGGAAGATGACGATCCCAGCATCGGTTGGGATTTCTCCGGACTTGGCAACCCCAGTGCCGTGCGGGACTTCATGACCGCATGTGACTACTGTCTATCCGACTGTTCCGATGGAAGCCGCAGCCTTGGCGACGAGAGCTGCGGCCCAAGCCGCGAATGTTTCCACATCGAGCTAGGGGATCCCACCGAAGGCAACCATCTTGGCATGCCGGAGGATGGTGATCTCCCCAGGCCGGTGCCTCGCGCCGACATCCCACGGGAGCTAGCTGTGGTCCCCGCTCTGGCGGGGGGTTACGACCCACAACTCGAGCAAGTCCGCGAGGCACGGGCCAGGCTCAACGAGGGAACAGGAGCGCTTGAGCCGATCCGTCGGGACGTCGGACAGGCATGGGTGGGACAACCCCTGGCCGGAGAAATACGTCATCTGCCCCAAGGTCTCCAGCACCGCGTCGCCAACGATGTCAGGATCAGGCCGCCGCCCGCATCCAGCGGGGTCGGTCAGAACCTGGCAATCGCAGCAATGCTCATCCGCGCGATGTCGGAGCCGTCAACCACCGAGGGTCGGCGAATCCAGGGAGAACTCAAGAATCTCCTAGAAGGCGCTGCGGCCCGGCGGGCCGAGAGCACTGCATCCCGGAGGCAAGGATATCCCTCGGAACCTCATGCCGCGACTTCCCGATTCATGCGGGAAGCCTCGGTCTACACCGGGCGCACGCGCAACACCGCGCCTGCGGCCCCGGGCCACCTCGGCAACGAGCACCATCGACGCGACCGTCGAGCTCACCTCGACGAAAGGGTGCGCCGAGGCTACCACCCCAGGCGTGGGGGGCGCTACGACAGCGGGGAGGATCGGAGTCCCTCGCCCGAACCACCCGGTCCGCAGGCCTTCAGTCGGGCCATCCGACGGGCGCCATTCCCGACCCGGTTCCGACCCCCGACTACTATCACAAAGTACTCGGGGGAAACGAGACCGGAACTGTGGCTCGCGGACTACCGCCTTGCCTGCCAACTGGGTGGAACGGACGACGACAACCTCATCATCCGCAACCTCCCCCTGTTCCTCTCCAACACTGCTCGCGCCTGGTTGGAGCACCTGCCCCCGGGGCAGATTTCCAACTGGGACGACTTGGTCCAAGCCTTCGCTGGCAATTTCCAGGGCACTTACGTGCGCCCCGGGAACTCCTGGGACCTTCGAAGCTGCCGGCAACAGCCGGGGGAGTCGCTCCGGGACCACATCCGGCGATTCTCGAAGCAGCGCACCGAGCTGCCCAACATCACCGACTCGGATGTCATCGGCGCGTTCCTCGCCGGCACCACTTGCCGCGACCTGGTGAGCAAGCTGGGTCGCAAAACCCCCACCAGGGCGAGCGAGCTGATGGACATCGCCACCAAGTTCGCCTCCGGCCAGGAGGCGGTCGAGGCTATCTTCCGAAAGGACAAGCAGCCCCAGGGCCGCCCATCGGAAGAAGCTCCCGAGGCGTCTGCTCCGCGCGGCGCCAAGAAGAAAGGCAAGAAGAAGTCGCAATCGAAACGCGACGCCGCCGACGCGGATCTTGTCGCCGCCGCCGAGTATAAGAACCCTCGGAAGCCCCCGGAGGTGCAAACCTCTTCGACAAGATGCTCAAGGAGCTGTGCCCCTATCATCAGGGGCCCGTCAAGCACACCCTCGAGGAGTGCGTTATGCTTCGGCGTCACTTCCACAGGGCCGGGCCACCCGCCGAGGGTGGCAGGGCCCACGACGACGACAAGAACGAAGATCACCCAGCAGGGGGGTTCCCCGAGGTCCGCGACTGCTTCATGATCTATGGAGGGCATGCGGCGAATACCTCGGCTCGGCACCGCAAGCAAGAGCGTCGGGAGGTCTGCTCGGTGAAGGTGGCGGCGCCAGTCTACCTAGACTGGTCCGACAAGCCCATCACTTTCGACTGGGCCGACCACCCCGACCATGTGCCGAGCCCGGGGAAATACCCGCTCGTCGTCGACCCCGTTGTCAGCGATGTCAGGCTCACCAAGGTCCTGATGGACGGGGGCAGCTGCCTCAACATCATCTACGCCGAGACCCTCAAGCTTCTGCGCGTCGATCCGTCCTCCGTCCGAGCAGGCGCTGCGCCCTTCCACGGGATCATCCCTGGGAAGCGCGTCCAACCCCTCGGGCGACTCGACCTCCCAGTCTGCTTCGGGACACCCTCCAACTTCCGAAGGGAGACCCTGACGTTCGAAGTGGTCGGGTTCCGAGGAACCTACCACGCCGTGCTAGGGAGGCCATGCTACGCGAAGTTCATGGCCGTCCCCAACTACACCTACCTGAAGCTCAAGATGCCGGGCCCCAACGGGGTCATCACCGTCGGCCCCACGTACAAACACGCGTTCGAATGCGACGTGGAGTGCGTGGAGTACGCCGAGGCCCTCACCGAGTCCGAGGCCCTCATCGCCGACCTGGAGAACCTCTCCAAGGAGGTCCCAGACGTGAAGCGCCATGTCGGCAACTTCGAGCCAGCGGAGACGGTCAAGGCCGTCCCCCTCGACCCCAGTGGCGACACCACCAAGCAGATCCGGATCGGTTCCGGGCTCGACCCCAAATAGGAAGCAGTGCTCGTCGACTTTCTCCGCGCAAACGCCGACGTCTTTGCGTGGAGTCCCTCGGACATGCCCGGCATACCGAGGGATGTCGCCGAGCACTCGCTGGATATTCGGGCCGGAGCCCGACCCGTCAGGCAGCCTCTGCGCCGATTCGACGAGGAGAAGCGCAGAGCGATTGGCGAAGAAATCCACAAGCCAATGGCGGCAGGGTTCATCAAAGAGGTATTCCATCCCGAATGGCTTGCCAACCCTGTGCTTGTGAGGAAGAAAGGGGGGAAATGGCGGATGTGTGTAGACTACACTGGTCTCAACAAAGCATGTCCGAAGGTTCCCTACCCTCTGCCTCGCATCGACCAAATCGTGGATTCCACTGCTGGGTGCGAAACCCTGTCCTTCCTCGATGCCTACTCGGGGTATCACCAGATCCGGATGAAAGAGTCCGACCAGCTCGCGACTTCTTTCATCACGCCGTTCGGCATGTACTGCTATGTCACCATGCCGTTCGGCTTGAGGAATGCAGGCGCGACGTACCAGCGGTGCATGAACCATGTGTTCGGCGAACACATCGGTCGCACAGTCGAGGCCTACGTCGATGACATCGTAGTCAAGACACGGAAGGCTTCCGACCTCCTCTCCGACCTTGAAGTGACATTCCGGTGTCTCAAGGCGAAAGGAGTCAAGCTTAATCCTGAGAAGTGTGTCTTCGGGGTACCCCGAGGCATGCTCCTAGGGTTCATCGTCTCTGAGCGAGGCATCGAAGCCAACCCGGAGAAGATTGCGTCCATCACCAGCATGGGACCCATCAAGGACTTAAAAGGGGTACAGAGGGTCATGGGATGCCTCGCGGCCCTGAGCCGCTTCATCTCACGCCTCGGCGAAAGAGGTCTGCCTCTGTACCGCCTCTTAAGGAAGGCCGAATGTTTCGCTTGGACCCCTGAGGCCGAGGAAGCCCTCGGCAACTTGAAGGCGCTCCTTACGAAGGCGCTAGTCTTGGTGCCACCGGCGGACGGAGAAACCCTCTTGGTCTACGTCGCCGCGACCACTCAGGTGGTTAGCGCCGCGATTGTGGTTGAAAGGCAGGAGGAAGGGCATACATTGCCCGTTCAGAGGCCGGTCTACTTCATCAGCGAAGTGCTGTCCGAGACTAAGATCCGCTACCCACAAGTTCAAAAGCTGCTGTATGCTGTGATCCTGACAAGGCGGAAGCTACGACACTACTTCGAGTCCCATCCGGTAACTGTGGTGTCATCCTTCCCCCTGGGGGAGATCATCCAGTGCCGAGAGGCCTCGGGCAGGATCGCAAAGTGGGCGGTGGAGATCATGGGCGAAACGGTCTCGTTCGCCCCTCGGAAGGCCATCAAGTCCCAAGTATTGGCGGATTTCGTGGCCGAATGGGTCGACACCCAACTGCCAACGACTCCGATCCAACCGGAGCTCTGGACCATGTTTTTCGACGGGTCGCTGATGAAGACGGGGGCCGGCGCGGGCCTGCTCTTCATCTCGCCCCTCGGAAAGCACTTGCGCTACGTGCTGCGCCTCCACTTCCCGGCGTCCAACAATGTGGCCGAGTACGAAGCTCTGGTCAACAGATTGCGGATCGCCATCGAGCTAGGGGTCAGACGCCTCGACGCCCGCGGTGATTCGCAGCTCGTCATCGACCAAGTCATGAAGAACTCCCACTGCCGCGACCCGAAGATGGAGGCCTACTGCGACGAGGTTCGGCGCCTGAAAGACAAGTTCTTCGGGCTCGAGCTCAACCACATCGCTCGGCGCTACAACGAAACCGCAGACGAGCTGGCTAAGATAGCCTCGGGGCGAACGACAGTCCCCCCGGACGTCTTCTCCCGGGATCTGCATCAACCCTTCGTCAAGCTCGACGACGCGCCCGAGCCCGAGGTACCCTTGACTCAGCCCGAAGTACCCTCGGCTCAGCCCGAGGTACCCTCGGCTCAGCCCGAGGCACCCTCGGTTCAGCCCGAGGCACCCTCGGCCCAGCCCGAGGTACCCTCGGCCCCCGAGGGCGGGGCATTGAACGTCGAGGAAGGGCAGAGCGGGGCCACGCCAGGCCAAGATTGGCAGGCCCCGTACCTGCAATATCTCCGTCGAGGAGAGCTACCCCTCGACCAAGTCGAGGCTCGGCGGGTAGCGCGACGCGCCAAGTCATTCGTCTTGCTGGGCGACGAAGAGGAGCTCTACCATCGCAGCCCCTCGGGCATCCTCCAGCGATGCATCTCCATCGCCGAAGGTCGGGAACTGCTGCAAGAAGTGCACTCGGGGGCTTGCGGCCACCACGCAGCACCCCGAGCCCTTGTTGGAAATGCTTTCCGGCAAGGCTTCTACTGGCCAACGGCGGTGGCTGACGCCACTAGAATTGTCCGCACCTGCGAAGGGTGCCAATTCTATGCGAAGCGGACACACCTGCCCGCTCAGGCTCTGCAGACAATACCCATCACCTGGCCCTTCGCTGTATGGGGTCTGGACCTCGTCGGTCCCTTGCAGAAGGCGCCCGGGGGCTACACGCACCTGCTGGTCGCCATCGACAAATTCTCCAAGTGGATCGAGGTCCGACCTCTGAACAGCATCAGGTCCGAGCAGGCGGTGGCATTCTTCACCAACATCATCCATCGCTTCGGGGTCCCAAACTCCATCATCACCGACAACGGCACCCAGTTCACCGGCAAAAAATTCTTGGATTTTTGCGAAGATCACCATATCCGGGTAGACTGGGCCGCCGTGGCTCATCCCATGTCGAATGGGCAGGTAGAGCGTGCCAACGGCATGATTCTACAAGGGCTCAAGCCCCGGATCTACAACGACCTCAACAAGTTCGGCAGGCGATGGATGAAGGAACTCCCCTCGGTGGTCTGGAGCCTAAGGACGACGCCGAGTCGTGCCACGGGCTTCACGCCGTTTTTCCTGGTCTACGGGGCTGAAGCTATCTTGCCCACTGACCTGGAATACGGCTCCCCGAGGGCGAGGGCCTACACCGAACAAAGCAACCAAGCCAGCCGAGAGGAATCGCTGGACCAGCTGGAGGAAGCTCGGGACAGGGCGTTGCTACACTCGGCGCGGTACCAACAGTCCCTACGACGCTACCACGCCCGAGGGGTCCGGTCCCGAGAACTCCAGGTGGGCGACCTGGTGCTTCGGCTGCGACAAGACGCCCGAGGGAGGCACAAGCTCACGCCCCCCTGGGAAGGGCCATTCGTCATCGCCAAAGTTCTGAAGCCCGGAACATACAAGCTGGCCAGCAATCAAGGCGAGATCTACGGCAACGCTTGGAACATCAAACAGCTACGTCGCTTCTACCCTTAAGATGTTTTCAAGTTGTTCATATACCTCGCACCTACGCAAAGTTTAGTTGTCAAGGAAGGGTCGGCCTAGCCTCGGCAAAGCCCGACCCTCCCTCGGGGGCTAAAAGGGGGGAGACCCCCTCTGCGTCAAATTTTTCCTCGAAAAAGGATCTCTTTTTAGCAGGATTTCTTTCGTGCTTCTTGACTACTTCGGAAAGCGGATCCTGGAAACGACGAGGTACACGTAAGCAGCCAAGGCTGACCGAGCCGAGGGACTCCTACGCCTCCGGGATACGGATACCTCACTCGTCCCTTTCTGCGATAAGTAACTTGCGCTCGGGTAAAGCGACTCCGTGGACCGAACGAGTCATCACGTTCGGAAGCTCTCCTGCCGAAGCAGTCCTTCAAGCTTTCTCGACTAAGTCGGGGACAGGGCCTCATGGACGGGTGAAAGTACGCGTAAGCAGCAAGGCCGACCGAGCCGAGGGATTCCCACGCCTCCGGGATACGGATACCTCACTCGTCCCTTCCGCGAAAAGCAACTCTCGCTCACACAAACATCCCTGTTACCGACAGAGTCCAGATGCTCGAAACAGGAGGAAAAAAGACGCAGCTTCGCAAGCGCGGCGAGGGCGTGTTCTTCTAGCCTCGGCGGCCGCAGAAAGCACACGCTACAAGATGATCTGATCCTGCAGGCTCGGGTCTTCACGCCGAAGGGAGCCGTAGCACCCTCGGCATCGACGACGTCTTCAGCAAAGCCCGACCCAGCCTCGGGCGGCGCCGCGGTCCAGGGGCTCCTCCGGGAATCCGGCCCGAGCAGGCGGCTCAACCGGTTACCCCTGGGGCCTCGGTCAACCGGCTTCCAAGGGCGCCAGCCCGATCCGAGGCCTCGACTGACCGACTTTGGCGTCGGCTCCGCTGACGGACAACACGGCTAGGCTCCGGCCAATCAGGTTCCCCATTCTCGAGCCAACTCCGCCTCTGTTCATACTGATATTGCTACCCCCGGCCTCGATCCACCGAAGGGCGGCCGAGGGGTCTCTTCAACTAAGCTAGAGGAGCCTCACATAACAAGGCCGAACGGGCCGAGGGATTCCTACGCCTCCGGGATACGGATACCTCACCCGTCACCTTGGCACGGGGCAACTCATGCTTGGTAAAGCGGTTCAGATAATCAAACAGGCGAGACTTAGTGCTCGATAATGAGGAAAAAACACGGCTCCGTGCCGAAATTACATACACGTTCAGGCCTCGACAGCCACAATGAACGAACTCACTGGCATACGAGATGCCACTACCAACGGAACTCCGGTTCCCTCCTCCGCAGGTACGAACAACCCCCCTCCGAAGGGGAAGGCCTGCGGAGTAACTGAAGAACGATGGGCGGCTCGCTGCCGCCCGTTCCAACCGCGACGGCCACCACCCCTGCCCCAGACAGCGAAGCAGCTTAAGCAGCAGCTTTGGGGGAGGTGTCACGACAGAAGGGCTCCCCCCCGCTGAGGACGAGAACCAGCCATTCAGGCAGGGAGACGGGGACCCAGGGCCCCTAGCGCCCCGCATATCCTGGCATGGCTGGAGGAAGTCTCCGTGGGGCTCAAGGACGCCCTTCACCCCCGGGCGCAGGGGGAAGAAAGGGGCAGCCGACCCACGCGGAGGCGGCCCCCCGACTCGCCTCATCTTCCATCTTGGCCTGGATGACGAAAATCCTTGAGGCCGAGGGAAGAGTAGAGGCCGCGGCCTGGCCCGTTTTCCCCACCGTCGAACTAGAGGTCACCATCTTGGGTGACCGCCGGTGGCGGGGTGTGGCCAGGCTGCGTGATGAAAATCCTTGAAGCCGAACGATGGCTGAGAGGTACCAACTCCCATGGAGTTGTGTTCCTCCAACGAGGAGGCGGAAAGGCGGCGGATACCCCCCATCCGGGGGCTTGGAAGACGGGAAGACCCGACGCTTAAGGGAGGAAGAAGACATGGTTGCCTTACGAAAGGAGCCTCCCTCCTTTTAAAGGCAACTCCCCCTACGTGCGCCCCCAGGCGCCGCAGACCGAGTCTTCTCCAACACGCTCCAAGGCCCTCCCCTGCGACTCGGGGGCTGGGTCCCGCATGTCATGCAAGCCGGCTCAGGGCAGAAGAAGCCAAACCGCCGCGCATGGTGCGCACGACCGTCCAGCGGTTACAGGCGACCCCCCATTTTCGCCCAGACCAACGGGCAGAAGGGGCGAGCAGCCATGCAGGCGGCATGCAACCGCGCCAGATGGACGCGCTTCTCCGACTTCTGACACGCCAGCTTGGAACCCAGGCCCACGCGTCGAGCAATCGGCGCGCCAGTTGCTGCACGCAAGCAACCGCACCGCCACTTGTGCCACCATCGCGCCTCTTCGGTTGCGAAGCCTATGCCACGACTCGAGGCGACCCAACAGCGCCAGACTAGCGCGTCGGTCAAAGCGACCGAAAGTGGGCCGGCAGTAATAGCGGTGGCAGGCGGGCGGGCGCAGCGGTCACGTCGTCAGCCAGGCTCACGTCCCATCCTGAGACAGCAAGAGAGCCTCCTCTCACGGCGTGAAGACGGTGCACCCGTGACCCGTTCCTCGAACGGATCGCACGCGCGCAACGGCCGCCCCGCCAACCACTCGCCCCGTCGCATTAACTCCGCGGCGGGACACGCGGCGCCTCTGGTAGGAGGAGCGCGCGACGCTTCACCTTCGCCGTAACAACCGCATCAGAAAAGGTACGCCACGTCGTCCGATTTCGTATCCTTTTCCGTTTTCCTCTTTCTCTATCTCTTGCAACAGGGACCGGGAAAGGGGGATACCCCGAAAGGGATCCTTCTCCGCGAAGGAACCGGGCTCCGAGCCCCCCATTACTGATCAGGGGTTCGAAGGCTGGCCCCCCGAGGGTTCAACAGTCGCCTCAGATCGCGTGGGCCCGACACCCACTACTGGTCAGGGGTTCGAAGGCCAGCCCCCCGAAGGGCTCCATGGCCGCCTCAGGCTACTCGGGCTCCGCGCCCATTACTGATCAGGGGTTCGAAGGCTGGCCCCCGAAGGGTTCACAGTCGCCTCAGACACCGAGCGAGGGATGACCAGGGGTACGTTCGATACATAACCGAGGCTCGGGCTGCGCTCCCGAGGTACCCTAGGACATTTCCGAGACCAGCGGGAACGATCTTGTAACGGAATCCCATCGGAGGGAGGCATCGAGCCCTCGGACCCCGTCGCCAGGGGACCGGGTCCGGCAAATCACCCGCAGGTACTTTTGGGCGTGCCTCTGGGCCCCTAGCCGACCCCCAACGAACGGGGCACGGACGTCCACTCGGATTACCCGCTTGCAGCTCACCGGAGACACCATGTTCGGTGCCCATCGAGGGTAACATGGCGCACTCCCCCCCTCCTCCTTGCGGAAAGGCGACGTAGGGGCGTATGTAAAAAGACGAGTCTGTCCCTGATCGTCCTCTCGCCCTGTGCAGAGGCTCGGGGGCTGCTCTCGCAAAAACCGGCTCCGGCCAAATCGTTGACAGCGTCAACATACCAGCCCGAGAGCTTGGGCCCCGACCGTGCACCCGGGCTACGGCCAGTTCGCATGAGGGAACGACCAGACCAGCCGAAGCGTTAAGCGAAGTATTAAGACCTCGAAGGAGTGTAACCACTCCTCCGAGGCCTCGGGGGCTACACCCGGCGGGTGCGCTCGCGCGCACCCGCCGGAACGAAATGCAACCGAGAAAGGCTGGTCCCCTTGCAAAAAAGTGCGACAAAAGCCTCCAAGCGAGTGCTAACACTCCCTTCGAGGCTCGGGGGCTACTGTCGGGGACCATAATTAGGGGTACCCTCAAGGCGCCTAATTCTCAGCTGGTAACCCCCATCAGCATAAAGCTGCAAAGGCCTGATGGGCACGATTAAGTCAGGGATCAGTCCACACGAGTGACTCGATCACGCTTCACCCGAGCCTAGCCTCGGCCAAAGGCAGCCGACCTCGAGAGACTTCCGTCTCGCCCGAGGCCCCCTTTTTATGGCGGACACATCACCGGCTCGCCCAAGGCCTTGGCTTCGCTCAGAAGCAACCTTGACTAAATCACCACACCGACTGACCAAATTGCAGGGGCATTTAACGCAAAGGTGGCCTGACACCTCTATCCTGACACGCGCCCCCGTCAGAGCCGAGGTGACTGTCGTCACTCCACCGCTCCACTGGCCAGTCTGACAGAAGGACAGCGCCGCCTGCGCCACTCTGACTGCAGTGCCACTCGACAGAGTGAGTCTGACAGGCAATCAGGCCTTGCCAAAGGCGCCACGGCGAACTCCGCTCCGCCCGACCCCAGGGCTCGGACTCGGGCTAAGACCCGGAAGACGGCGAACTCCGCTCCGCCCGACCCCAGGGCTCGGACTCGGGCTAAGACCCAGAAGACGGCGAACTCCGCTCCGCCCGACCCCAGGGCTCGGACTCGGGCTAAGACCCGGAAGACGGCGAACTCCGCTCCGCCCGACCCCAGGGCTCGGACTCGGGCTAAGACCCGGAAGACGGCGAACTCCGCTCCGCCCGACCCCAGGGCTCGGACTCGGGCTAAGACCCGGAAGACGACGAAACTCCGCCTCGCCCGACCCCAGGGCTCGGACTCCGCCCTGGCCTCGGCCGAACGACTTCCGCCTCGCCCGACCCCTTGGCTCGGGCTCGGCCACGGCAACAGAAGGCAGACTCAACCTCGGCTTCGGAGGAAACCCCACGTCGCCCTGCCTAGGGCACAGAACGCCACGTCAACAGGAGGCGCCATCATCATCCCACCCCGAATCGACTCGGGTCACGGAGAACAAGACCGACGTCTCATCCGGCCAGCTCCGCCAGAGAGGCAATGATGGCGCTCCACAAGCTCTATGACGACGGCGGCCCCCAGCTCTCTTACGAAAGCAGGACAACGTCAGTAGGGACTCGACCGCTCCAACAGCTGTCCCTCCATCAGGCTCCGTCGCACCTCCGACAGCCACGACATCACGCCAGCAGGGTGCCCAGATCTCTCCGGCTGCCACATTGGCATGTACCTAGGGCGCTAGCTCTCCCTCCGCTAGACACGTAGCACTCTGCTACATCCCCATTGTACACCTGGATCCTCTCCTTACGACTATAAAAGGAAGGACCAGGGCCTTCTCAGAGAAGGTTGGCCGCGCGGGACCGAGGACGGGACAGGCGCTCTCTTGGGGCCGCTCGCTTCCCTCACCCGCGTGGACGCTTGTAACCCCCCTACTGCAAGCGCACCTGACCTGGGCGCGGGACGAACACGAAGGCCGCGGGACTTCCACCTCTCTCACGCTCGGCTCCGGCCACCTCGCCTCTCCCCCCTTCGCGCTCGCCCACGCGCTCGACCCATCTGGGCTGGGGCACGCAGCACACTCACTCGTCGGCTTAGGGACCCCCCTGTCTCGAAACGCCGACAGACGCATACCTCCACATTCATGTTGGGGAAAATCATCCTTCTTCATCTTTGGTCGACATGGCCCTAATACAATATAGGCCCTTCTAACTGCATCTTGGATATTAATAGAATAGCTTGAGATTGGAGTCCTCAATCCAGGATCATGCTCAATGCCATAAATATCAATATCATCACTATCGTTATCCTCACTCGATGTTGTCCCATTCAAGTGCACTGATTCAAAATCATCATTGTCTTCAGCATCTACTATTATTGGAGGTTCAGGCTCAACTCTCTCTTGTTCTGCGGGTGTTGCATTACTAGTTTCGGTCTGTCCTTGAAATATCACCAATTGCATCTCTCTTTCATTGGAAGATGGAGCAACAATATCCTTCTTTTTTGCAGCAGCTCTTGCTAAAAAAGCTCTCAAATCAGTGGTACCACTGCTCTTCCTCTTCATTTTTAAATCTGCAAATAAATCACAATACACTCAATTCAATGACTATTTTAAAACAAATTAAGATACACTCAATTCACAAATTAGTGAAACCATTAAACGGTCAAACCACTAAACCAGAACCAAGTAATCTGCCAGCAACAAGCGTACCGCGTAGCCTCTAGCCTGGCAATCCTGCAGGCCAACTGTCCAAGCGCAACAAGCCAAAAGGCAAGCAGGCTGCAAGGTGCAAGCGGCCAAGTGCTAGTGCAGACAGGCACTACCGCTGTACCGCAACAAGCCAGCAGGCAAGCTGGCTGGCTGGCTACGGTTGGATCGCTGGGCGCAGGGGGCAGGGCGATGGAGCCTTCAGCCTTGCCTGGACGGTGGACGCAGCCACGCAGGACGCACTCACGGCCTCACGCACGGCAAGCGGAAGCGGCGTCGCGGCGATGGCGCCTGGCGGCTAGAGACGGGATTGAGCCGTCAGACAGGCAGGCAGACGCAGAGTGGCAAACCTAATGGGCCAGATGGGCCGAGCACGTTATGGAAGGAAGGAAGAACAAAGCCTAAAACGAATTTGGGTCTACATACTCAGTATTCTTGTAGTTTTCAATATTTCAGACTACATATATACAGCATATACATATATATATATATTTTTTTACCAAAAATAATGGGTATTCAGCTGAATACGCTTGTACCAAAGTGGGCCCGCCCCTGCCTACATATTACCGTCGCGTTTGCTAAAGTAGGACAAACAACCCAATGAGCAATAAAAAAGGGTTGGACTCCTTTTTAACTCTTACCTTTTTAGCCTTTTGGTTGAGATAAAGTGGAATATTTGTTTAAAATCTAATATGTGGAGCATAAATTAACTTTGATATTATTTTTTTATAGATAGTAAATATGATTGTAGTTGATAATAATATCAGTTTTAACCCGCACTGGTACGTCAGTTCTGAGTGGTGGTTCGGATTCACTTTTTTTTTGCGGTTGGACATTCCAAATCATACAAATGTACGTAGTCAAATAAAATTGACACCAATGCAACAAAAACAAAAAGAAGTGAGATGACAACCATACTTTCTATACTACATACCAAAAAATAATCCTGTTGACGGAGCACCATTGCCATCATTTGTTGAGTTTCTTGCGCCTAGTGAGGCTTCACATAATCACATCCACCCAAATGAATGTTGGATATTTATGTGAGCAGACTAATTTAAATTTGAACCTGTCTACTGTGCTGTGAGATGAAACGAGTTTCTGGACAAGGTTACGTTGAAATCATAATAGGGTATTTGGTTTGAGGATTGAGCTAGTCCATCATTTTCTCCTCACTTTTTTTGTTTGGTTTATGAAATGGAATGTGTTGATCCATCAACATCCAATTCCTCATAGTTAGTTACTTAGTACTAATATAAGGAATGAGGTCATCCACCAATTTTGAGGAATGGATCTATAATGCACCATCTCATTTTGAACGGAGTGATTCCTCGAACCAAACACCCCCTAATAGTTTACCCTCTAATAGTTTAGGGCAAGTCATCGTTTCCATCAATTCAAGGTTTTTATCGTATCACAAGCTCTTGATTCCATTATGCAAATCAATAAAAATGTTCATGGATACGATGAAAAACAGTGAATATGAACCTACACACTGCTACACTAGTATGCTACCTAGTATTGAGAACAAAATTCTGTAGCTACACTTTGAACATCACCAATCAATGCTTCAATGAATTCAATGCCAAATGGCTGCATGATTAACCCCAAGCAAGCAGTGACGAGCAGTCTAGTTCAAGCACCTTCTTCAGTTTTCTTCTTTATTTTGAGGGCAGCACTGACGACATTTCCCCTTGTAATCATCCCAACCTTCAGGAATTAATGGAAATTAAGTTGTGTTTCAACACAAGAAGGAATTGTTAAGGTATTGAGAAGGAAGGATGGATCCACTCACTAATTTCCCCATGCTATCAACTACAGGTAGTCTCCGGTATTTAGTTTCAAGTAGCAACCTTGTAGCAGCATCAAGATTAGTATTTATACGCACCGCTAAAGGTGAAGAGGTCATTACATCACCAATGACCTTCCCATTAGTTTTGCTTAATATCCTCTGTAGCTCGTGGAATGTCTGTAGAACGGTGAGTATAAGTTAAAAAAAAGTCTATCACGAAGATACGAACAATAATTTGTTCATGAAAACAGCAAAAACTAATCAGATAAATAATCTGAATGTATAATAAACAATGGAGGAGGTTATCCTCATTTTAACAACTTGAAAGGTATAAGGTATAGTGTTTAACCCTGTTTTCAAGTCGGCGACTAGTCGTCCAGTCGGTCCTGGGAGCTCGACTTGGGGAGCCGGCTCGACTTTTCTAGCAAGTCGGGCGACTTGTCAACGACTGGAAATTCTCAGTCGACTAGTCGTCGACTTGGTCTAGCAAGTCGGCCGACTTGTGCCCGAGTTCAGCCCAAACAGCCAAAAGGCCCATTACACAACATATTTTCTTGATTTGGGAGAAAATGCAATTGATGAACTTGATTTGGGAGATATTTTGGGTATCTACTATCTAGTATCTATCTAGCTACAGCAGTAGCTTAGCTATCTAATGGAGCTTATTTCTTTCAAGTTTGAACTATATTTTCTTGCTATTTGTTTTTCAATTTGAACTATATGGCTGTTATGACTTATGAGCTATGTTTTCTGGTCGCTCGACCAACTAGTCGAACTGGGAGACCGACCAGCGACTAATCTCGATTAGTCGTCGACTAGGTCCGACTAATCGAGCTCTGGTCGACCTGGTAACCATTGAACATTTTGTCGTATCAGAAAATCCACCGGCAAGGTGCTGTTTGAACCTTTTAATCCCAGAAGGAACAACTTTCAAACAGAAAATACATTGGATGAAATCTTTCTTGGTAGGATCTGGCCACCATCCAAACTTCCAACCAGGATCTTGTGATTTGGCCTTTCTCTTTGAATCAGTTGCGTGTGCACGAACATCAGCAGGCAACTTTGCAATAGCCTTATCAACGAGAGCTGCAGAATCTGCAGCGGCTGAGGCTGATGATGCCGAAGCAAGAACTGTGTTATCCGCAACAGAAGATGGATTGCCGCTGCCCACAACTTGTGATTCTGGGAAGATCACCTCAACATTATCCTGACGGCGACGACCAAACTCTGTACAAGAATAAGGAATAAGGATGGACTGATGGACTGATGGAGTACAAGAATAAAAATTCAGAAGTCCAGTCCAGATTACAGAATGACACAGCAGACAACACATACAAGGATGAATGATTGAAGGATGAAGGATGAAGATTGAAGAACAGAACTACACAAAAGAATACCTCCAGAAGATGAACTCATGCCGACGAAAAAAACTGGATTCGCGTGTGCTGGAGATTGAAGGATGAAGGATGAAGTCTGGAGTCCGTCGGTGAACTGGATTCACGCGTGCTGGAAGCCTGGAACTCGAGATTGGATTCGCACGTGCTGGATTGGAAGTCTGGAGTGGAGCAGTGGACTTTGGAAGCCTGGATTCCAGAACAAGAACTCAAGAACAGCCGCCGAGCAAGTAGGGAATTAGGGAAAGGGAAATAAAGAGAAGACAGAACAGGCAGGCGGCTGGCGTTCCATCTTCAGTAGAGGCGGCTGGCGTTCCATCTTCAGTAGAGGCGGCTGGCGTGTGGCGTTTCAACTGCCTGTAGTCAGGCCACCCGCCAAAAAAGCCCACGAAGCCAGGAAATCAAAAAACCTAGGTCCTAAACCTAGTCGCCCAGAACCGGCTAATCGAGCGACTAATCGGCCCTAATCGTCGACTAGTCGGACGACCAGGGCGACCAGGTACTCTAGTCGAGTCGGCTGCCTAACCGAGCTCTGCTAACCGACTAGCCCGACTAATCGCGACTAATCGCGATTAGTCGGACGACTTGAAAACACAGCTTATGAGTTTATGACTTATCACTTATGTGGCTGATTTGGTTCAGTTTGAGGCTTCAAATGAGGTAAAACATGCTCTTTCTTCATATATAAATGCTATATTGTCTATATGAAGCCACTATATTGGCAAGTCGACGACTAGTCGGCTGACTTATCGACTAGTCACCAAGTCGGTACCTTGTCGACTCGACTCGACTTATCGACTTGAAAACCTTGGTGTTTAAGATAGACTAACAGATTGGGTATTCCTGAAGTACAAAAATGTGATTCAAACTGTACTGCAGAACACAGTAACTATAAAAAAAATGTGAAGGTCTGATGTAGTTAAAACATTTTGTTATACCTAGGACCTATTTTATCAACATATAAATTGCACTAAGAAGGTCAGCAAAATATAGCTGATGTAGAAAATATTATATTTTGAGATAGCATTAACTAGCCAGCATGAATGATAAAATTGTATACTCCAGGCTGTATAAACAATACCTTCCATGTGCTATCCACATCAGGAAACATGTTTGTACTTGTATCGGCCAATTCATTTCCTGAATCATGAGATAAATATCATAACTGACAGTGAATACCATGAGATAATATGCATACAACAATTGAATTTCAGAATAGAAGAAAAGTAATGGAAAAGATACAACATTCTGTACGAGTTGAAGTGATGTACAAATATACTGCATATGACAAGGTAGACAGTTGTATAATCGATAGCATGCATAACACTTGTTATGTGTGGTTATGAACAACATACGGCGTAATATAAGTTGCTTGTAAGAAACAGAATCCAAGTTCAAGGAAGAAATAAATACCTGACATCGAATCCAAAGCTAGGAGATCATAATCTGATACAACCCCAACCTGTGGAAGAAAATACTGGAAATATAATAGACATCATAGATATAACTTCGCTAAGTCGGTCTATGTTAGCAGGTCATAAGCCCTCATAAAGGAGGCAGGTTGTGATAGGCTTAGCGAGCCAACATTAAACCTAACCATACTAATGGGACAAAACCCAAAAAATCTATTGGGGCAACCCTCTAAGCGACGCGGCATATCAAAACCTGGTTATGGTGTTAAATGTGCAAAGGCTAGGTTGGCACTCCCTTGGTAACGCGCCATGCCATGATCTAGACATGATGTCAAGTGAACAAGGATCGATAGCCGCTTTCTTAGTGGCGCACTACATCGGCGCTTAGGTATAGTAAAAACTGAGCAAGAATCTTCCCATTATCGACAAATGTGAAGAGTAAGAAAGCTAGTCGAACTAACTAGGATCCGTTTGGGTAGTTGGAATGTAGGATCGCTTACAGATAAGTTAAAGGAGTTAGTTAAGAAAGCGACCAGAACATGTGTAAATATCTTATGCGTCCAAGAGACTAAATGGTAGGGTCAAAAGGCGAAGGGGGTGAACAATATAGGCTTTAATCTTTGGTGTACATTGATAGCTACAAATACAATTGGAGTTTTGATTGATAAGAACTTCAAGAATAGTATGGCATATGTTAGAAAGCAAGGAGATAGGGTTATCTTGGTCAAACTTACCGTGTGTGATTTGGTCTTGAACGTCATTAGTGTGTATGCCCTCCAAGTAGGACATGCTAAGAGTGCTAAGAGATTTTTCTGGAAAGACTTAGATGGCATGGTTAGATCTCGAACTACTAGTGAGAAGCTTTTCATAGGAGATCTCAATGGGCATGTAGGTACAAGTACAGGTTTTGAAGGGGTTCATGAAGGTTTTGGGTGTGGTAGTAGAAATCAGGATGGAGAGGAAGTCTTGGATTTTGTGGTAGCTTTTGAACCATTGATAGCCGACACTTTCTTTAGAAAGAGTGAATAGCATTTTGTAACCTATGTAGTGGCCAACACTCTAGTCAGATTGACTTTGTCCTCACAAGAAAAGAGGATAAACGAGCATGCTTGGATTGCAAGGTGACACCTAGAAAGTGTGTTCTCTCAACTTAAGCTTATGGAGTTATTTTTTTTCTCGAACGCGCAGGAGGACTGCACGTTATTATATTAAGAGAGGAAAAGGTCCAAGAGGACCAAAATACACTGCCCATAGGGCAAGCCAAATCACTAGACCAAAAAAGGAAAAAACCAGCCTAGACCCTACTAATAACAGCAGGAAGACCGAAACTTGCTAACTACTTAGCACCAGTCGTATCCCAGCAACTTAATTCATTCAGAAACAAACTTTTAGTTTCTTAAAATCACTAGCTTATGGAGTTATGGTAGCAGACTTTTAGTTTTAGGTGTGCGCCGGTAGGGATAAACAAGCCAAGATTGCGAGAATAAAGTGCAGACGTCAGAAGTCTTCAACGAAAGGGTCATCAAAGAGGGCACTTGAAAAGAAAAAGAGACGCAAACAATATGTCAAAAAGATGGCAACCTACATTAGGAAGATGGTCTCAAAGGTGTGTGGAGCAACTAAAGCGAGTGGATTTGAAGCTAAAGATACTTGATAGTGGAACGAGAAAGAATAAAGGGCTATTAAGTAGAAGGAATGATAAAGATGTATGTACCACGACAAGAGTGTGGACAACATAGAGGAGTACAAGGTGGCAAAGAAAACCGCAAAGCGAGTTTTAAGTGTCACAAAGGATAGGGTGTACGAGGATCTTTATCGAAGTTTTAGTACAAAGGAAGGAGAGAAGGCTATATATAGGATGGCCAATGTTCGTGAGAGAAAGACAGGGGACTTCAATCGAGCTAAGTGCATTAAAGATGAAATGGGGCACCTCTTGGTGAACAAGGATGAGATTAGACATAGATGGCGGAGTATTTTGACCAATTATTCAATGTGGAGAATGGGAACACAACCTTTTAGTTGGATGGCTCATTTGATGACACCAATAATCACTTTGTGCATAGGATCCAAGAATCCGAGGTTAGAGAAGCATTGAAAAGGATGAAATGGGTTAAGACAGTAGACCTTGATGGTACTTCAATCGAGACATGGAGATGCCTTGGGAACATAGCTTTACTATGACTAACCAAATAGTCCAACCATATCTTCTAGTCAAACTCTTACGAGTGAAGAAGTATATTGGTACCAATCTACAAGAACAAGGGAGATATTCAAAGTTGTATCCATTATCGAAAAATTAAGAGGGTGTTTGGTTTGAGGAATCACTCCATCCAAATTTAGGTGGTGCATCATAAGTTCATTCCTCAAATTTGGTGGGATGACTCCATTCCTCATATTAGTACTAACTAACTATGAGGAATGAGGTGGTGATGGATCAACTCATTCCATTTCACAAACCAAACAAAAATAGTGAGGAGTGAGAGATGATGGACTAGCCCATTCCTTAAACAAAACACCCCATAAGTTGATGAGCCTCACTATGAAGCTATGAGAGAGAGTTATCAAGCACCGTCTAGAGGAATAACGAGGATCTCTATGATCCAATTTGGTTAATAAGACAAGTGATGGAGCAGTATAGCAAGCAAAAAAAGGACCTACATATGGTTTGCACCAAATTGGAGAAGGCTTATGACAAAATACCAAGAAATCTCATATAGTGGGCTTTGGACAAACATAAAGTTTCAACAAAGTACATTAGGCTCACCAAGGACATGTACAATAATGTTGTGACTAGTGTTCAAATAAGAGATGGGGACACATATGACTTCCTAGTTAGATTAATACTACATCAAGGATCAACTTTGAACCCTTATCTTTTTGCCTTGGTGATAAATGAGGTCATAAATAACATACAAAATGATATATCTCCTTGGTGTATGCTTTTTGTGGACGATGTAGTGCTAGTTGATAAAAGCCAAATAGGAGTAAATAGGAAACTGAAGTTATAGCAAAAAAATTCTAGAATCCAAAGATTGTATACTCAGTAGAACTAAAACCGAATACATGAGATGTGACTTTAGCACTACTACACATAAGGAATGAGATCTTAGTTTGGAAGATCAAGAAGTGCCTACTATTTAGGATGAATGGTACAGAGAAATGGGGATATTAATGAAGATGTTAGCTATAAAATCAAAGTAGGGTGGAGAAAGTGGTGCCAAACATCTGGCGTTCTATGTGACAAGATTGTACCATAGAAACTAAGACATGTTTTCTAGGATGGGGATAAAACCCGCTATGTTGTATGGTGCAAAATGGTGGCCTACAAAAAGAAGTCATGTTCAGACAAGTATTGAGGAAATGTGTATGTTGCGTTGATTTTATGTCCATATAAAAAGAGATCGAGTTTGAAACGATGATACCACCAATTGAAAAAAGCTTGTCTAACACCGATTGGTATGATTTGGACATATTCAATGAAGACGCCAAAGGCACAAATGCGTAGTGGGAATCTAATGCAATAATAATAGGAAGAAAGGCATGGGAAGGTTGACATAAAAAGAGGAAGTAAAGGAGATTTGAAAAAATAGAATATACACAAAAATTTAGCCTTGAATATAAGGGACTGGGAAACGGTTATCCACGTACCTGAACTTTGAACTTTGATTTTTTTCTGTTAGGTTTCAACTCTAGTCTACTCAAACTTGCTTGAAACTAAAAGTCTTTATTGTTGTTAGATCACTTTGATTTGTTCGTAGATGTAATAGTCAAAGCTAACGAAGCACTATTCAGCTAAGACGAGTAAGGACTAAAAAATACACGACAATAGTAGAAAAAAATACGATAAACTAACCAAGTTCCAGTCATCGTCAACCACAGGGAAGCCAGAGATCCTGTGTTGCACCAGCAGCTCCAGGGCTGTGCACAAGGGAACAACAGAAGTTAGTAACTCGGGAAACTAGGAAGCAAGTGAAGACATGAGTCAGGCTATAAGAACAGGTACCTTGGTCAACTGGTGTAGTAGGTTGGACAACATGGAGATTGTCCCTTCTTGTCATGAAGTCACCAACCGTGTAATTGCTATGCTGAACAAGGAGGTAGATATTAATGGCTAAAACGATAGATTTGATACCACAGAAAGTTTTCCTCGACAGATTAGTAGATATATACGTAAGTGCTTGCTGAAGGAGCAATTTCGATGTCACGAATGTGGATTGCACAAAAATGAAAATTTACCTCTGGAGCTTCAAATTTAGGACATGAAACATTGTCCTGCTAATATTGTGAAAACTATACATATATAGTGATGCTAGACGATAGTGGTTATTTGACTATATTCTAAGCAGTAATATTTGGACAATCTAAGAAGCTAAGAAGGGACCTGAACATTGGCTGCTAGTGATGCTTGTTTTGGGAGAAAAGGAGTCCAAGTTGGAAGAATTTTGGTAAGAAAGGAAGGAAGCGCTTGGTATACTATATACCAACAATAACGGGGTGTTTAGTTTCTAAGAACTAATTTTTAGTACCTCCTAAAAATTAGTCACTAGAAACCCAACAGTAAAGAACTCAATCCAACGGAGACGGGAAAAAATGAAGGTAAACAGAAAGCGATAGCCGTCACCATGGACGAGGCCTCCCTTTAAAAATATCTTTGTAAAAAGAGTAGTGTTGGACTTGGACGTTAGTGGTTGTAGGGCATCAGAATTTATAATGAGGTTGTTTCAGCAATAACGACTGTTAATTCAGCCGCCTTACAACAGCGCACGTCAAGCCATAGTACGAACTGATTACAAAACGTTCCTGAACAGATGGCAACATCGTCACTCATATAAATCTCTGAGTTGCAAGTCGCCGCACAACAAACGGAACGTTACTTAGAAGGCGCTGCATAGTAAACAGCAGCAGCAGCAGAACTGCAAAAGGGAAATGGGGGGTTATTGTTTCAGCAACAGCATGTTTGCTTTCGGTTCGATTTTGAAAGGGCAGGTACTGATCGTGATCTAAATAAGGGCGGATACCAAAGATAGCATCCGTTTCTTCGTAACCAACGAGCGAATTTTCAAGGCCTCCAAACGGTAAGAAAACAATAAGGAAGAAAGAGTCATGCGAAACTGAAATGAAAAGGGAAAAGAGATCGATAGCCGTCCTCACCCCGGAGATGCCTCCCGCAGCCGGCGCGGCGGCTGCGGCGGAGCGCGCGCGGACGGACCTGCACGACGACGCCCGGCTGCTCGGGACAACCTGGCGCTGGAACGCGGACTTGGAAGAGCGGGAGCGCGACAGAGCGGCGGCGAGGTTGGCGTCGGCGGATACCAGCAGCCTAATGTCCATGGCGCCACCGCGCGTTCGCCTAGAGGGCAGGGGGAGGAGACTCGAGAGGAAGAGGAGGTGCTTGGATGGCTGATGAGCGATGGTTGCAGCCTAGTGATGAGAGGCCGCCGTTTGATTGGCTGGCTATATAGCTTAGCTAAGCCTAGCTAGGTGGGGAAGCAAAAGCAATCGTGTTGGAGGGATGGGGAATGGGGATGGAGCGAAAGCAGAAGCCTACCCTTGATTTGGTAGGAATTTTGTGAGAAAAAAGGAGAGGTTCTGAGTAAAAGAGGACACGAGAGGTAGACACTAGGCTATTCCATTTTCTTGCTTCTCAAGCAGGTGCAATGGGGTTTCCGGAAGACAGAATCTTTATAGCAATATATAGGGTTCAGTCTTCTCTTAATTTAATTTCAAGGTGTTTGATTTTCTGACTAAAATTTAGACAGAAGTTTAAATGTTAATTATGAATGTTAAACATTGTAGAATTATAAAACTAATTACATATATGAAAACTAAATGGCATGATAAATTTATTAGCATTAATTTATTTATGATTAACAAATAATTGTTATAGCATCACATAAGTGAATTATGTACTAGTTAGGTTTAATAGGTTCGTCTTTTCGTTTAGTTCTTATCTATAATTAGTTTTATAATTAGACTATAAGTCTTGTTGTAAACTTTTAAAACTAATAGTTAGTAGCTAAAATTAGAGGTTTAGAATGAGTCAGCTAAGAATGATCTCGTCCTTAATGGTAGTGTTTGGTTCGGTGTCAACGAGGGATGGGACGAGATCAACCCTGAACTGACCTCGTCCCTTATTTTTTTGAGGGATGACCTCATCTACCATTTTGAAGAATATTCCTTGACCCTGACTCTGGACCTTCAAACCAAACACAGATCAAGTTAGAATGATCTCATCCCATCCCTCTTCATCCTTCCTCTTCCCTCCATCCAAACACTAAATTGTTAGTTATATCTCTTAAATAGACATGAGTTGTTAGCTGCTCCAACCTAGCTAAAACGAGCTAACAACTTCATATACGGATAGTTAGAAATAGGACATGTATGGCAACAGGGACCGTATATTTATTCAGGCGGATAAATGACAATACAAGTATTACTTGATTGAATATCGAATACTTGATAGGTAATCCATGAATTGCTTATCATTTACTACAATTTAGTTCGTGCATGAAACAATCGCACACGAGTATTATATTGAACATAGATCAACATGACAACACAACAATAAATTTAGATCATGCAATAGGCCAACACAATTTTTTGTTTTGAACATTATTGGGGGTCTTCTTCTCCGCCGAAGGTCCTAAGGACAAATGTATCATTGACAAAGTGATGTTGAGTATCCTCTCTGCCTAAGGTACTCGAGATAAAGATACTGTCTGAAAGCTATAATGACGAATACAGAAGCTACCACTGAGGGACGACAGCTTTGGCTTAAGGTGCTGACGAAGGTCTAGCATGAAGATGAACCGAAGAGAAAAGTCTAGTTAATCCTTAATGACTTATGTTACGATTGTGTATACAAATTGAGGGCACAAATGTATTTTCACCCGTATTGTTCACTCTGGATTGTAATTGCTCTTGCGTCAACACCTTCGAACAAGCCAAAGGTATCAATGTAATATAAATTATGTTAATGTTCATGTGTATATTATGAAATACATATGTGTATGAATGAATGGATTTCATATATCGTCTCTATGGATTCTTATTCTCATAAATCATGAAGACATGTCCTTCATGACCTTGGTCTGAAGATCATTATATCCAAAGAAGATAATGCTTAGGAGCACGAAGGTCCTTAATCTTTAACAATTTTGTTGCCTTGTTCTTGATTCACAGTATTTGAGAACAAGTGAACAACAAACATAATGACAAGGTTCGAAACACATAATAGTGTAATACAACAAAAGATAGTTTAACACAATAGATTCCAATGTTAATAAGATACGGAGTATTGAAGGTATACATGTGATGTATTGTTTGTCATTTTGATATAAATTTAGACACTATTTTAATGATTTTGATATAAATATGTGTTCAAATAAAAATGTAATGTACTACAAAATTTTAGATCTCTTCGAGCTCTACGATTTCTATATAAATTTTATGTCCATCCAAGCTTATATGTAAAAGTTATGATTTTATAATAATATCACGTAGAAAAAAGAAAAACGGGTACCCGAAACTTGGGACCCGAATATTCGGGTATTTACCGGATAGTCCTTGCTTCGTATCCAACCTAAATCAGAAGTTGCACTATTCCGGTAATACCCATATTGGTCCTAAATAAAAAAATCTGAATTCATATCCGAAAAAACATGTATTTATACTGCTTATATCTGCTACCCGATAGGTATACCCAATTCATTTTCATCCCTAAGGCGCGGCTGAGACTACCAGCGTGCTTGTGGGTCGAACGCAATGGACGTGTTGCTAGACTAGGTGCGCGCGTTGTCTCGCGAGCGATCATGGTGCCCGCGCGTGTCGGTCAAGGCACCAGAGAGCGCGGGGCCAGTGGTGGAAGGCAACATTGAGCTCATCTCCGGTCTCCATGTGCGTGTAAATGCGGCTACAAAGTAGGTGATGAATGACGAGGATATGACACTTACCATATATAACCACTAGTTAGATACCCGTGCGTCGCTATGGTTTTTATATATCGCATATAGTTAAGTGCACATATATCACTATGGCTTGTATAAATAGGTTTAGCTATGCAGGTCTTCAACTCAATTAGACCATTAGGTCTCCTCTCAATAGCCTTATATATCTAGAGAGAAGGATATTGAAGAATATCTATGGTCTTTAAATTGCTGACGATGATCTAGATTTTATAGCATTAAGGAAGCAATGATTAATGTTTTTTAAACGACGATCTATTAATAAAAAAAAGTTAATGGCAAATTGTGTGATAGATGGGAAGCACAAACACTTTACCAAAGCAGATTAAGGGGGACAAACACAAAGTAGAACAATGCCCATAATGCTTAGACTGATTACAATAATACACATAAGCATCTAACAGTTTAGCCAAAAAGATTAAAAATGGAAATGCGCATTTCCATTTTGTTATCATTCAGCCCAAGAACCCACAGACGGTGATCCGAATCATTAGAGGTCGAACTCTGCACCAAGAAATTAGGAAAGTGATCCCCAAATAGCTGAACACAACACTCTATCTAAATACATCATGACAACAGTGGTAACATGCTAGCTACTTCACCTTAGTAAACCATTAGAAAGGTGGTCTAGTGTAAAGTTTGTCCTGTCCGAAGCGTCAGGGGTTCCAGTTACTTGACACCTACATGTTTCCCCATTACATTATCGGATAATCATATCCCTCCACTTACCCTTCACGTCCACCTACAATACATAGCAAGTTCACTATAATAAACAAATACAAACTGGTGTTCCACTGATAGAAAAAAAATCATGATTGTTATCTAAAATATCCTTCCAATTGCCACTACCATACCTACACAAGAAAAAAGCACAATATAACGATGAAGAGCATACAACAACAGCAATCTTCTAAACACAATTGTTTGAGAACAAGAAAGTTGAGATGTTAAATAATAATAAAATAAATCACATCAAGACAAAACATACTGTTCAACACCATTTCTTAGTGTTTCTTCCTCTAACGAGCACCAATTCCTTACCTTTCTACGCTTACTCTTGTTTTCTCACGGTGACAATGGAGAAACACGGCAAGGGTGGACATAAAGCACATATTGTTCAATAAAAAAATAATATTAGAAGATTGACTGCTAGGAATTAAAATCTTGTGAATTATGGAGAAAAATTGGAGCTCACCTTCGCGAGCTCACAGTTGTGTGGTGTAGCTGTGGTCGGGAGAGGAGAGTGCCGAGCAGCGAGCAGATTGAAGCATGTGGCCAAATGCTGCTGGAAATTAAACATAACATCCTACATGCTTACACTAAATTGTGCCTTCCAATGGCAGTAGGTGGGTTTATGTAGCGGCGAGGCGTGGATTGCGGCGAGGGGATGCATTTCCTTCCATGGCCGAGACGTGGATTGGTGAGGGGATTGAGGCGGGGACCATGGTGCAGGACATAGGGGCAGAGGGGAGAGGGTGTGGAAGGAGAGAGCAAAGCGCTGCACGCACGGGGAAGAAAGGAGAGATAGGGGTAGACACTGACATGTGGGTCGTACGCGTCGTGGGGAGGCAGAACCACGGTGCACAGATGGTCTACATTAGAGTCTTATAGAATAGTAGAGATTGGTCAATTCTAGAGATGGCAATGGGTACCCGTGACCCAATACCCGATGGGTATTTACTCCATTAGGGTATATATATATGGGCTAAATATTCTACCAATGGGTCTCTTATTAGGCAAAAACTTCACCCAATGGGTAAATGGGTATTAGAACGTTCTGATGTCACCCATACCCGTTAACCCGTGAGTATAAAATACCCGGTATAAACTTGGCCCGGAAACTTGAACTTGGGCTACAATCATCCATCTTCTTTTCACTATTTAAGAACCTTTTGAACAATAGTGTCATGGAAGGATTAACAACTATTCGACCACCATGTAATGGAACATGTATTGTGTTATGTGGTACTATCCTAGTGTTACTACTTTATCCAATTATTTATGGTGATGTTGAAATGGGTGATTGAATAATTCTAGAATTTTTGTAATGGTATTTAGATGGATATACTTGATATTCATACCATGTATTATTTTGATATATTCTTAATCTTTGTGGGTATGGGTGACCCGATGGGTGAGCCATACCCACATAGGTACGGGTATCGGGGTAAATCCATACCCACCAGTAGACATGGGTGACCCGACGGGATTATTTTTTCTCGTAGGTATGGGTATGGGATAGTAATACCCGGTGGGTATTTGCCCATTGCCAACTGATGGATTCGTGTGTTGCCTCACCCTCCACACGTCCGTGTGTGTTGTATCCCTTCCCCAACCGCTCCGCACCCGATATGCTAACTGTTGTCCCCGCCCGCCACCCACGGCCCCACCCCGACTCACGCACGCGCATGCGCGAACGTGGCCTGTCGTCGCTCCCCTCTCCTCCTCTATGGCATGTGGCCACACCCAAGCCCTGCCTCCCGCCTCTGCTCCTCCTCACCATGGCCCTCCCCCCTAGTGCGTAAGGTCTCCCTCCCCCCACCCGCGTCAATGTCGTGGAAGGATTTGCATCTTGTGCGCCATTGCCTTGTGGTGGTTGTTATTGTTCCTACTCCTCCCCAGCTGCTCTCGCCTGGAGCACACCACTAACATCGGCGTGTCGCATGGATATGACCCCTCGCACCCGTCTACTTCGACCTAAGCCACGCCCAGTCAAGGAATTCTTCAAGGACTTCTCTGGTCGCCTCGTGGGCCTTCTCCGTGCCCACACCTTCGATAATGATCGATCCCCCCTGCCCTGCCTCATCGTAGCGCTCTTGAGAGAGCAGATCTAACAGATGCTTGCCTCTCGCTTTGTTGTCGATGCATATGTGGACAATTTCTACAACTTCTGCGACCTAGCTGAGTGAGATCGATCTGCAGCAATCTCATGGCAGAAGTTCGTGCATGCATGGAGTGGTGAATCTGGGTGAAGAATGAGCGGATCGGAGTTTGCATTTCAATGTGCTCACCATGTTCCAAGCACCAAATAATGAGCGGATCAACTATCTAGAACTGGTAGTAGTAGTAGTAGTAGGACTTTCATTGCGCTTAGAACTTTCAAGAAAGTGCTATGTTTTCAAAACACAAGAAAATATAGGACTTACTTTCATTGCTACAAAATGGCTTCAGCAGTGGGTCTCGTTCAGTTTTTATGCAAGTATTTGCCCCCATGAAGTTTCATGCATTTGAAGAACCTTGCACGTTGTTCTTTTATGTTATGGGTGGTATGCAAGGGAAAGGGGAAATAGGGTGTGTGTGTGAGGTGTGGGGTCAAGGGGAAATAGGGTGGGGGAGATAGAGCTTCTTGCATAGTCCTTTTTTCTTATGGTATTATTTTTATTGATGGTTCATGACATATATGCGCTAACAAAAACTGATGGTTCAAAAGCCAATTTGTTGACCGTGAATTCTGAGAGCACCTAGAGGGGGGTGAATAGGTGATCCTTTAAAATTAAACACTAAATAGCCACAAACTTAATTATTAAAGTGTTAGTGTAACCAAGTGGCTATGGAGCGAGCTCGTGTGAACAAAACAATCACAGAAAAGCAACACACGAGACACGTGATTTTTATCCCGTGGTTCGGCCAAGTAACACTTTCCTACTTCCACGTTGTGGCATCCCGATGGATGAGGGTTGCACTCAACCCCTTTCAAGTGATCCAATGATCGACTTGAATACCACAGTCTTTTATCTTGAGTATTCTTCCCGTTTGCGAGGAATCTCCACAAGTTGGAGCCTCTCGCCCTTACAAAGTTATGATCACAAAGAAAGCACAAGAGTAAGGATGGGAGAGCAACACACGCAAAACTCAAATCCGCAGTACAACCACGCACACAAGTGAAGAAGTGAGCACACAAACACAGCGCAAGGAGTTTACAACTCGAACAGTGCTCAATTCTCAAGAACGATGATCCGATCACGTGAATGCAAAGTCTAGATGTCTTAGGATGTTTCTTGTAATCTTGGTGTTCTGCTCCATGCGCCTAGGGGTCTCTTTTATATCCCTAAGGCAGCTAGGAGCCGTTGGACATCAATTTGGTAGGCAATTCTTGCCTTCTGTCGAGTGGTGCACCAGACAGTCCGGTGCACCACCGGACAACCACTGTAGCAGTCCAGTGCTCGATTTCCTTCCATACCGGGCAAAAGACGACCGTTGGTCCTCGGGACCTGTTGGCGCACCAGACGCTGTCCGGTGCACACCGGACAGTCCGGTGTGCCCAACCGACCGTTGGTGCGGACCACGTGTCGCATGTTGATCGCGTGGACGACCGTTGGCTGCTGACGCTGTTGACTCACCGGATAGTCCGGTGCATCACCGGACTGTCCGGTGAATTATAGCCACGTCGCCTTTCTCTTTTCCCGAGAGCAGCCAGTTCACCGTTGACCAGCCTAGGGCACCGGACACTGTCTGGTCCACCACCGGACAATCCGGTGTGCCAGGCCCGAGCTTGTGTTGGTTGTACTTTGCCAACTCTTCTCCAATTCAAATTTTCTTTTCTTGGCACTGTTTCTAGCACTTAGATAACCATGTTAGTACTCAAAAACAATTCACTAAGTCTAGAAACATACCTTGTTCTTGATTTCACACTTCTCACTCATTTGGCACATAAGAACTCACTTAGTATGTGTTGGACATCTAATCACCAAAATACTTATAGAAATGGCCCAAGGGCACATTTCCCTTTCAATCTCCCCCTTTTTGGTGATTTATGCCAACACATCAAAAAGCAACAAAAGAAGTGCAACATCAATGCAAATGAAGACCAATTCCCTTTTTACTTAAGATTTGGCATATTTGGATCACTCTTTGCCACCACTTGGTTTGTTTTTTCAAATCAAATAATTCTTTTTCCTATCTCTAAGTCAAACACCCTTGTTTGGGCAAATCGAGAGATATTCCAAGAGTTAAATTGATCAAGTGCCAAAAACTCCCCTTTTTCATAATCAAAATTCTCCCCCATAAGAGACCAAATTTTGCAATAAGACTATTTTGACAAAAACCAAATTCTAACTCCCCTATTTTCAAAATTCACAAGTGGTTGGCTGATCCATTTTGCTTTGGCCTTAATTTCTCCCCCTTTGGCATTAAGCACCAAAACAGGACCATTTTTGGCCCTTTAACCCCATTGCCTCACCAAAATGTCAATTAAGAGCAGAAAGGCAATGAGAGCACAAGTATGAACTTGGAATTAAGTACACTAATACCGGAGTGCAGTGGAAGTCTTTTCGTTGTCCAAGTTCATTTTCCCTTTCAATGTACCTTCGAGACTACATCAAGTGTACTTAACCAAACAAGTTAGTCTCAAAGGGGTCAAGTTGTAGCACATCTCCCCCTAAATATGTGCATCATTTGCATATGGACTTATGAGGTCCGGGGATGATTTGTACAACTTGAGCACCATAAATAGACAACAAATAATGTAAATGCTCAAAGTAACATGATCAAAGGCATAGACTACATGTATGCTATAGATCAATCCAAGTTACGCGAATCTAAGACATTTAGCTCACTACGCAACCTGCAAAATCTTTTCTCGTCTAAAGGCTTGGTGACAATATCGGCTAGCTCGTTCTCGGTGCTAATGTGATACACATCGATATCTCCCTTTTGCTGGTGGTCTCTCAGGAAGTGATGCCAGATGTCTATGTGCTTAGTGCGGCTGTGTTCAACAGGATTATCCGCCAAGCGGATTGCACTCTCATTGTCACATAGGAGTGGGATTTTGCTCAGATTGTAGCCAAAGTCCCGGAGGGTTTGCCTCATCCAAAGTAGTTGTGCGCAACACTGTCCTGCGGCAATGTACTCGGCCTCAGCGGTGGATAGGGCAACGGATGTTTGTTTCTTGGAACTCCAGGACACCAGGGACCTTCCTAGAAATTGGCACGTCCCTGTTGTGCTCTTCCTATCAACCTTGCACCCGGCATAATCGGAGTCTGAGTATCCAATCAAGTCAAAGGTAGACCCCTTTGTATTCCAGATCCCGAAGCAAGGCGTAGAAACTAAATACCTAAGAATTCGCTTAACGGCGACAAGGTGACATTCCTTGGGGTCGGATTGAAATCTAGCACACATGCATACACTAAGCATAATGTCCGGTCTACTAGCACAAAGATAAAGTAATGAACCTATCATTGACCGGTATGCCTTTTGATCAACGGACTTACCTCCTTTGTTGAGGTCGAGATGCCCATCAGTTCCCATCGGTGTCTTCACGGGCTTGGCGTCCTTCATCCCAAACCTCTTGAGAAGATCTTGAGTGTACTTCGTTTGGGAGATGAAAGTGACGTCCTTGAGTTGCTTCACTTGGAATCCAATTAAGTAGGTCAACTCGCCCATCATCGACATCTCGAACTTTTGCATCATTACCCTGCTAAACTCCTCACAAGACTTTTGGTTAGTAGAACCAAATATTATGTCATCGACATAAATTGGGAAAACAAAAAGGTCACCATCACAAGTCTTTGTAAAAAGAGTGGGATCAGCTTTCCCAACCTTGAAAGCATTAGTAATTAAGAAATATCTAAGGCATTCATACCATGCTCTTGGGGCTTGCTTAAGTCCATAGAGCGCCTTAGAGAGCTTATATACATGGTCGGGATACCTGTCATCCTCAAAGCCAAGGGGTTGTTCCACGTATACCTCCTCCTTGATTGGCCCATTGAGAAAAGCGCTCTTCACGTCCATTTGGAACAGCCTAAAGGAATGGTGAGCAACATAGGCTAATAATATATGAATTGACTCTAGCCTAGCCATAGGAGCAAAAGTATCCTCGAAATACAAACCTGCGACTTGGGCATAACCTTTTGCCACAAGTCGAGCCTTGTTTCTTGTCACCACCCCGTGCTCATCTTGCTTCTTGCGGAACACCCACTTGGTTCCCACAACGTTTTGTTTTGGACGCGGCACCAGGCTCCAGACTTCATTTCTTTTGAAGTTGTTGAGCTCTTCCTGCTTGGCCAACACCTAGTCCGGATCCTGCAAGGCCTCTTCTACCCTGAAAGGCTCAATAGAAGAGACAAATGAGTAATGCTCACAAAAAGTAGCTAATCGTGAGCGAGTGGTTACTCCCTTGCTGATGTCACCCAAAATCTGGTCCACGGGGTGATTTCTTTGGATTGACGCCCGGACTTGAGTTGGAGGGGCCTGTGGTGCCTCTTCCTTCATAACCTGTTCTTCCTGTGCTCCCCCTTGATCCTGCCCCTCTTCTTGAGGTACCTGTACATCATCTTGAGTTGGGGGATGCACCAGTGTCGAGGAAGAAGGTTGATCTTGTTTCTGCAGTTCCTGTGGTCGCACATCTCCTATCGCCATCGTTCGCATTGAGGCCGTCGGAACTTCATCTTCATCTATGTCATCAAGATAAACTTGCTCTTTTTGAGAGCCATTACTCTCATCAAATATAACGTCGCTAGAGACTTCAACTAATACTGATGATTTGTTGAAGACCCTATACGCCTTTGTATTTGAGTCATATCCTAATAAAAACCCTTCTACTGCCTTGGGAGCAAATTTAGAATGTCTACCTTTCTTCACCAGAATGTAGCATTTGCTCCCAAATACACGAAAGTAAGAGACATTGGGTTTGTTACTGGTAAGGAGTTCGTAGGAGGTCTTCTTGAGAAGGCGATGCAGATAGAGTCGGTTTATGGCGTGGCAGGCTGTGTTCACAGCTTCCGACCAAAATCGCTCAGGCGTCTTGAACTCTCCAATCATTGTTCTCGCCATGTCAATTAGCATCCTGTTCTTCCTCTCTACCACAATGTTTTGTTGTGGTGTGTAGGGAGCGGAGAACTCGTGCTTGATGCCTTCCTCCTCAAGAAACTCTTCAACTTGTAGATTTTTGAACTCGGACCCATTGTCGCTTATTATCTTCTTCACCTTTAACTCAAATTCATTTTGAGCTCTCCTTAAGAAATGCTTTAGAGTCCCTTGGGTTTCTAACTTATCTTTCCCCGATGCTAAGGTAGGCAACGGGTCCGAAGAGATCCGCGTGAAGAAGCTCCAGTGGTCTTGATGTTGTCATCACATTCTTGCTGTGATGAGTGCTTCCCACCTGTTTTCCTGCCTAACATGCTGCATAAGGTCTGTCTTTCTCAAAACAGACATCGGTTAGTCCTAACACATGATCTCCCTTTAGAAGCTTATGAAGGTTCTTCATCCCAACATGTGCTAGATGGCGATGCCAAAGCCAGCCCATATTGGTCTTAGCTATTAAGCATGCATCTAGATCGTCATTCTCTTTCGAAAAATCAACTAAGTAGAGCTTGCCGTCTAGTACACCCTTAAAAGCTAATGAACCATCACTTCTTCTAAAGACAGATACATCTACATTTGTGAATAGACAATTATAACCCATGTTACATAATTGACTCACAGATAACAAATTATACCTGAGCGATTCAACTAAAAACACATTAGAGATAGAATGCTCGGATGTGATGGCTATCTTTCCCAATCATTTGACCTTGCCTTGGTTCCCATCACCAAAGATGATCGAATCCTGGGAATCCTTGTTTTTGACGTAGGAGGTGAACATTTTCTTCTCCCCCGTCATGTGGTTCGTGCATCCACTGTCGATAATCCAGCTTGAGCCCCAGGATGCATAAACCTGCAAGGCAATTTAAGCTTGGGTTTTAGGTACCCAACTCTTGTTGGGTCCTACAAGGTTAGTCACAATAACTTTTGGAACCCAAATACAAGTCTTGTCTCCCTTGCATTTGGATCCCAATTTTCTAGCTACTACTTTTGCATTTTTACATGAAAGTACAAAGGAAGTATCGCAAGTATGGTAGACAGTAGTAGGACCATTGCAAACTCTCCTAGGTGCATGAGACACAACATGATTATGCCTAGGCCTATTTCTACCATAATCACAAGTGGAGCTAGAAGCAACCATAGCATGAGAAGTATGATAACTAGGTAGAACAACATGATCATGGCATCTATCCTTATGAGCATGCCTAGTAAATTTTCTATCATAAATATAGGCATGATTCTTTTGAGAAGTACTAGCCATAGGAGCCTTCCCTTTCTCCTTGTTGAGAACGGGAGTCCTTTGGCTCGTTAAGTTCTTGGTTTCCTTTCGAAAACCAAGCCCATCCTTAATTGAGGGGTGTCTACCAACAGTGTAGGCATCCCTAGCAAATTTTAGTTTATCATAATCCATTTTGCAAGTCTTAAGTTGAGCATTAAGACTTGCCACCTCATTGTTTAATTTAGCAATAGAAGCAAGATGTTCATCACAGGCATTAACATCAAAGTCCTTACTTCTATTGCAAATAACTACATGTTCTACACATGATCTAGTTGCATTTGCTTTCTCTAGTTTACATTTAATTCATCATTTAAATCCTTTAGACTAGAGACAGATTCATGACAAGCAGCCAATTCAGAGGATAGCATTTCATTTCTTTTAATTTCTAAAGAAAGAGATTTTTGAACACTAACAAATTTATCATGTTCCTCATACAAGATCTCTTCTTGCTTTTCTAGTAAGCTATCCTTTTCATTAAGGGCATCAATTAATTCGTTAATTTTGTCTACTTTAGCTCTATCTAATCCCTTAAATAAATCAGTGTAATCTACTTCATCATCAGGTGATTCCTCATCGCTAGAAGAAGAGTACTTAGGGTTATCTCAAATGCGTACCTTCTTCTCCTTAGCCATAAGGCAAGTATGGCGTTCGTTGGGGAAGAGCGAAGATTTGTCGAAGGCCAAGGCAGCCAATCCTTCATCGTCGGAGTTGGATGAAGAGCAGTCAGAATACCATTCCTTTCCAAGGTGCGCCTCGCCCTTCGCCTTCCTGTAGTTCTTCTTCTTCTCCCTCTTCCCGTGCTTTTCTTGTCCCTGGTCATTATCATTATCGGGGCATTGTGCTATGAAATGACCAGTCTTACCGCATTTGAAGCAGGAGCGCTTTCCCCTTGTTTTATTCTTGTAGGGGTATTCCTTGCGTCCTTTCAAGGCGGTTTTGAAGCGCTTGATGATGAGCGCCATTTCGTCCTCGTTGAGCCCGACAGCCTCCACTTGTGCTACCTTGCTCGATAGTGCCTCCCTGCTGCTCGTTGCTTTGAGAGCAACGAGCTGCGGCTCGTAGACGGGTAGTGGACCATTTAGCGCATCGTCCACGTATCGCGCCTCCTTCACCATCATGCGCCCGCTCACAAATTTTCCAAGGATCTCCTCGGGCGTCATCTTGGTGTACCTAGGGTTTTCACGAATAAGGTTGACAAGATGGGGGTCAATAACGGTAAATGACCTGAGCATGAGTCGGACGACGTCATGATCTGTCCATCTTGTGCTCCCGTAGCTTCGGATTTTGTTGACCAGGGTCTTGAGCCTGTTGTAGGTCTATGTTGGCTCCTCTCCCCTGATCATCGCGAACCTCCCTAGCTCGCCTTCCACTAGTTCCATCTTGGTGATCATAGTGGCGTCGTTTCCCTCATGAGATATCTTGAGTGTGTCCCAAATTTGCTTAGCATTGTCCAAGCCACTCACTTTATTATACTCATCCCTGCAAAGTGACGCTAGCAAGACAGTAGTAGCTTGGGCATTTTTATGAATTTGTTCATTAATAAGCACATGATTATCCATACTATCAAAATGCATCCCATTTTCCACAATTTCCCAAATACTAGGATGGAAAGAAAATAGATGACTACGCATTTTATGGCTCCAAAATGAGTAATCCTCTCCATCAAAGTGTGGGGGTTTTCCAAGAGGAATAGAAAGTAAATGGGCATTCGAATTGTACGTAATACGGGAATAATCAAAGGAATAGTTTTGATTAACTGTCTTTTTCTTGGACGAGGAGTCGTCGTCCCTTGGTGAAGAAGAAGATGCATCACTGTTGTAGTAGATGATCTTCTTGATGCGCTTCTTCTTCTTCTTCCCGTCCGATCCCTCTTCTTGTGACTCGAGCTTGAGTCAGTGGGCTTGTCGTCTCTTGGCTCGTTGAAGATGGACTCCTTTTCCTTGTCATTCACCACCATCCCCTTTCCCTTAGGATCCATCTCTTCGGGCGGTTAGTCCCTTAGATGAAGAGTACGACTCTGATACCAATTGAGAGCACCTAGAGGGGGATGAATAAGTGATCCTGTAAAATCAAACACTAAATAGCCACAAACTTGATTATTAAAGTGTTAGTGTAACCAAGTGGCTATGTAGCAAGCTCGTGTGAACAAAACAATCACAGAAAAGCAACACACGAGCCACACGATTTTTATCCCGTGGTTCGGCCAAGTAACACTTTCCTACTTCCACGTTGTGGCGTCCTAATGGACAAGGGTTGCAGTCAACCCCTTTCAAGTGATCCAATGATCGACTTGAATACCACGGTCTTTTATCTTGAATATTCTTCCCATTTGCGAGGAATCTCCACAAGTTGGAGCCTCTCGCCCTTACAAAGTTATGATCACCAAGAAAGCACAAGAGTAAGGATGGGAGAGCAACACACGCAAGACTCAAATCCGCAGTACAACCACGCACACAAGTGAAGAAGTGAGCACACAAACACAACGCAAGGAGTTTATAACTCGAACAGTGCTCAATTCTCAAGAACGATGATCCGATCGCATGAATGCAAAGTCTAGATGTCTTAGGATGTTTCTTGTAAGTTTGGTGTTCTGCTCCATGCGCCTAGGTGTCCCTTTCATAGCCCCAAGGCAGCTAGGAGCCGTTGGACATCAATTTGGTAGGCAATTCTTGCCTTCTATCGAGTGGTGCACCAGACAGTCCGGTGCACCACTGGACAACCGCTGTAGCAGTCCGGTGCTCGATTTCCTTCCATACCGAGCGCACCCGACCGTTGGTCCTCAGAACCAGTTGGCGCACCGGACAGTCCGGTGTGCCCAACCGACCATTGGCGCGGACCACGTGTCGCGCGTTGATCGTGCGGACGACCGTTGGCTGCTGGCGCCGTTGACTCACCGGACAGTCCAGTGAATTATAGCCATGTCGCCATTCTCTTTTCCCGAGAGCAGCCAGTTCACCGTTGACCAGCCTGGGGCACCGGACACTGTCCGGTGCACCACCGGACAGTTCGGTGTGCCAGGCCAGAGCTGGTGTTGGCTGTACTTTGCCAACTCTTCTCCAATTCGAAATTTCTTTTCTTGGCACTGTTTATAGCACTTAGATAACCATGTTAGTATTCAAAAACAATTCACTAAGTCTAGAAACATACCTTGTTCTTGGTTTCACACTTCTCACTCATTTGGCACATAAGAACTCACTTAGTATGTGTTGGACATCTAATCCCCAAAATACTTATAGAAATGGCCCAAGGGCACATTTCCCTTTCAAATTCTACAAAGACTGGTGGAATGCAAAAACAATTGATGAGGTGAACTAATATCCTATTTGCTGCAGCCTAGCATGCTTCATTTTCAAGTAACAAAAGAAACCTATGTAAGCATAGCTGATGGTCAGCTCGCCCATCCATGTTGTGGTGTCTCAATGGACAAGGGTTGCACCCAACCCCTCTCAAGTGATCCAAAGATCAAACTTGAGTGCCATGGTCTTCCTTATCAATTTGGTTCCCTTTCGCAAGGAATGTCCATAAATTGGAGTCTCTTACATCTGTACATGAATCGGAGTTACAATCTTGAGCACAAGAAAGGGACAGAGTAAACACACAACAACAAACACAACAACACAACGCTAGAAAGGAGATCACAAGAGCACAAACACAAGTGTCACAAGAAAACGGCTCAAAACAACACTCTGACCTCACTAGTATCACTAAACAACATTGTGGTAGAGTGTCAGAGTTGTGTATGCTCTTGGAGTGCTTGGGTGTTAAAGAAGGTCACCATGGGGTCCTTTTATAGCCCCAAATGAGCCCATAGTTGTTGCTCCTTCCTTGCAAAAACAAGCCAAAATCCATCTCTACATGGGGTCACCAGACCGAGTCAACATGCCTTGAGTCCAGGATTCTAACTAAGAGTTTCCTTCTCTAGCAGGCACCGGACCTAGTGCCATGTTAGCTAGTTGTTGGCTCGCCACGCGCACACGAAGTAGCTGTTGGAGGGCGGTCTGACGTGCCACCGGACTGGCACTGTTCCTAGTCTGGTGAATTTTATGATAAAATTCCTGAGACCGTTGAGTTGAGGCGTACAAGCGGTCTAGTGCACCAGGCCGCCCAACGGCCAAGCCCAGGCCCTCACGGACCCGGTCCGGTGCACCACTGGACTCGTCCAGTGAGGCCCAGACCAGCTGAACGTGGGCTCTTTTGAGCCTATCTTCTCCAAGTCTTTTCGGTTATTTTGGTAGCTTCCCTACGACTTATACAAACATGATTAGTACATAATACAATGGACTAAGTGTGGGAAACTCATCTCTTTACCATAGTCTCACTAGGGTTTGCAATATGGCTCAAAACAAGTCTAAAATGCACTTTTTGCTACAATAGGAGTTAGAGAACAAGAGCAAGTGCTAGAAACATAGTATTAGGCATACGCAACTTATCCAAACATTCAAACCTCATGTTCTTACTGTTTTACCACAAGTTTCACTTTTCACCCTCAAGTTTAGCTCATTTGGACTTAGTTCCTTCAATTTACCTTCAATTGAACCTACACTCATACTCATATCAAACTAGTTAGTCCAAGGCGTGGTATGTTGGACACTTAATCACCAAAACAGGTAGAAATGGCTATCTAGCACATTTCCCTTTGATGTAGTCTGGAAATGTTACATTTTTTGAATGCAAATTTCCTATTAAAATGCACCCACCTAGCGCGTTCAATCATGAATCTATAATACCCCATGAGCCTTTAATTCTGATAGAAGATACTAATGAGACCCATGAGCAAAATCCTAAGAAGGATGACACTATAGTGACTAAAATAATAAAATACAATGGATTGCAAAGTCTTTTAGTGATGACTAAATTGTGTACCTTGTTAATGATACACCAAGAACCATTAAAGAGGCATAGTTCTCCCATGATTCTAAGTTTTAAAAGGAAGCAGTATGGAGTGAGATAGATTCAATTATGTCTAGAGGAACTTTGGAAGTCATTAAATGTCTTTATGGGTGTGAACCTATAGGATGTGAATGGGTGTTTAAGAGAAAGGCTATGCCTGATGGTACTACAGAAAGGTACAAGGCAATGCTTATGGCCAAGGGTTATACCCAAAAACAAAGTGATGATTACTTTGATAGTTATTCACATGTTGCTCTTCTAACCATATTTTAAGTGTTATTTTCTTTGACAACCTCACATGGTCTTTTCGTTCATCAAATGGGTGCTAAGACAACTTTCCTAAATGAAGAGTTAGAGGAGATCTATATGGATCATCTAGATGAGGTTATATTAGAGGAGATCTATATGGATCATCTAGATGAGGTTATAGCAAATGTTCAAGAAAGCATGTGTATAAATTGTTAAAATTATTTATGTAACCTGAAACAAGCATCTAAGCAATGTCATTAGAAGTTTGACAGAACTTTAACATCTGTTGGCTTTGTTGTGATTGATGCTGATAAATGTGTCTACTCTCAGTATGGCAGGGGAAAATGTGTGATCTTGTGTTTGTATGTTGACGATATACTAATCTTCGAAACTAGCCTTGATGTGATCAAGGAAGTGAAGTACTTCTTGTCCACAATTTTATAATAAAAGATTTTGGAGAAACCAATGTTACTCTAAATATGAAGCTACTGAGAGAAGGAATTGAGGGGTTACAATTGTGCAATCCCATTATATGGAAAATGTTTTTGAGTCACTTTTGGTTTACTGACTACCAATATACTTCTATGTTTTATGGTCCTAGTGTCCTATTGAGGAAAAATCAAAGAATATCAAGGAATCAATTGAGATACTTAAACATAATTAGTTCGTTTATGTATCTAGCTAGCACTACAAGACATGACATCTTGTTCGTTGTGAGCAAGCAAAGCCATTTTTGTCAAAATCCTAAGGTGGTCATTGGCGTGCTCTTGAGAGAGTAATGCACTATTTGAGAGGTAAAATGAGCTATATCATTCACTATACTAGGTACCCAAGGGTACTAGAGGGTTATTGTGATGCAAACTTGATATTTATTGATGATGAGATGTACGTCGCAAGTGGATATGTGTTCTAACGTGGAGGTGTGTTGTTTCATGGAAATTGTGCAAGTAGACTCTCTCCAGTAGCTTACCCATATTCAAACTCCACTCTACGAACAGTGCAATCTATAATACAAAATAGTGTTTTGGGTGACCATATGGGTGAACTGCCAGACACGGTCTTACCAAGGTCAATTATGGAAGCACAACTGACAACATTGGATACTTCTTCTATTAAGGTTGGATGGCTCTGTGAACTCCTTATGGATTTACCGATAGTTGAAAAATCTATACCAACTATTTCTATGAACTGTAATAATCAGACTATGATAATCAAGGTGAACAATTCTAAGGACGACATGGAGTCCATAAGGAATGTAAATAGTTGATTAAAACCATTCAAAAAATTGAGTAACTCTAGAGTGATAGCATTGGATTATGTACATACATCTAAAAATCTTGCAGATCAATTCACTAAGGATCTGTCCTATAATGTGATAGATTGTGCATCGAACGAGATGGCTTGAGATCCACATGAAGTCTATCATAGTGTTAACCTGTCATATATGACTAGAGATCTTGTGAAGTAGGATGGTGAAATAAGATGGTGGTAGATTGAGATGGAAAAAGCATACTAGGTCCATCTTAGATGCATGTCTTTCCTATTCTATAAGATAGGTTAGTTTTTACCATAATATGGTAACTTATTAAAGCAAAGATGTTGTCTTGTAGGACATCTTTTAAAAAATGCACATATATAAGTTTGATTGCTAGCCATAGTCTATGAGCTTGTGTGGTCTCTAGATACTCATGAAAGGTCATGGAGTTTAACTTGTATGCTCCAACCTGAGGGGATACCTTTTCAAACTATTACTAATGATAGTTTAGGTAAAACTTATTTCATACAAAACTATCAATTCAAGGCTCGTTCATTGTTCAATTTTGAATAAATGTAACATCTTTTCTAGATGAACGTTCAACTTTCCATTGAATCACAAACATATCAAAAGAATGAGAAGTGAGAGCTTTTATATATGTCTTAGTATTTGGTGGGGAATATGAAATTTAATATAGGTATGACTTATATTTTATTTAATTAAATCTTATTAATGATAAGCACATATTAAATATGTTTAGGGTCCCATGGCCTTTAGGGCATCTAGGAGCTCTCGTGGTTCTTAGGATGTCTAGGGGCCTCCCCATGTTCTTTGAGAAGCCTAGGCCCCTATATATGGCTCTTAGGACGTCTGGCCCACCATGGCCTTTGGGACGGTCGAGGCCCCTCGTGGCTCTCGGGACATCTGAATCCCTCATGGCTATTGGGATGTTCGGATGCTTCAGGGGTTGTTAGGAGGCCGAGAGCCCTTCGAGATCCTTTAGATGCCTAGAGACCCCCATGGCCATTAGGATGCTAGGGGCCCTTAGGGCCTATCCAAAATTTGAGGATGACACTATGAATATCTAATTGCATGGGATATGGTATGATACTTTAAGTAACACACATTGTCAACTCTTGTGAATAGAGTCACCGGTGCTTTGAACATGTACAATTTTTATTATCATGTATTGAGAGTATAGA
Organism: Zea mays; assembly: GCF_902167145.1. NCBI lineage: Eukaryota > Viridiplantae > Streptophyta > Magnoliopsida > Poales > Poaceae > Zea > Zea mays. The sequence goes on from NC_050097.1 coordinate 106,022,675, forward strand.
TATTCGGTATTCGTTTTTTATCTATCCGTATTCATAAAGTTGGATATTTAAGATGTCGATATCCATTCAAATCTTATTCGACACAACTTGATAATATCTGTATCTGATCCGAATCCGAAGAGAAAATATAAAAACAAATACTCCCTCCAGGTCTAAAATTCTTGACGTTTTAGACAGGATCTCACATACCAAGAAGTCATTAACTAGAGTGCATGTTTCCCGTTTTACCCTTATTAAATAAGGTCGTGTGGCATTAGAACTCATTATATTCTCTTAGCTCATGTGGTTGGAAAGATGTTTTTGAAGCCCATGGTCTCCAGTTCGAGTCCTGGCCGTGCATTTGAGGCCCTTTTTTTGCGACGAGTTTTTTTGCTGCATCCGCCATTTTTTTTCGTTCGCGCCAATGTTGCCGCTGCATGCCATTTTTTCGCGCCAATGTTGCTGATGCATGGATGTACGTGGAGTACTCCTATTTAGACTCCGGCTAGCATCACTAGATGCATTGCAAACGTACTGGTGCCAGATATCCAAAATGATCCAGCTAACCAGATACTACTACTGTACTAATGGTGGTGCTTGTTCATGATGTATTTGAATATGGAACCACTGAACAATGAAATTGGTAAGTCTAGTACTTGTCGGTCTTCATTTTCTTTTCTTTTTAGCTGGTGACAAATTGTCTATGCTGCTTTTCTATTAGATGGTTTTGATTTGAACTTGGAAGAACCAATATGCCAGATTTGATCTGAACTTTGAAGCATCCCAAGTTGGATTTAACTTGAACTTAGAACCTGTAGAAGATGACAACGTTGCCCAAGGTTGGATACAAATAACAGGATGACTTCAATCTTTTCTTTTTTATCTCATGACACAGTGTCCATGGTACTTTCTTGTTAGGTGGTTTTGATTTGAACTTGGTTGCACCACATGTTGAATTTGATCTGAATTTTGAAGAACCTCAAGTTGGATTTAACTTGAACTTGGAACCTGCAGAAGATGACAATGTTGTCCAAGGTACGATAGAAATAACACGTTTATTTTTTATATATTTTGTGCCTTCTCGCCACTACTATTGATTTTACACATTTATTTTTTAGGTAGGAAAGACACTCCGAATGAATTAAGAAGACTAATATATCAAGCTTTGTTGGCAAGAAGCAACAATGGAAATTGAAGAGACATGTTACGAGGGAAGTTGCCAAACTATTTGGAGTCCGTTTACGCACGGTTCAACGATTATGGCAGCGAGGTAAAGGCTCCCTTGATTAAGGCATTCCAGTTGATATTTGTAATAGAAAGCATGGTACAGCTGGCCGTAAGCAAGTTCCATTAGATTTAGGACCATTACCCAATATCCCACTTAAGGATAGAACAACACAAGAAGATGCACGTGCAGCTTTGGGTATTAGTAAACAAAAATTCATGAGATTCATTCGAGAAGGACATATTAAGTGTCATTCAAACAGTATAAAGCCACATTTAACAGAGGCAAACAAGAAGGCTAGACTACAATGGTGTGTGGATATGCTTGATCATGAAGGCATGCTTGACGAGCCTAGGTTTAAGGGATTGTTTGATGTCGTTTTCATTGATGAGAAGTGGTTCTACCTTACTAGAAAAACAGAGAGGTATTATTTGCTCTCAGATGAGGATGAGCCCTTACGTACATGCAGAAGTAAGAATAACATCCCTAAGCTAATGTTCCTTGCTGTTACTGCTCGACCAAGGTTTAATGTAGAGGGAGTTTGTATTTTTGATGGAAAGATTGGGTGCTTCCCTTTGGTCACGTATGAACGTGCTAAGAGAAGTAGTGTCAACCGGCAAGCTGGGACAATAGAAGTTAAGCCTATTGCTAAAATTACTAGGGATGCCATTATAATGTTCATGATAGAGAAAGTGTTACCAGCTATTTGAGCGAAGTGGCCATGTGAGGATAACAACAAGCCCATCTATATCCAACAAGATAATGCATTATCCCATCTAGATCTTGGTGATCCACAATTTTATGAAGCTAGTAAGCTAGAAGGTTTTGACATTCGGCTTGTTTGTCAACCACCAAATTCTTCGGATTTCAATATATTAGATTTGGGTTTCTTTCGTGCCATCCAATCTATTCAACACAAGAAGATTGCAAAAACAGTTAAAGACCTTGTTCCAATTGTCCAAGAGGTACACTTTGTATTGATAGAAATTTCTTAAATTTGCTTATTATATTTAATTTTTTGTAGCTATTTTTTTCTCATAAACTAGGCATTCCATGAGTATTCTCCATGCAAAGCGAATAAAATCTATCTTACACTTCAACTAGTATGGAAGGAAGCAATGAAAGTGCATGGTTCAAACAAAGTTCAAGATTCCACACATGAAGAAAAATACTCTAGAAAGACAAGGACGACTCCCTTTGCAAATCACTTGCGAGACAACATTGGTGGCTGATGCTATGGCCAAGCTAGCTGCATGGAATATCTAGAAAAGGATTAGTAGCGGCACAATGGAATTAGATAGTTGGAGTAGTACTGATCTTAGTATGCATGGAGTATTATGAATTAGAACTAGAATATTCATCGACCTTGTACTCATAGAAAAGGTTTAGAAAAAAATGATCTTTAGCGTCTCCTTACTAAACTCTCACATTTTTGGGACCTCTAGAGGTTGATCCATTATCTCCATAGGCTGCTCAACCTCTCTAGCGGCTTGCTCTACATCCAGCATGCATGCAGAGAAAATAAGGAGCCGCATGCAGCAAGGGGAATTAAATGCGCAACATTGGAACCATGTAGGCTAAGCGCGCATGCAGGGGCAAAAACGGCTAAACTTGCATGCAAAAGCTAAAACGTCAATTTTTTTATCCATTCCTTAATAGCCTTAAACGTCAAGAATTTTAGACCTGGAGGGAGTATGAAACAAGTAATATTTATTTGTATCCGATACAACTATACCCCTAGTGATCATCACATAGAGTGACGAATATCATATATAGCTTCATCATCATGTATGTATTTTCTCCTATCAAGAGTACTAGAGTATATATATATATTTATGGCAACACAATAATCACTCATCCTAGAATGTCTTAACAAACCTTCATTAGTTGTTAAGCCATTCACGTTTTTTGTTAGGCCATTTCAGTGTTTGTGATCATTAGGGTTGTAAATGGTACAAATATTATTCATCTGTATTCGAATTCGATCCGTCTAAGACCTTGTTCGGTTGCGTCTGGATCAAAAGAGATTGAGGGGGATTAAATCCCTTTCTATTCAATTTGACTAGGGAGGTATTTAATCCCCTCCATTTTTTCTCGATCCAGACGTAACCGAACAAGCCCTAAGGGCATGTTCGTTTCAACCCCAATCCATATTAATTGAAGGGGATTGAGGGGAGTTTCAATCCCTAGTAAATCAAAATCTCTCTCAATCTATATCAATCACCTTCAATCCATATTTGACATGTATCCAAGTTCGGATACTCGACATCCAATTAATCTTTATCTGTATTAATATTCTCAAAGTTGAATATTTAAGATGTCGATATCCATTCAAATCTTATTCGACACAACATGATAATATCTGTATCAGATCCGAATCTGAAAAGAAAATATCGAATCAAATATGAAACAAAATAATATACATCCGTATCCGATCCAACTATACCTCTAGTGATCATCACCTAGGGTGATGAATAGCATCTATAGCTTCATATAGCCAATAATGAGTGAAGATCGCTCAATTATTTTATGGTAATGACTGAAGACCGTTCAATATTACGTAACGGTGCACATGAATATATATAGAAAATATGAACCTATATAGTTACTTCCATATTTAATTTAATCTAGAAAATTCACAGCATATTTATTCATATTTTTTTGCTATAGATTTATAGATTAAAATAAATATGAAAACAACTAATTTCCTAACAAATTCAATGTCTACGCTGACTCAATGTTTATGAGGTGCTGACTCATCTAATCTGTGCCTTCATCCCAGCGTAGCATGGTTTGGTTGCTCCGTTTGTATGATGTTGTCATGTTGTACTTGTACCGGCCAGATATTTGAGGTTTCCGTCGATTTCCGGCCACATGAGAAACGACAGCCGGCCGGTCTGATAGTCTGAAGAGAGAAAGAGGTAAACGAGGCCGTTCACGCCAACCCTACCAACAGCATCGATATAGATTCTAGACGACGACGACGGTTCAGCGGTCGCCGGCGAAGGGCGCCCCTAGCTCGGTGCTGCTTCCGACGTCGCTGTTCTGTTCACGGCGGCCGGCTCGTGTTTCTCTCCGATATCTGTCTGCGCCTGCTACTTTCTACTATCGGGACCAGAATATATGGGCTTCATGGACGCATCACGAGATTCCCCCCTCAAGCTAACGGACAAGACGACCACGGTAGTTGCTTCAGGTTCAAATCAATTCCGTTCTTTCCACACTTGCCAGTTTCTTTCAGTTCACCGCATTTCGTACAAGCAAGCCACTACCGCGATGAAGTCCAAACAGATTTCGCACAACGGACCTTCTCTTTCCTCTTTTTCCCTTCAAAAAAGATGATTCCCTGTTAGCCACCACGACAAATTTTGCTCATTTTACGTACTAGTAGCAATTATGTCAATACGTTGCTACGTGAGGATGCTAGGGAGATTTGCTAATTTGTCAGGTCTACAAACACTCAAACAGACTCACAAATCATAGACTCAAAGGCCATTAATTATTTTAGGATGAAAGATTTGCTAATTTGCCATTATTATCACTGGGTTTCGAAAGCTTATCATCGACCCATAAATCATTGAGTCTATGTACCAAAGGAAGAAAAGACAGTTTTGCATTTAAGTCCATGATTTCTATAATTTTTACGACCGAGGTTCCACGAGTTCAAAGAACATTAAATATATGTCCTTTCTTTTATGTCTTAGCCCCCTACCCTTTCATTTTATCCTGTCCGTCATCTTAAGTCTTTGGTTTTGCACACTAGCCCCTCAGATTTTTTGTTTAATTGTGCGCTAGCTCCTATTTTTAAAAGCTACCCCTGCAGTCTATGTTTTTATTACATAAAGGTTCCTGTAGAGGCATTTTCCATATAAAATATTTATTCTATGTCCAAATAAGTTAGTTTTTGTTTTGTTAGCTTCATATTAATATTCTAAAGATTTTAAAATAGCTTGCAATAGTTTTCACATTTCCAAAAAAACAAAGTTATTTTTTGTTATTATACTTTTTAAAAATATAGACTTTCTTAATTAAATTAAAAGAAAAAAAACCATGTGTTTTCTTAATTAAAAATAAAGATAATTATTTTTTTAATTATCATTTATTACAGAATATAACTTAGGCTTATATTTCAATTTTTCCATAAATAGATATATTAGTTTAATTATTTGTTTCGTAAAATTGGATCCATGTCCATATAGTTTTCTAAAATGTTAAAACAGTAAAGTTAGTGTTTCTAATCTTGAACCTAATTTTTTGGTTAGATTTAACCAAATTTTATTTCAAAAAGTATACCTTTGCTAAAATTATTGTTTATAAAAAATAAGCAGTATAGTTGTTATGTTTTCTTTGTATATGATGAATATTATATGTTTATTAATTGTTGTATATTTCTTATTGTTTGTGTATTGTTTAGAAATTGATTATGCAGTTGAGAACCAATACGTGAACACAAGGTTGATATATGCCTTGTGGTTTGGGTTGTGAGGAGTAATTGTCAACAAGGGGTAGTGCCTTGGGTTGAGTCGGTTGGACTAACCGGGACACGAGGTTGTTGGTGCAACATGTCTCTTGGTTTGTGGTGTGTAGGTGTGGAGTATATACACGGCGATCGATGGCGAAGGTGAAGGTCATGAGGGTTCGTACCGATGGATTGGGAAGCAATGAAGGGTGACTAGAGTTGTGGTGGCTAACACCTAGGACACTAATAGGCACGAGGGGATGGTGGAGCAGATCGTGTCCTCGATGCGGTTGTGGACCGGCGGGAAATGTGTCTAGGACATGGGGACTCGTATGGAGTACACTACCCGTGGGTGTTTCAATGGTTGAGTCTCAAAACCACCATGTGCAACAATTCGTAGATTTCACTATGCTTGGGCCTCAAAACCTGGTAGCAAGGTTCTGGAGGGAATCGAAAGCGGTATGTAGTGTCATCATGAAGGATGCGTCAAGGTGATCTAGCTTCGTGAAGATTGCCATGTTCCTCATCAAAGAAGAGTTCTTGAGCAAAGCCTCTGATGTGTATGCATTCTTGTGTACTATACTGACCATGCAAATAATATATGTATTTTCCCTCCATGATGTTTTAGAACTTGTTGAAGCCTTCCTTCTGGGCGCAATCCCTTGGCATTGCCATGTTCCTCGCTCGACCGCGTTGTCTCGACGGTGGAGCCTATGTTTTTGGCCTTTCTCCTAATTGACCTTCTACTCAGCTTTGCCCTTATCTTTCTGCTATGAGGACATAGTCTACATAACTTCTTCACTCATGGCATATTTATCAACCACTTGGAAGAGAGCGGATAGAGTTGTTGGAGCCCCTCAAATGAGCTTCTATGAGACCTCTATCCCTAAGGCACTTGCGGAAGACAAAAATTGTTGTTTCCTTTAGCATGCTAGAAATAGCGGCCTCGTCATCTCGCCAATGCTTCATGTGGCTTATACAAGCCTCATGATGTTGTTCTAGAAGCACATGGGCAGGTAGTTTTCCATGACTGAAGAATGTCCTTTGGTTGGAGTTATGGATAGTTGGTACACTTCAAGCCAATTAGAGGGATTAGTGCGGTCATCGTATGGCTTGAACATGGGGGATTTGAAGTTCTTAGGTTAACTAACCTGGTTCATTGTGCCCGTGAAAGCCTTGACAATCGTAGCAAGACTCATCTTTCTCTGTCTCGTAGTCGTCATGATCTAGGCATCTACGGATGTCTTAGGGTTGGTGTGGACAACATCAGTCTAACTCAGCGCAATGGTCTTTTCCATGAGGGGGAGACCGAGTCCTATAGGACAAAGACAGTTCACGAGTTCCATCTCGGTAGAGAAAAGGAGAGATGACCCTAAATCTATCATTCCATGTTGAATCGTTAAATGATTTGGCGTTATTCTAAATTGGTGCTAGAGTCATTGAAGCATCCACACACACCGCAACATATGTCATCATGTTTTGGATCTTCTACAAGTCATCATGAGTCTGCACATTTGTTGTGAGGGAGAAGTCGAGTGGTTCTATCCAACAAGAGCTTCACGGTCATGGTATTTTGTGTAGGTGTGGCATAAACCTACTAACCCTAAAAATCAAACATCTAGATTTGGTTGTGATTATATGAGCCATGCTAGCATAATTCATCTCTGATCTTTCACTGATTTGTCGTCTGCTCATCACTGTCGCTGTCGAGGTTGGAGGGTTGGACATTGTGATCCCTAGAGCCCACCATGAAAACAAATCAATCTCCCTAATAACAAAAGGCTAAGTCTAAGTTAGGGCTAGAATCCGAGTCAGATCAAGACTCAACATCGGATCTAAGTCAAGAGTGAACCTAGGTCAAAGTGTAAACTGAATCTGCATAAACTTCGTTGAAGGACATCATTGTTATGAGGGTTTCTAGGATGAGCTCGGGATTCCCCAACTCGTCCATGACAAACTTATGGGTGCTAAATAAAACTTATTCTCCTTATGTAAAGCTCATGTTAGCCATTAGATCTACTATGATCAACATGATAGCTCCTACCTGACATGCCAACTGTCGAGGATTATTCAACAGTGAATTTTATGGGGTAGATCGCAAGATGGAGAACTAAAGTTAAATGCATAGGATACATGAATATTTAGATAGGTTCAAGCTCTCATTGAGAGATAATACCTTACGTCATATATGCCAGTGGCTATTACTTATGATCTGCCCTCTTAAGATGACTCATCCATTCTTTTGTAGTCCAAGGAAGGGTCAGTTACAAAAAAGATTACCTGGTGTTGCACCAGATCGAGATGCCTGGGTCAAAGTGTATATTGAATCTGCAAAAACTTCGTTGAAGGACGTCATAGTCATGAGGGGTTTTGGGACAAGCCTTTGATTCCCTAGCTTATCGGCGACAACTTGAGGGCGCCGAAGAGAACTCCTCCTTAAGCTAATTCATGGTAGGCATTAGATCTACTATGATCAACATGATAGCTCCTTCATGACATGCCAACTGTCGATGATTATTTTACAATGGGTTTATGAGGTAGATCATGAGATCAAGAACTAAAGTTAAATGCATAGGACACACAAAGATTTAGATAGATTTGTGATCTCAATGCGATATAATACCTTATGTCATATATCATGGTGGCTATTGCTTATGATCAACCCATTTTGGATGCCTCATCCCTTCTTTTATAGTTGTAGGAAACAGTGACGCCTAAGGGGGTGAATTAGGACTTCTATTTTTTGCACTAATCTAGGCCACTAATGATTCTCTTGAACAAAACCTATGCAAATAAATAAACATGCTAGTGCAACTCAGGTTTTGTTTAAGTGTTGCTATCTCTACAGCAAAATGAGTTACACAACCTAAGTTCCAATCCTACCAAATAGTCTATATTCTAAACAAAGAATGGTAAATATCACACCTTAAGTAAACAATATAAATGCAGAAGCTTAAGAGAAAGGTAGTGTCACACCCGATTTTGGATGGTAAACCGAATGTGAACCATGTACGTGCCAGGATCAGAAACTCACGTACACAACGATTACATAATTGGACATCATCACACAATACTTGAAATAAATAGCGGAAAGGTACTTTATTACATCAAGATGTCTGAGACATCCATAGAGTCTAATACATAACCATTGTCTTTAACATAATTATCAAAGTGCGAAGAAACGAAACGTAGATGATAAGCCTACACAGGCAGCTCACTGGGGGTTTGCCACTAAGTAAACTAGAACTCGTCGTAATCCTGGAACTCCTCGAAGTCCTCCATGTTGCTAGCATCACCTCCGGAGCACTGAGTACAGTAGGGACAACTTGGGGTGGGGTGGTTTGTAAAGCAAGGGTGAGTACACATCAACGTACTCAGCAAATGTCCCGTATGGCTAAAGTGGACTACCTGTATGTGGGGTTGAGGTTAAGCGGTTGCTTTTAGTTTGTCAAGTATTTATTATTATTAGTAGAGCCCAGTTTTAGTAATAAACCCAGTTATTACCCAAAAGTACTCCCTCAAATGAGGAAATACCAGAGATCAGACTTATAACATCATTGTTAACCATCATCATAAAAGTAACTAGAATTCTTCTAATCAAAGAGGATCCCAAGGCTGCTCTTAACCGTGAGCTTGGCTGATATGCCAGTTTCTAACACTCTGTAGAGGTTGCACACTTTACCCACGAGTCATGATCCCTTTCCAGCCTGGGTTGTACAGACCCGATCTTCACTACCAAGGTGAATGGCCAAGGATACACTACGTAGCCTTTACAAGACTCCCCTGGTGCGTAGCTGCTTGTTAGGTTTCGCCAGTCGTACAAATGCAGTACACCTCCCCAAGGTGGGTGACTAACAAAACCAAATCAAATGAAACTCTGCACCCCAACCTTGGCAGAGCGAGCACTACGCTTCGGCCCCCATTGATGGCCCTCCGGCAAAGCCAACTACACCCCAGGTTCATCTAATTAATCAGCTAAGGGCGTCTCATTCCACCCTCATGGTTGCACTGTCATCCCAGGTGGTCACTCCATGAACTAGTCCTTACGGAGAGGTACTCAAGAAAAAGGCCTGAGCCCCCTAGAGTATCACAAGATCATCAACATAATCAGGATAACAGTACCGTATCATAAATGTTCACATCATGTTCATTGATTAAAGTTAAGGCAATAGCAAAATGCTAACCATGATAACCCAAAAGGTAAACAAGGATAAGGTACATACAAACTAGTCAATTCTTAGGTTTAGATAATGTAATGTGGGACAGTGAATCATAAAGTATGTAGGACATAATAGGTCAGAGGACACTTGCCTTCACCAGGTTGTTGCTCAGGGAGGTCTCCAACATCACACTCAGGAACCTCGGACTGCTCGTTGTCTAAATAAAGCGAACATGCACTCAATACATTTGGAAAGTACAAATGAACAGCACACCAAACATGTACAAACATAGGAATACATCTTAAAAGACACAATACTACATAAGGGATAATGAGTTCGAAGTATAACATAAACTATAACATAAACTAACTTCATTTGGAAATAGATTATTATTTCTCTAAGTGTTACTCACAAATACATAACATAGTTCAATTTATTTTATTGTGACCTAAAAATTAGACCAGAGATGATTTCATGTAATACACATTATTAATCTCACAAGATTAATCATGTTTAAATCTCTAGGGTTCTCCTTTTATTTATTTTATTAAATAAATAAATCTACACCTACATTAGTTCATACTTAATCATAAAAATTAGAATGTGCAGACAGTAACTGGAACTAATTTATTTAAACAGAGAATAATCCTATGAACATTTTGCAATTTGAATCACTAAATTTGGAGTTCATATGCAAAAGATATGAAATAAACAAGTTTGGGAATTCAAAATATGAAATTAGGTCTAAATCTGTGAATATTTAAAAGTCCAGGGTTCAATCTGCAAGAATACAGGGGCTTGCGCGCGAAAACCAGGGACGGCGGGTTGATTCTAAACAAACCGCGGGTCTCTTTAATAAAACTACCGCGCGAAGGGGTACTGGGTGATTCTAACCGTTAGACCAGAAACCGACGGTCGAGATTAGATCTGCGGCCAAGGGCACACGCGCGCGGGCAGGCGAGTGCTTACAGGCGGGCCAGGGGGTGTCAGCGACAGAGAGGGAGGGCGCACTGACCGAGCGGGCCCAGCGCCAAGAGACACGGGCGCTGACAGGCGGGCTAGGGGTGCAGGGCGCGCGTGCGTGCGCGAAGCGGTATCCGCGATCTGGGCCGTGCGATCAAGATCGGACGAGGGAGATCAGACTGGGGGGGACGAATGGCTGCGGGCGGCGCTGCTCATCTCCGCGGCGGCGAGGTCACCTGAGTTGAGGCTGGCGCGAGCTAGGGTGGCTCCGGGGTCGCCGGGATTGGGCAGAGAGGGAGAGGATGCCACGACGAACTCAGTGGCGGGGAAAAGGCCATGAATCCGCGAACAGAGGGGGAAGAACGGCGGGGAGAAGGCCTCGGGCGGACCGGAGGAACTCCGGCAAGGCATTCCGGCCACAGGGAGGGGGCTTGAGGCTTGGGAAAGCTTCAATAGAGGCAGAGGTGGCACAGGAACCTACACCGAGGAACTAGACCGGGCTAAATTGGCCGGCCACCGCGCGAGCACGGCGTACCGCCACGGCCGAGCACCGGCGATGTCAAAATTGGCCGAGCACAGAGCGAAACTAGGGAAATTAAGCACGGGCAAAGGTGTCTCACTTCGGGGCGGAGCTCAGGGAGGCTTGGCGCGGTCTCCGGCGAGCTAGATGATCGGGAACGCGGGCGCGGGTCTCCGGCGGCGTCTGGCGGCGAGGGCAGAGCGCGAGAGAGGGCGATGCTGTGCGAAATGAGGCGGGGGAGCGAGTTCGGGCACTGGTGGCGGGGCAACAGCTCAGCGCCTAGCGAACCGGGCCGGCGAGATAGAGAGGAGGGACACGAGCGGGCGAAGCAACTGGCGCCGATAGGTCGGCCCCAGCGGGCAGAGAGCGAGAGAGAGAGAGAGAGCGCACGGAAGAGAAAGCCGCCGCTGACAGGCGGGGTCCGCCTGTTAGGCGGCGCGCGACCTAACTGGCCGAGCTGGGCTGCTGGGCTGCTTTCCCTTTTTCTTTTTCTCTAGATTTTCTAATTCCTTTTCTATTTCTTTTCTATAGGGTTTTCAATTCCAAATTCAAATTAGGTTTCAAATTCAAATAAATTCAAACTTGTGCAAGAATTCAAAGAATATTTAAGCTCAGCATGATGCAACATGTCATGACCCATGATGTTTTGGCAAAAATAAATAATTAATCTCCCCTAACTTAAGCTAATTCTACTTAAAGGGAAAAAGGAAGAGAGGATCTAGAGAGAGATAAAACCTAGAGTGAGAGAGATGAGTAACACATGAATTTAGGTGATTATTAGAAAGAAATTTTATACCCCCAAATTCAGGGTGTTACAGGTAGATATGCAAACTCCCGTTGAAGTGCTAGTATTTTTATTGAGGTATCTAGAAGTGCACATGGTTCTAACTAATACTCGTTGGTGCCCCTACGCAAAGGGAAGCCCATGCAAGAGACAAGCACCTCAAACAAGGTAACTCCATAGATAGCCTCGAGCCTTCTCCATGCGCAAGTGGTGCTCCGCTTCTGGTCTCTCTCGGATGCTCCCCAATGTCTTCACTAATGAGATTCCAGCCAAAACATAATGGGCCTCGTCCCCTCTTGTACACGGTGGTGGCCACATCAAAAACACGGTTGGTGTGGTCTCGCAAGACTCTTGCCCCACTTTGTACAATTACAATGACTCGAGCAAGAGCCGAGGGTGTTTGTGGGTTTTCTAACCTCACTCAATCGACTAGTAAGTAACATAGAGAAAGTGCAATAGCGGTCTAACTAACCTAAGCACTTTGCAAAGCACCTACACTAATAACCTAGTGATTCTATTAAGCACTTGGGTGTATGGAGCTTTGGAGATGTGTCTCAACTCACTAGCAATGTTTCTTGGGCTCCCACACTTGAGAATGGCTCGTTCGAGGGGTATCTATAGACCCCCACTCATGAAATAGCAGTTGGAGGAATCCATCTATTCTACATTGCACTAGACCAGTCTAGTGCTCCCCCAGTGTCACTGTAACATCCCAAAATTTAACCCGATGTTTGGAACCCTAATCCCCTAACCCCCCCCTTAATCACTCCTTAGACTCCACCTCATAGGTCATCTCATCATATGCATACACTTTTAATTGTTAGAAGCACCTCACATAGAATATCTTTTTAGCACCTAAGATTATTTAGCTAATTATTTGTTCAAAAGAAAAGGGGATAAAAGAAATAGAAATAGAAAATAGAAAATAGAAAATAGAAAAGAAAAAGGAAAAACCTCCCCCCCTCGGTTGGGCCGTTTCCGGCCCAACTCCCTCCCGCGCGCTCGCCCGCGCTCCCCTCCCCTCTGCCACTGCCAGCTCGGCCCCACCCGTCAGCCCGCACTCCCCTCGCTCTCTCATGATCTCTCTCTCCCTGGCAAGCGGCCCCCGCCCGTCAGTGCCTTCCTCGCGCCTGTGACCGGGCTAGCGACATGATCACCGCCGGCCACTGCCCGCCCCATCGCCTCGCCATTATCGCGCTCACCAGCTCGGTTTGGCGCCTTGCGTCTGCCCGAGCCATCCCGTCGCCTCGTCTGCCCGAGCCATCCCGTCGTCACCACTGCGCGCCACCATCTCCGTCGTGGCGAGCTCGCCAGGGCACGCCACCTCTCACCCCCTTCCCCGCCCCGGGTGCCTATACAAGGACCGCCCCGAGCTCCCCAATTCCTCACCCCGGCCTTGGCCATCTCTTCCCCCTTCCTCGAGCTCAATTGAGCCAGCGCCGCCATCATCTCCATCTCCAGTGAGCTTCCCCCCTTCCCCTCTCTGTTGGGTTCTAGTCAAATTAGTGTAGCTCTTGAGCTCTGCCACTTCATCGCGAGCACGACACACCTTTTCCCCTCGCCTATTACACCTGTTGGCCTCGCCGGGGACCTCACCGACGCGAGCGCCCGCCACCTCGCCGTGGACCGGCCATCCCGAGCGTCCAACGACCAAATTAGCCCCACCACCGTGATCCCCTACATCCGCTCATACCTCGCCACCATTCCGTCATCGGACCACCGGCGAGGAACCGCCGTCGGGATCACCGGTGACCGGTTCTCACCGCCGCGGACCGCCCCCTGACACCGTTACCCCCCCCCTCTCGCTGGCGCGTGGGCTCGCGCCCACATCGCCTGCCCGCGCTCGCTGGGCCAAAATCCCCCCGGCCCAATTAGCATGGAATTCCTTTTCTTTTTTCCTTTTTCCATTTCTTTTTCCTATTTTCATATATATATTGTTGGGGACTTGTTCTCAAATGCTTCGGGTTAAGAACAAGGCAACATAGAAAGTGTTAAATGTTAAAGTCCTTCGTCCTTTGAAGCATTATCTCCCTTCGGATATAATGAATTCCGGACGAAGGTTATAAAGGACAGACCTTTATAAGCACAATAAATGGTAAAGAAGGGTTCATATACAAAATATGGAAAATAACATAAACACTTTAAACATTATTATCAACTTATTTTTATTTGCGTTACTATATCAACAATAACAAATTATAAATGTACCTTCGGTTTGAAGGAAAGCAGGGTACAAGCGTGACGCGAAAGAAAATGCCAAGTCAGCGTGAACAGTACAGGAGCACTGTTCATCTATTTATAGGTACGGGACGCAGCCCATGTAAAATTACACCCATGCCCTTTACATTTGCTAATAACTCTATAGTAATCCATCGGGGTCTAAATAGCCTTTTCCCTTTTAAGTCGGTTTCTTTTTCTGCTATCACGCCGAAGCTCCCCTGCGCATAGCTTCGGCTCTGCGCCATCCTTCATATTCTTTGTGCATCTTCACGCTGTGGTTTTGATCTAAGTCCGAAGGTACCTGTTTACACATTATACTCCAGAGACATTGTTAAATCATGTTTTTGAGGACCTTCGGAAGCCGAAGGCCCCCAACAGTAGCCCCTCGCAATATTAATTTGTTAGAGTGATAAATTCAGATTGCGACATGGACGAAGGCCTTAAGCCGAAGGTCCGAAAAAACACCTTCCCTTTGCTAGAATAGCAACAGTCATTGACAAGCGGGACCCTCCAGTTTTCAACGCACTAGGCGTATAAATAAGAGCTCACCACGAGTTCATTTGGCACGCTTTCTTGCCATCTGCTCTTGCTCACCCAATTTTTAGCCCTTGCGCACCAACACTTGCTTGGCTTTTTAAATTTTTAATCTTCGGTTTCGAGAGTACTTTCTCAGCATTTTCGAAGATGTCTGAAGATAAGAAAGTTGTCGCTGAATCGAAGCTGAGCCTTTCTGAGGAGATGAATCTCGACTTCTTGAATCAATAGCAAAGAAAAATACAGAGAAGATTACTAGGGAAATTTTAGAGGGTTTAATTGAAGACACTGGTGATAGTGACAACTATGATGTGGAAAGTGGTGGTGAAGATTCCGAAGATCGACCTTGGCGACCAAGCCATGCAGTTTTTGGAAAATCAAGCATTAAACAAAGCCATCTTGTCAATATGAGGGGTAGATATTTTCGAGATTTATCTATTGTGAGGGCTGACGAAGGAGAAAAAACTTGTCCTACTCTCGAAGAAAATGAAGTCGTGATATTCCGAAGTTTCTTCAAGGTTGGGCTTCGGTTTCCTTTAAGCAGTTTCGTGGTTGAAGTTTTGAAGATATTTGAAATCTGCCTCTATCAAATTACTCCCGAAGCAATCATAAGGATGGAAATCTTCGTATGGGCCATGAAGAGCCAAGGTTTGGAGCCAAATGCAAAAAGTTTCTGTAGTATACATGAGTTATTATATGAGACGAAACCCTAGGGTAAAGAGCAATACCATAACAATTTTGGCTGTTATAGCTTCGGTGCCCGCTCTGGGTCAAGTTGTCCCGTGCCAACTTTTCGGAAGAGATGGCCCGGGGACTGGATGAAGGAATGGTTCTATGTGAAAAACGACTTGAAGACACGAGAAGATATTAAAGATATCATCATGCGCCCCATCTGGCAGCGTTTTGGCCTTCGGAAACTGAAGGTGGATATTGACGAAGCAGCCGAAGAATGCCGGAGAGCCTTCGGTGTAGTTGGCTCTTTCATCGGGACAAGGGATTTAATTCAAGAACACATTGCCTTTAGAGTATGGCCACTTGTAGAAAAGTGGAAAATGCCAAAGGAAACCATCAGCAAACCTGACGAAGGTGAACTAGTTAGGTTAAAATATACCTTCAGATATGGAGATAAGTTTGTCGAGCCAGATGATGACTGGCTGAAATGTATTGAGGCCACAAGCGATGAACTGCTTGGACCATACTCGAAGGCAGAAGATACTGCACTGTCTGGGCCTTCGGAGGCCGGAAGAAGAAAAGACTCAATCGAGTATTTGATGCCATTGGGCTCGTCTATCCTAACTACCGTTACCCAACACGGGGTCAAAAAAGGAAAGATACGGCTTCTGTGAAGGAAGTTGCTTCAGTCGCTCCTAGTGAGCCAGCGCCGAAGAGGAAAAAGATGAAGGTTCTTACGCACCGGCCACGCTATATTGAACCGGCCACAGTGCCTGAGTTTGTCGGTGAGACCTCTTCGGCCACCGAAGCCAAGGAGCCGACTCCCCTGCCGAATATTGAAGAGCCGGCCAAAATGCCAGAGATGGAAAAAATAGAAGAACCGAGGGCTGAAGAGGCAAAGACATCGGAAATTTTAAGTCCTTCAGCAAGAGTTGAGGTGCCAATGCCAATGCCGAGGGCACAAAAAGACCTTACAACAACCCCCAATAGGAAAAGAATGGTTAACGTGCTAGATGTGCTGGAAACGATAAAATCTTCAAGCTCTACTTCGAAGATAGCTGCCGAAGTTCCAAAGACACAAATTGAGGCCGAATCTGCCAAAAGTGAAGCGGAAACTGAAACTGGGCTTTCAGAGCCTACCAAGAGGGAATTTTTGGAAATTAAAAAAGAAACGGAAAAAGAATCTGCAGAAGAAATTTTATCTGAGAAAATCGCCACACCTATTCCCGAAGCATCTTCTGAAGCTTCCGACTATGTCTTACGTCATGCTTCGGGTAAAAATCTGACCGAAAAAGAAAAAAGAGAAGCTCAGTTCTATGCGCAAAAATTGAAATATCCAAAAGGGGCGTTGATATTCAATGGCAGCGGAGAAGAAGACTTCATGTATTGTCTCCCTGACAGCAAGGAGATTTCTGTCTGTCGAGAGATGAGCAAGAGTTTTGGATTCCCGACATTAGAAGACGGGCTTTCGGTGCTGTCAAAAGACGAGCTGGCCGACAGCATAGCATACAATAGTTTAAAGGTTAGATCTTTGTATTATTGTTTGAAGCCAAAATTTTTCATTTGCTTAAACTTATTAGCGCATTTTTTCCAGGGCCTTATACTTAGCAATGCCCTCAGGGCACAAAAAGATGCCGAAGATGAAGGGTGTACCATAGCCTTGAGCAACCTTCGTTCCGAAGTAATTGAACTAAGGAACGAAGGTCTCGAAAAAGATAAAATATTACATTCGTTGATAGATAAAATAAAAGAAGACAAAGCTGCTTTCAAAGCTCAAGCTGAGGCCCAGAAGCGCGAAATTGAGGATCTTCGGAAACAGCTAGCCGAAGCTAAAGAAAAATGCACAGTTGAAGAAGCTAAGCGAGAAATTAGTGAACAATGGGCAAATCATTTAGAGAAAAACGCTGAAGAGCTTCGTGCATCCAAGAAAAGATGTTATGAAAAGTCTATAGAATGTGTTAAAAAAATAAAAACCAGCTTCGCCAGCGTTGGCACGTTCTCAAGTGAAGAAAATTTCATAAGGGGCGAACCCGAGGACCCAATTGAATGGATCAGCCACGAAGCTGAAGCTTTTGAAGAAGTTTTGAACGGCCGCAGAGACATATGTGCCTTCTCGGGTGCTAGGGGGATTGCCACTGTTTTGGAGAGAAAAGGCTGCGATCATGTGAAATCCTTGGCACAAACCGAAGCCGACTTATCTTCTGAAGACATAAAAGACCCTTCGGCCGAAGCAAGTTTGGTTGGTGGAAAATTTTTCACCGACATCTGGGAAAATGGTGGCCGGGAGATGGCTCAAGAAATTATACGAAAAAGCGAAAAAGGTATTCATGACGCTAGAAAAGTAGCAGAGGCCGCTGAGAAAAGTGCGGATCTCGAAGGGCGAATAGGTATTGACTACTAGTTTTTGGCTTGTTGTAACTTTTTGATTTCGAACTTGTTTACACTTTGTAACACAGCCGCACTTTCTCCTCCCTCAGAGCCCGCCGAGCCATTAGCGGACCTCAATGTAAAGGGGGATGACGAAATTAGAAAAATGGCCGAAGCTATCATGGACAAAGTTGTTGATCAACTACTCAACGAAGCTGTAGAAGTAGTTCTAAGGGAAGATTAGATGTTATTTTAAAAACATTTGGAATGTAATATTTGTTGGACAATATGTGTAATATTTTGTAACTTTGAATGTAATATATAAGCTATTTATGATTCAATTCTTTACGATGCATGAAACTTTACGTACATACCGTTTTTGAGCCTTCGGCGAAAAAACATCTTCCCTTCTTTTCATGATTCGTAAATAATATCCATATTTCATAAAAACATCCAATCTTCGTAAAATCAGTAACCAATAGATCTTTCCATTTTAGAGTTTGACGAAGGTATGTGTCGGGGACCATAATTAGGGGTACCCCCAAGACTCCTAAAATTAGCTGGTAACCCCCATCAGCACAAAGCTGCAAAGGCCTGATGGGTGCGATTAAGTCAAGGCTCGGTCCACTCAAGGACACGATCTCGCCTCGCCCGAGCCCAGCCTCGGGCAAGGGCAGCCGACCCCAGAGGATCTACGTCTCGCCCGAGGGCCCCCTCAAGCAACGGACACACCTTCGGCTCGCGCGAGGCCCGGTCTTCGCCAAGAAGCAACCTTGGCCAAATCGCCACGACGACCGACCGTATCGCAGGAGCATTTAATGCAAAGATGGCCTGACACCTTATCCTGACGCGCGCCCTTCAGTCGACAGAGCCGAAGTGACCGCAGTCACTTCGCCGCTCCATTGACCGACTTGACAAGAGGACAGCGCCACCTGCGCCGCTCCGACTGCTGTGCCACTCGACAGAGTGAGGCTGACAGCAGCCAAGTCCGGCCTCGGGCGCCATAGGAAGCTCCGCCTTGCCCGACCCCAGGGCTCGGACTCGGCCTCGGCCCCGGAAGACGACGAACTCCGCCTCGCCCGACCCCAGGGCTCGGACTCGGCCTCGGCCCCGGAAGGCGACGAACTCCGCCTCGCCCGACCCCAGGGCTCGGACTCGGCCTCGGCCCCAGAAGACGACGAACTCCGCCTCGCCCGACCCCAGGGCTCGGACTCGACCTCGACCTCGGAAGACAGACTCGACCTCAACCTCGGAGGAGCCTCCGCCTCGCCCTACCCAGGGCTCGGACCGACCACGTCACAGGAGGGGCCATCATTACCCTACCCCTAGCTAGCTCTGGCTACGGGGAACAAGACCGGCATCCCATCTGGCTCGCCACGGTAAAACAAATAATGATGGCGTCCCGCACGCTCCATGACGACGGCGGCTCTTAGCCCCCTTACGGAAGCAAGGGGACGTCAGCAAGGACTCGATAGCCCCGACAACTGTCCTTCCGCAAGGCTCCAGCACTCCTCTGACGGCCACGACATCACACGAACAAGGTGCCAAAACCTCTCCGGCTGCCACGACGGCATGTACTTAGGGCACTAGCTCTTCTCTGCTAGACACGTTAGCACACTGCTACACCTCCCATTGTACACCTGAAACCTCTCCTTACGCCTATAAGAGGAAGGTCCAGGGCCCTCTTACAGAGGGTTGGCCGCGCGGGGAAGGACGGGACGGCACGCATGCATAGGCCTCTCGCTCCCTCCCGCGCGGACGCTTGTAACCCCCTACTGCAAGCGCACCCGACCTAGGCGCGGGACAAACACGAAGGCCGTGGGTTTCCCCTTTTACGCCTATCTCCCTCCGGCTTCTCCCCCCTTCGCGCTCCGTCTCGCGCCGACCCATCTGGGCTGGGGCACGCGGCGACAATTTACTCGTCGGTCTAGGGACCCCCCGGGGTCAAAACGCCGACAGTTGGCGCGCCAGGTAGGGGCCTGCTGCATGTTGACGAACAGCTTCCCGTCAAGCTCCAGATGGGTAGTCTCCAGCAACCTTTCCAGCCCGGGACGGTGCTCCGTTTCGGGAGTCTTGAGTTCATGTCCCTCGACGGCAGCTACGACATGATACTCCTTCCTCCGTCGCGCGACAGCGACAATGGCGACCGACAACCCGCCCGCCGGTGGCGGAATCGATGACGTCTTCCCCACATGGCGGAAGAACAACATTCGGGTTTGTCCCGTCGCCTCCCCCGCCGACGGAGGAGGAGGCGGGGCAACCAAGGCCAAGCAGGAGGCGGCACCTCGTCGGCTGTCGAGCGAGTCGACGGCGCCGGCGCCCCAACGGGGGACACGTCGGGCATCGACCTCGCGTCTGAGACGAAGACGAGCACCGTTTCCCCGCAACGCGCCAACTCCAAGCGGACAGACGACGCCAGCACGCTCGCAAAGGACTTGCTGGGCGTCACCCTCGTACCTGAGACGATGGTGCAGTCTGCCCCTGACGTGACTTCGTCACCGCCCGTCGACCAAGAGGTACCGACCGATTCCCATCTCGTGCCTTTTGGATTCGGCCTCGACCCGCTAAGCGACTTCGCTTCGGTGGACGCTTTCATAGAGGCGAGTCCAAATCCTCTGGGGTATGGTATGCGGTCACCCTGGGACCGGCTGACAGCCGTCTCGACCTACGGGCCCTCGGGTTCCGAGGAAGATGAAGAGCCCGACTATTGTTGGGATTTCTCCGGACTTGGTAACCCCAGTGCCATGCGGGACTTCATGACCGCATGCGACTACTGCCTTTCCGACTGTGCCATGCGGGACTTCATGACTGCAAGTCGTGAATGTTTCCACGTCGATCTAGGGGGTCCCGGCGAAGGCAACCATCTTGGTATACTGGAAAACGGCGACCCTCTAGGCCTGCACCTCGCGTCGACATCCTTCGGGAGCTAGCTGTGGTCCCAGTCCCTGCGGGGGGTCAGGACACACAGCTCGAGCAAATCCGCGAGATGCAGGCCAGGCTCGACGAGGGGGCAGGAACACTTGAGCCGTTCCGCCGGGACATCGGGCAGGAATGGGCGGGCCAACCTCCGGCTGGAGAAGCGCGTCATCTACCCCAGGGCATCCAGCACCGCATCGCCGACGATGTCAGGGCAAGGCCGCCACCAGCTTCTAGTGGGGTCGGCCAGAACCTGGCTGCAGCAACAATACTTCTCCGCGCGATGCCGGAGCCATCAACCACCGAGGGGCGGCGTATCCAAGGAGAGCTCAAGAATCTCCTGGAGGATGCCGTGGTCTGACGTGCCGAAAGCTCTGCCTCCCGAAAGGTAGGGGTACCCCTCGGAACATCGCGCCGCGACTTCCCGATTCATGCGGGAAGCCTCGGTCCACACCGGGCGCACGCGCAACACAGCGCCTGCGGCCCCTGGTCGCCTCGGCAACGAGCACCACCACCGCAACCGTCGAGCCCACCTCGACGAGAAGGTGCGCCGAGGCTACCACCCCAGGTGTGGGGGATGCTACGACAGCGGGGAAGATCGGAGTCCCTCGCCCGAACCACCCGGTCCGCAGGCTTTCAGCCGGGCCATACGACGGGTGCCATTCCCGACCCGGTTTCGAACCCCGACTACTATCACAAAGTACTCGGGGGAGACGAGACTGGAACTGTGGCTCGCGGACTACCGGCTGGCCTGCCACCTGGGTGGAACGGACGATGACAACCTCATCATCCGCAACCTCCCCCTGTTCCTCACCGACACCGCTCGAGCCTGGCTGGAGCACCTGCCTCCGGGGCAGATCTCCAACTGGGACGACCTGGTCCAAGCCTTCGCCGGTAACTTCCAGGGCACGTACGTGCGCCCTGGGAACTCCTGGGATCTCCGAAGCTGCCGCCAGCAGCTGAGAGAGTCTCTCCGGGACTACATCCGACGATTTTCGAAGCAGCGCACCGAGCTGCCCAACGTCACCGACTCGGATGTCATCGGCGCGTTCCTCACCGGCGCCACCTTCCACGACCTGGTGAGCAAGCTGGGTCGCAAGACCCCCACCAGGGCGAGCGAGCTGATGGACATCGCCACCAAGTTCGCCTCGAGCCAGGAGGCTGTTGAGGCCATCTTCCGGAAGGACAAGCATCCCCAGGGCCGCCAGCCGGAAGATGTCCCCGAGGCGTCCACTCAGCGCGGCAACAAGAAGAAGGGCAAGAAGAAGTCACAAGCGAAACGCGACGCCGCCGACGCGGACCTTGTCGCCGCCGCTAAGTACAAGAACCCTCGGAAACCTCCCAGAGGCGCCAATCTCTTCGACAAGATGCTCAAAGAGTCGTGCCCCTATCATCAGGGGCCCGTCAAGCACACCCTTGAGCAGTGCGCCATGCTTCGGCGCCACTTTCACAAGGCCGGGCCACCTGCGGAGGGTGGCAGGGCCCGCGACGACGATAAGAAGGAAGATCACAAGGCAGGAGAGTTCCCCGAGGTCCACGACTGCTTCATGATCTACGGTGGGCAAGTGGCGAACGCCTCGGCTCGGCACCGCAAGCAAGAGCGTCGGGAAGTCTGCTCGGTAAAGGTGGCGGCACCAGTCTACCTAGACTGGTCCGACAAGCCCATCACCTTCGACCAGAGCGACCACCCCGACCGCGTGCCGAGCCCGGGGAAAAATACCCGCTCGTTGTCGACCCCGTCGTAGGCAACATCAGGCTCACCAAGGTCCTCATGGACGGAGGCAGCAGCCTCAACATCATCTACGCCGAGACCCTCGGGCTCCTGCAGATCAATCTGTCCTCGGTCCGAGCGGGCGCGACGCCTTTTCACGGGATAATCCCCGGGAAATGCGTCCAGCCCCTCGAACAATTCGATCTACCCGTCTGCTTCGGGACTCCCTCCAACTTCCAACGGGAGACCCTCACGTTCGAGGTGGTCGGGTTCTGAGGAACCTACCACGCAGTGCTGGGGAGGCCATGCTACGCCAAGTTCATGGACGTCCCCAACTACACCTACCTCAAGCTCAAGATGTCGGGCCCCAACGGGGTCATCACCGTCGGCCCCACATACCGACACGCGTACGAATGCGACGTGGAGTGCGTGGAGTACGCCAAGGCCCTCGCCGAATCCGAGGCCCTCATTGTCGACCTGGAGAGCCTCTCCAAGGAGGCGCCAGACATGAAGCGCCATGCCAGCAACTTCGAGCCAGCGGAGACGGTTAAGTCCGTCCCTCTCGACCCCAGCAACGATGCCTCCAAGCAGATCCGGATCGGCTCCGAGCTCGATCCCAAATAGGAAGCACTGCTCGTCAACTTTCACCGCACAAGCGCCGATGTTTTCGCGTGGAGTCCCTCGGACATGCCCGGCATACCGAGGGATGTCACCGAGCACTCGCTGGATATCCGAGCTGGGGCCCGATCCGTGAAGCAGCCTCTGCGCCGATTCGACGAAGAAAAGCGCAGAGCCATAGGCGAGGAGATCCACAAGCTAATGGCGGCATGGTTCATCAAAAAGTTATTCCATCCCGAATGGCTTGCCAACCCTGTGCTTGTGAGAAAGAAAGGAGGGAAATGGCGGATGTGTGTAGACTACACTAGTCTGAACAAAGCATGTCCGAAGGTTCCCTATCCTCTGCCTCGCATCGACCAAATCGTGGATTGCACTGCTGGGTGCGAAACCCTGTCTTTCCTCGATGCCTACTCAGGGTATCACCAAATCAGGATGAAAGAGTCCGACCAGCTCGTAACTTCTTTCATCACACCTTTCGGCATGTACTGCTATGTTACCATGTCGTTTGGTTTGAGGAATGCGGGTGCGACATACCAAAGGTGCATGAACCACGTGTTCGGCGAACACATTGGTCGAACGGTCGAGGCCTACGTCGATGACATCGTAGTCAAGACGAGGAAAGCCTCCGACCTCCTTTCCGACCTTGAAACGACATTCTGGTGTCTCAAGGCGAAAGGCGTAAAGCTCAATCCCGAGAAGTGCGTCTTCGGGGTCCCCCGAGGCATGCTCTTGGGGTTTATCGTATCCGAGCGGGGCATCGAGGTCAACCCGGAGAAAATCGCGGCCATCACCAACATGGGGCCCATCAAGGACTTGAAAGGCGTACAGAGGGTCACGGGATGCCTTGCGGCTCTGAGCCGTTTCATCTCGCGCCTCAGCGAAAGAGGCCTGCCTCTGTACCGCCTCTTAAGAAAGGCCGAGTGCTTCACTTGGACCCCTGAGGCCGAGGAAGCCCTTAGGAACCTGAAGGCGCTCCTCACGAACACGCCCATCTTGGTGCCCTCCGCTACCGGAGAAGCCCTCTTGATCTACGTCGCCGCTACCACTCAGGTGGTCAGCGCCGCGATCGTGGTTGAGAGACGAGAAGAGGGGCATGCATTGCCCGTCCAGAGGCCAGTCTACTTCATCAGTGAGGTAATGTCCGAGACCAAGATCCGCTACCCGCAAATTCAGAAGCTGCTGTACGCGGTGATCCTGACGCGGCGGAAGTTGCGACACTACTTCGAGTCTCATCCGGTAACTGTGGTGTCATCCTTCCCCCTAGGGGAGATCATCCAGTGCCGAGAGGCCTCGGGTAGGATCGCAAAGTGGGCGGTGGAAATCATGGGCGAGACAATCTCGTTCGCCCCTCGGAAGGCCATCAAGTCCCAAGTCTTGGCGGACTTTGTGGCTGAATGGGTCGATACCCAGCTCCCAACAACTCCGATCCAACCGGAACTCTGGACCATGTTTTTCGACGGGTCGCTGATGAAGACAGGGGTAGGCGCGGGCCTGCTCTTCATCTCGCCCCTCGGGAAGCCCTTACGCTACGTGCTACGCCTCCACTTCCCGGCGTCCAACAATGTGGCTGAGTACGAGGCTCTGGTCAACGGGTTGCGCATCGCCATCGAGCTAGGGGTCCGATGCCTCGACGCTCGCGGTGACTCGCAGCTCGTCATCGACCAAGTCATGAAGAACTCCCACTGCCGCGACCCGAAGATGGAAGCCTACCGCGATGAGGTTCGGCGCCTGGAAGACAAGTTCTACGGGCTCGAGCTCAACCACATCGCCCGACGATACAACGAGACTGCGGACGAGCTGGCTAAGATAGCCTTGGGATGGACAACGGTTCCCCCGAGCGTCTTCTCTCGAGACCTACATCAACCCTCCGTCAAGACTAACGACGCGCTCGAGCCCGAGAAGGCCTCGGCTCAGCCCGAGGCACCCTCGGCTCAGCCCGAGGCACCCTCGGCCCCCGAGGGTGAGGCAATACGCGTCAAGGAGGAGCGGAGCGGGGTCATGCCTAATTGAAACTGGCAGACCCCATACCTGCAATATCTCCACCGAGGGGAGCTACCCCTCGACCGAGCCGAAGCTCGGTGGTTGGCGCGGCGCGCCAAGTCGTTCGTCTTGCTGGGGAACGGGAAGGAGCTCTACCACCGCAGCCCCTCAGGCATCCTCCAGCAATGCATATCCATCACCGAAGGCCAGGAGCTCTTACAAGAAATACACTCAGGGGCTTGCGGTCATCACGCAGCGCCTCGAGCCCTTGTTGGAAACGCCTTCTTACAAGGTTTCTACTGGCCGACCGCGGTGGCCGACGCCACTAGAATTGTCCGCACCTACCAAGGGTGTCAGTTCTATGCAAGGCAGACACACTTGCCCGCTCAGGCTCTGCAGACGATACCCATCACCTGGCCTTTTGCTGTGTGGGGTCTGGACCTCGTCGGTCCCTTGCAGAAGGCACCCGGGGGCTACACGCACCTGCTGGTCGCCATCGACAAATTCTCCAAATGGACCGAGGTCCGACCCCTAAACAGCATCAGGTCCGAACAGGCGGTGGCGTTCTTCACCAACATCATCCATCGCTTTGGGGTCCAGAACTCCATCATCACCGACAACGAGACGCCCGAGGGCGGCACAAGCTCACGCCTCCCTGGGAAGGGCCGTTCGTCATCGCCAAGGTTCTGAAGCCCGGGACGTACAAGCTAGCCAGCAGTCAAGGCGAGGTCTACAGCAACGCTTGGAACATCCGACAGCTACGTCGCTTCTACCCTTAAGATGCTTTCAAGTCGTTCGTACACCTCGTTCACACACAAAGTCTAATCATCAAGGAAGGGTCAGCCTTGCCTCGGCAAAGCCCAACCCTCCCTCGGGGGCTAGAAAGGGGGGAACCCCCTCTCGACAAAATTTTCCTCGAAAAAAGTCTTCCATCAAAAAGGTTTCCGCGTCTCCCGGCTATATCAGTAACAGGACCCCAAGAAACGAATAAGGGCGCATGTAAGTGGCAAGGCCGACCGAGCCGAGGGACTCCTACGCCTCTGGGATACAGATACCTCACTCGTCACCTACCACGAAAAATGACTCTTACTTGGGCAAGCTACCCTGCTACTGACGAACGGGTCCGGATACGCAAAACGGAAGGAAAAGGAGCACAACCTTATATTACGATAATAAAGTATTCGGGCCTCGGCGGCCGCAAAAGACACATATGTATTCAAAGAAAACTGCTCCGGCAGAGTCAGGCGTCGCCCAGAGAAGGAGCCGCGCCCTCGGCTTCGTCCCCACCTTCGGCAAGGTCCGCCCCGGCCTCGGACGACGGCGCAGGCGGGAGGATCTCTGCCTCGAAGATGGATGCCAGCACCGCGCTTGGGCCCGCGACGGCCGCGTCGAGCCTGTAAACTTCCGCCAGGGCGGCTTCATCTTCGTCGAGGAGGCAATACCCCTCGCTAACTCGCTCCAGATCCATGACATAGTGGGAAGCAAGCACGGCGAAGGCCCGCCTGACGTCGTGATGCAAAGCCTCACGGAGTCTGCCACACGCATGGTCGCCCAAGGCCTGCAGCCGACTTCGCGGGGAGCTTCCCAAGGGGACGTCGTCAAAGCCAAAGACCCGGCAGAAGGCCGAGATGGCCTCAGACATGGCCGCGTGGTCGGCCTCCCTCTGCTCGGCCGCCTGAGCAAGCGCCTTGGTAGACTTACCAAGGGCAGACTCGAGCTCTGCGAACAACCAAAGCGGAAGACCTCAAACACAAGTTGAGAAACCGAGCTGAAACAAACACTTAAAACAGCCAAGACATACCTCCGGCTCGGGCACACTGCTCCGAGGATGTGGCTTGGGCCACGACTAGGTCTATTGCAAGGGCTCCGGCCCGAGCAGACGCCTCGGCTAACTGGACTCCAAGAGCCTCAGCCCGGCTTTCGGCCTCGGCGGCCCGCCCCCGAGATCGGTCCCGCTCGCTGGTGACCTGGTCAAGCTCCGACTGCCGCCGCTGCGCCTCTGCGCGTGCCACCGCTGCCTCTGCTCCCAGATCGACGCAGAGCAATCGAAGGTCCGCCACCTCGGCGCTCTGTTGGGAGAGGCGCGCCGTAGCCCTGGCAAGCGTGGTCCTCCGGGACCGCAGCGAACCCCAGACATCGACCTCATGGCGGATGAACGACGACTTGGCGGCGCTCAGATCCGTCAGATCCTGAGGGAAGGAAGCGAGGTGTCACAAAGAACACCTCGATCACAAGAAAGGTATGCCTAAAATTATTACCTGGAGGAACTTGGGAACGTCCCTGCAAAGGACCTCCGAGGTCGACCGGAGTGACCCCACCGTTGCCTCGGCACACTCGTGAAGCCCGTCCCAAGACAGCTCTTCCCGCTCATCGTCGAGAACGAAGAGGGGATCCGAGGCCCCACGGGTCCGGAACCGAAGCAACTGGCGCCGCCCTCGGGACTGCGCCGCGCGGGGACAAGGCTGCCGCTCGACGGAACGGGTCGCGGTCCCGCGCCTCCCTCCTCCGAGGCACCAAGTAGCGACGCCTTGGCCATCTCAGCATCGGCGACGACGGGTGGCTCCACGGCCAGAACGGCAACGGCCTCGGCAGCGGCCGGCGCCAGCGCCGACATCATGTCTGGTGGGCCCGAGGCCATGGCCGCGCCAGCAGCCTCCCCCAGCACGACGGCCGCCTCGACAGAAGAGCCAGCCTCGGGAGCTCGCTCCACGGCAACTGGTGCCGCCTGAGCCCCTCGCTGAGGGGCGTCTTGCGAGGAGGTCAGCTGGCCGGCGAGGCCCGGCGCGGCACTAGCTGCGGAAGCCGACACCATCTTGAGGACCTTCCGGGGAGCCAGATCGGTCGGACCATGACTTCGCTTGCTAAGGAGAAAAGGAAAATCAGGGTCGGGACATATGAAGGAGGAGCCAGGACGAAGATATCCTGAGATACTTACCCACTCCGGGCCATAATCAACCGTGCCTGTGGGGAGGTCTCTCGAACCTCGACCCCCGAAGGTACCACCGTGGTCTGCCTCGCTGCCAGCTTTGGTCCTCGCCTTGGGCGCCCGAGGCACCCGAGGGACAGACTACTCAGAAGCAGCCACGACGACCCGAGGATCGCCCTCCTGCGCAGCCGGCACGGGAAACGGTTCTCGGGGAACAGGCAGCCCGATCTGACTCCCCGGGGTCACCTCAACTTGCCCGACCAAGGGGTCAAGTACCCCCTCGGTCTGCCCCCGCTCTTCGGACCGGGACCCCGACGTCCTGGCCCCGGATATCGACGGCACCAGCCCGCTCGGGGGCTGGCTTGGCGACCCCTGGCCCAGCCTCAGATCCGAGCTGAGGCCAAGGCGGGCAGCCATATCATCGTCTTCATCGTCGTCTTCATCATCGTCGTCGTCATCAGGCGTCTCCGGCGACGGCTCCCTCGGGAGCCCATCCCTCTCCTGCCGACGACAGAGCTTTTCCAAGGCGCCCCGAGCCCGCATCCGCTCGCGGGCCCGAGCCTTCTTCGCGTCCTTTTTCTCCTTCCTCTTCTCCGCGGCAACCCTCCGCGCAGCTCGGTCTACCGCGTCCTCCGGGACCGGTGGCAGGAAAGGCTTGTGATGCTCTACCTCCTGGAGACAGACGAGAAGTCTCGGCTGCGGGAACCAAGGGCAATCCGACGCAAGGAGAAAGAAGGAGCGGACACTCACCAGGGACACACACCCGCGGTCAGGACGCATCAAGGGCTGGGAAAGGGCGCCGGCGTCCGGCTTCCCCAACGTGACGGCTACCCGCCTGTGGAGGTCATCGACGGGAAGGGATCCGAGGACATCCGCAAACCTTCCAAGTCGGCCTCCGGCGTCATCTCCCAAAGCGGCAGCCGCTGCTCCATCAAGGGAAGCACCCTCCGGTGATGAATGGCGGCAACCACTCCCGCAGCGGTGAGCCCTCCTTTCCGCAACTCCCCCAGGGCCTTCAGAAGGGGCTGGAGATTCTTCTGTCTGTCGTGTGGGGTACCGTAGCGCCAGTTATCAGCGGCGGCGGTCACCACTCACTGAGAAAACGACGGGAGCCTCCCGTCGTCATTTCGGAGATAGAACCACCGGCGTTGCCACCCTTTGTTCGAGGACGCAAGGATGGCGGGGATATACTGCGACGCCCGCGACTGCCTCAGCTGGAGGATACAGCCACCAGCCCGCACTGCCGTGCGGACCCTTCTCTCCCCCGTCGGCAAGGCAAAAAGCTCCGCGGAGAAGAGATGAGTCCACAGGTCCCAGTGAGGGTCAATCCCCAAGTATCCTTCACAAACCACCGCGAAGATGGCGGCTTGCGAGATGGAGTTAGGACTGAGGTTGTGTAGCTCCACCCCGTAGACGTGCAGAATCGCCCGCATAAAATGGCTTGCTGGCACTCCGAACCCCCGCTCGTGAAAGGAGACGAAGCTCACGACATACCCTGGCGGCGGGGACGGGGCGGCTCCGCTCGGGGGGGCATCCACTCCGGCTGCGGGTCACCAGAGAGAGGGCGAAGTAAACCCTCAGCAATGAGGGCCTCCAGGTCATCCGCAGTGACGGTGGAGAAAGGCCACGGGTCGCGAGGCGGAACAATGGTCACCCGGTCGACCATCTCCAAGCAGAAGAGGTGGCGGCGGAAGGGGCTGGGTGAGCGGTTTCCTTTCTCTGGCTGTTCCCTCGGGTTGCGAAAACCTAAGAAGGAGGCAAGTAGCATAGCAAAGAACTGTCACCGGTCCCTCTCCCGAATATATAAAGGCCCAGGCGAGACCCATTCAACACTTCACCCGAACCCGCCGCGGGATTCAAAACTCAAAGTGAAACGCCCGTTCCTCGAACGGCTCACGCGCGCGCAACGGCCGCCCCCTGAACCACGCGTCCCGTTGCATTAACTCTGCGGCAGGACAGGCGACACCTTTGGTAGGCGAAACAGGCGACGCTTCGCTTCCGCCATAATGACCGCGTCAAAAAAGGTGCGCCACATCATTCGATTTCGTATCCTTTTCCTCTTCCTCTTTCTCTCTCTCTTACAACAGGGACCGGGAAAGGGGATACCCCGAAAGGGATCCTTCTCCGCGAAGGAAACGGGCCCTGAGCCCCCTACTGATCAGAGGTTCGAAGGCTGGCCCCTCGGAGGGGTTCAACAGCCGCCTCAGAGCGCTCTGGCTCCGCGCCCACTACTGGTCAGAGGTTCGAAGGCCGGCCCCTCGGAAGGGTTCAACGGCCGCCTCAAGCCACTCGGGCTCCGCGCCCACTACTCATCAGGGGTTCGTAGGCTGGCCCTCGAAAGGGTTCGACAACCGCCTCAGACGCAGAGCGAGGGATGACTCTGGGTACGTTCGATACATAACCAAGGCTCGGGCTACGCTCCCAAGGTACCCTAGGACATTTCCGAGACCAACGGGAACGATTTTGTAACGGAATCCCATCAGAGGGAGGCATCGAGCCCTCGGACCCCGTCAAAAGGGGACCGGGTCCGGCAAATCACCCGCAGGTACTTTTGGAGCGCGCCTCCGGGCCACTAGCCGACCCCTAACAAATGGGGCACGGGCGTCCACTCGGATTACCCGTTAGCAGCTCACTGGAGACACCATGTTCGGTGCCCTCCGAGGGCAACATGGCGCTTTTCCCCCCTCCTCCTTGTGGAAAGGCGACGCAGGGGCGTATGTAAAAAAGACGAGTCTGTCCTTGATCGTCCTCTCGCTCTGTGCGGAGGCTCGGGGGCTGCTCTCGCAAACCCGGCTCCGGCCAAACCGTTGACACGTCAACATACCAGCCCGAGAACTTGGGACCCGACCGTGCACCCGGGCCATGGCCAGCTCGCATGAGGGAACAACCAGACCGGCCGAAGCATCGCGAAACGCATTAAGACCTCGAAGGAGCCAAACCACTCCTCCGAGGCCTCGGGGGCTACACCCGGTGGGTGCGCTCGCGCGCACCCACCGGAACAAAACGCAACCGAGAAAGGCCGGTCCCCTTGCAAAAAAGTGCGACAAAAGCCTCCAAGCGAGTATTAACACTCCCTTTGAGGCTCGGGGGCTACTGTCGGGGATCATAATTAGGGGTACCCCCAAGACTCCAAATCTCAGCTGGTAACCCCCATCAGCACAAAGCTGCAAAGGCCTGATGGGTGCGATTAAGTCAAGGCTCGGTCCACTCAAGGACACGATCTCGCCTTGCCCGAGCCCAGCCTTGGGCAAGGGTAGCCGACCCCGGAGGATCTACGTCTCGCCCGAGGGCCCCCTCAAGCAACGGACACACCTTCGGCTCGCCCGAGGCCCGGTCTTCGCTAAGAAGCAACCTTGGCCAAATCGCCACGACGACCGACCGTATCGCAGTAGCATTTAATGCAAAGATGGCCTGACACCTTATCCTGACGCGCGCCCTTCAGTTGACATAGCCGAAGTGACCGCAGTCACTTCGCCGCTCCACTGACCGACCTAACAAGAGGACAGTGCCGCCTGCGCCGCTCCGACTGCTGTGCCACTCGACAGAGTGAGGCTGACAGCAGCCAAGTCGGCCTCGGGCGCCATAGGAAGCTCCGCCTCGCCCGACCCCAGGGCTCGGACTCGGCCTCGGCCCCGGAAGACGACGAACTCCGCCTCGCCCGACCCCAGGGCTCGGACTCGGCCTCGGCCCCGGAAGGCGACGAACTCCGCCTCGCCCGACCCCAAGGCTCGGACTCGGCCTCGGCCCCGGAAGACGACGAACTCTGCCTCGCCCGACCCTAGGGCTCGGACTCGACCTCGACCTCGGAAGACAGACTCGACCTCGACCTCGGAGGAGCCTCCGCCTCGCCCTACCCAGGGCTCGGACCGACCACGTCACAGGAGGGGCCATCATTACCCTACCCCTAGCTAGCTCTGGCTACGGGGAACAAGACCGGCGTCCCATCTGGCTCGCCCCGGTAAAACAAATAATGATGGCGCCCCGCATGCTCCATGACGACGATGGCTCTCAACCCCCTTACGGAAGCAAGGGGACGTCAGCAAGGACTCGACAGCCCCGACAACTGTCCTTCCGCAAGGCTCCAGCGCTCCTCCGACGGCCACGACATCACACGAACAGGGTGCGAAAACCTCTCCGGCTGCCACGACGGCATGTACTTAGGGCACTAGCTCTTCTCTGCTAGACACGTTAGCACACTGCTACACCTCCCATTGTACACCTGAAACCTCTCCTTACGCCTATAAAAGGAAGGTCCAGGGCCCTCTTACAGAGGGTTGGCCGCGCGGGGAAGGACGGGACGGCACGCGCGCATAGGCCTCTCGCTCCCTCCCGCGCGGACGCTTGTAACCCCCTACTGCAAGCGCACCCGACCTGGGCGCGGGACAAACACGAAGGCCGTGGGTTTCCCCTTTTACGCCTGTCTCCCTCCGGCTTCTCCCCCCTTCGTGCTCCGTCTCGCGCCGACCCATCTGGGCTGGGGCACGCGGCGACAATTTACTCGTCGATCCAGGGACCCCCCAGGGTCGAAACGCCGACAATATGCTTCTTCAATAACTATTTTTGTGCCTCGGCACTGTTTCTTCGCAACAATCTCCGAATATCAACATTGAACCCCCTTCTTGCGTCATTGATGCAATATGATGTATGATATTATGCTATGCAAATGATGTGATGATGTGATGTTATGCAAAATGATATTTGTCGAAGATCGACGTTTATTTTTCACTGCAAGCCTCCCTTAGGAGCTTCTTCACCTTTTACTTCAGCGGAATCAGCGTTTATTTTTCGCTGCAAGCCTCCCTTAGGAGCTTCTTCGCCTTTTACTTCAGTGGAATCAGCATTTATTTTTCGCTGCAAGCCTCCCTTAGGAGCTTCTTCGCCTTTTACTTCAGTGGAATCAGCGTTTATTTTTCGCTGTAAGCTCTGCATTCCCTTTGGAACGACTTTTGAGCAGAAAACTTACGCTGCGCTCCCTTAGGAATGACTTTTTGTTGCTCCGGGAAACTTACACTGCATTCCTTAGAACGACTTTTTCTTATTTCGAAGATTCTCCTTGTAACCATAAATTCTTATGCTTTGGCAACTTTTTTTTGGACTCCGTTATTCTGTGGAGAAGGTATATTTTTACTGTGGCGAAAGCGAAGCTATTACAAGAAATTGAAAACGACAAAAGCACTTAGGCTTTCAATAATTGTCCCTTATTAAAAAGAAAATGATACTGAATGCAAAAACTGCTGCCGAGGTAGGATATTTGTTAGTAAATATGCTTCGATTCTGGCACAGTACTATTGACTGTGCAAGCTTTGGACTCTTCTCTGAAGTCTCGTTGGAGGTGAGTATGCTGACTCCCTTCTGGCTGCTGGCCTCGTTGCATTGGTGGTGGAGGTGGAGGCTGTTGCCAAGATGCCTGAGGTTGGCTTGCCGAAGCAACAGAAGTTGCAAGGTGGTTGCCTACATATTCTGGAATATAAGGCGAGTGGTACGAAGCAGTATGCATAACTTGCTTCGGCTGGCTCTGTTGGGCTGCAGCTTTTGCTATCTCCTTTTGTTTCTGGATGGTGACATGGCACATCCTGGTGGTGTGGCCCTTGTCCTCGCCACAGAATAGGCAATAAATTTTCCTGGGCTGATCCCCAAACCTTCCTCCGAAGCCCCTGGCACCTCTGCCCCTTGGAGCTAGGGGCCGAGGATAGCTCTGCTGCTGCCCCGAAGCCTGGGAGGAATATTGCGGCCTCTGCTGCTGGCTTCCCCTGTCATCATTCTGAGTGGAATGAATCGATCTGACATGTCTAGGATAAATTCTCCCTCTGAAGCCCCTAGCTATTTCAGAGAACCTCTAAGCTTCCTCCCTTCTCTGTCGAAAGTCATTGTCAGCGTGGATGTATTCATCCATCTTCTGAAGCAGTTTCTCCAGAGTCTGAGGGGGCTTCCTGGCAAAGTATTGGGCTGAAGGTCCCGGCCGAAGCCCCTTAATCATGGCCTCAATGACAATTTCATTGGGCACTGTTGGCGCTTGTGACCTCAGACGTAAGAACCTTCGGACATACGCTTGAAGATATTCTTCGTGATCTTGGGTGCACTGGAATAAAGTTTGAGCGGTGACCGGCTTCGTTTGAAACCCTTGGAAACTAGTGATCACCATATCCTTCAGCTTCTGCCATGATGTGATTGTTCCTGGCCGAAGAGAGGAGTACCAGGTTTGTGCAACATTCTTGACAGCCATGACGAAAGACTTCGCCATGACTACAGTATTGCCACCATAGGAAGATATTGTTGCTTCGTAGCTCATCAGAAACTGCTTCGGATCTGAGTGTCTGTCGTACATGGGGAGTTGAGGTGGCTTGTAAGACGGAGGCCAAGGTGTAGCCTGCAGTTCTGCTGACAGAGGAGAAGCATCATCAAAAGCAAAATTTCCATGATGGAAATTCTCATACCAGTCATCCTCGTTGAAGAAGCCCTCTTGATGAAGTTCTCTGTGCTGAGACCTTCGGTTCTGCTCATCTTGACTAAGATGGTGAACTTCTTCAGAGGCTTCGTCTATCTGCCTTTGCAGGTCAGCTAGCCTAGCCATCTTTTCCTTCTTCCATTGCACCTGCTGATGGAGCATCTCCATATTTCTGATCTCTTGATCCAAGTCGTCCTCCTGAGGCGTTGGACTGGTGGCCTTCCTCTTCTGGCTTCGGGCCTCCCGAAGAGAGAGGGTCTCCTGGTTGGGGTCCAGCGGTTGCAGAGCGGCAGCCCCTGTTGCTGAAGCTTTCTTTGACGGCATGACGAAGGTCTATGCTTGCCGAAGGTGTTCGAAACTCAAAAAGTGGAAGTGAGTTCACCGGAGGTGGACGCCAATGTTGGGGACTTGTTCTCAAATGCTTTGGGTTAAGAACAAGGCAACATAGAAAGTGTTAAATGTTAAAGTCCTTTGTCCTTTGAAGCATTATCTCCCTTCGGATATAATGAATTCTGGACGAAGGTTATAAAGGACAGACCTTTAGTAGACAATAAATGGTAAAGAAGAGTTCATATACAAAATATGGAAAATAACATAAACACTTTAAACATTATTATCAACTTATTTTTATTTGCGTTACTATATCAACAATAACAAATTATAAATGTACCTTCGGTTCGAAGGAAAGCAGGGGTACAAGCGTGACGCGAAAGCAAATGCCAAGTCAGCGTGAACAGTACGGGAGCATTGTTCATCTATTTATAGGTACGGGACGCAGCCCATGTAAAATTACACCCATGCCCTTTACATTTGCTAATAACTCTATAGTAATCCATCAGGGTCTAAATAGCCTTTTCCCTTTTAAGTCAGTTTCTTTTTCTACTATCACGCCGAAGCTCCCCTGCGCATAGCTTCGGCTCTGCGCCATCCTTCATATTCTTTGTGCATCTTCACGCTGTGGTTTTGATCTAAGTCTGAAGGTACCTGTTTACACATTATACTCCAGAGACATTGTTAAAATCATGTTTTTTAGGACCTTCGGAAGCCGAAGTCCCCCAACATATATATATATACATATATTGATATTTTATGCACCAAAAATAGTCTAAATAAATTATAGGGCACAAAAATAATAATGTCTAACAATTTGCACACCCCACCAAGTCACCATGATTTATGTATTGTTCCTTATCTATGTTTGCTAGCGGAAGAGGGATCCGATCCTCCGGAATTTGTAGCTCCGGAAGAAGGGCAGGAATCCGACCCCTCCGAAATAGATCTTTTGTGCCAGGAAAGCTTCGACGAAGGCAAGTCCATTCTTCCCTTGATGCATAAATTACCTATTCTTTCTACCACTACCTAAGCCGGGATTAAGGGATGGATCTTTTGCATTGTGAGCAGAGAGATAGCCCGCATTAACAAACATCTTTTGAGTACAAAATGTGGGATGGGAAAAGGGCAGTGTTTTTACTAAGCGATGTTTTCAAAAAGTGTATGGTGAAGGGTATTCACCCTCATCACCTTGTGAGTGGGATGATCAGAGACTCCCTAGTTTAGGGGAGGGCCTAAGGTGATGGCTTAGCTGGTTTAGGTGTGAGCAGAAGGATTGTCCCCTCATATAAGGATCGGTTTGTCATCCTTCACTACCTGTACTCATGACAAGTACAACCTATCGAGACTGTATGGGCAGTCACTCAATCTGAACTCATACGGTTCAAACCCCAGGGTTATGAAGGCTGGGGAGCACCGGGAGGATAAGGAGGGGGAATGTTTTGTCCGGTTTGGACATGGCGGTGGCCTGACTCCTTCCGGTATAACCGTTAAGGTGGGGACATGTGAGGAAATAAAGAGATTTGGCATTCGATCTCACGATGGTGAGATCGCAGAAACCAGACTAGTGGGTAAAGTGTACCCCCTCTGTGCAGAGTTCAAACTATTCTAATAGTCCGTGTCCACTAGAATGGACGAGTCTGGTGTGGTATGACAATTAGTGTTTTACAACCTCCGTGAACAGGGAAATGTGTGTGTGAGTGTGTTTTTGGAAATGAAAACGATGCCACACGAGCGGGAAGCTCAATGGTGGTTGAGTGTGAAAAAGTGTTGTTTCCTTCTTTGGAAAAAACCATCAAAGTATTGCCTTTCTCTGAGAAAAAAAAGAGTGACTTCAAGTCCACCATATAAAGCATGTATTATATAGGTCCCTTTCTCTTTACGGGAGCGGGATGGGCTTGCGGAATACCTAGTGTATTCACCCAGATTTATTTATGTTTTTCAGCAGCTGAAGACTTCTTTTCTGCTATGCTTGATTGAGGGGGGATGTGTCTGCACCCAGTTCTGCCTATGGCTTGGGCTAGTTTATCTTCTACTGCGCTTTGTATTTCTGGCTCTCTCTCGAGCTTGTACTCTGGTATTGTAATAACTTTTATTCGAACCCTGTACTATTTGAAGTAAGGAATGTGGTTACTAGCCTCCTGGGACTAGTAATTGTATCACATTTGAGTCCCAAAGGATCGGGACGCTTCAGGTGGTATCAGAGCCCATAGGACTGGCCGTAGATCGCAGCCCCGACCTTAAAAGTTTACCTTAACAAGAAAATACCTCTTACCCCTAAGAAAAATCCTTTCTCCTTTCCCCCAATATTAAGAGACCCTTCTTTTCTTCTACCATATGGAAGGCTCTTTGGTCATTAGGACATCCTATTGCTCAGAGGTGGAAGGATTCCCTCATCTCTTGCAGAGTTGCGCGCTTCGCATGGGGATCCGCAAGAAGCCGGAATACGTCTGGAAAGAATACCGCGAGAACGGAACTGAGAAGTGCTTTATGGCAGTCTACCTAGGAGAAAGCCGAAATTACCCAAACCACCCTCCTTTCCAAGTCACCTTCACCGGACACCGCTTCCCAGACACTTGCCAAAATGTTGCCCCGAAAAGCTCTCCGACAGCTATGCCAAAACTACAGCTGAGAGGTCTTTGAAACCCCCTTCGTTACTTCCCACCTAGCAACAAAAATACCCCTGCCTGGAGGAAAAGACTTCATGCCCTCTCAGGAAGAGATCCCACTGAGGATGACCCCACCATCGTCTACATGGCCGGATATCTCCACACCCTCGATAACCACTATGATGACCTTTCCTCCCACTGCACCCACCTAAACTCCCAGGTGGAAAGCTTAGAGCAACAGGTCAAGGAACTTAAAAAGGAGAAGGCGTCCCTCCAAGAGAATCTCGAAATAGCAGAAGGCGAAGAGGCCAACACTCGTGAAGCCTACCGAACCCTGAAGATGGATTACGATAAGAAGCTAAAGAAGCTTGCCCCCACGAAGAAAATCCGAAAGAATATCAAGAGCCAAGGATGACAGACTGAGCGAAAGAAGGAAGCCCCTCTAGCACTACCTCCCTCCAGGATAGAGAATTTGTCTGACGTCGAGAATATGTCCCTAGCTAGCCTTGACGACCTTCTCAAGGAATTTGGGGACACTTTAGAAAGGGAGTTCGGAAGTACCTTAGAAAGCGCTCGCGTGTAGTGCGACTTGTGGTAACTGTATGCTTGTAATGAACTTGTGTGATGAATAAAATAACTTGGTTGAAAAAAATTGGCATATGCATAGTAGTAATTCTCTCCCCCTGGCAGATGGCTTCGGATAAAACCACGCCTACCGCCTTCGGGATTGGAGCAGGATTTCCTCTAGGAGCTGAAGGAGAAGCCGGTGGAGAAGGGAGTGAGACCCACCTCCCCACACCTCTGGAGATGTCATTAGATTTATCCCAAGTTCTAGCCAACCAAACCCGACTCATTGAAGTCCTCACTAGAAGTCTGGAGAATCAGCACCCGAATGGTGGAAGACCACAAGATAGGATGGGGGATTTTCTGAGGCTCAAGCCTCCCACATTCGCTGGATCCAACAATCCCCTCGATGGTGATGACTGGCTGCGCACGATAAAAAGGAAGTTAGAAGCCATCGGATGCCCTGAGAACTAGCATATTCATTTGGCTGCTCATCAACTTTCCGGGATGGCCCTGTCCTGGTGGGATACCTTCAACACTGCTGTCAGAGATGCTACCTGGACAAAATTTGAAACTGCTTTTCGAGAGCATCATGTGCCCCAAGGGATCGTTCAACTCAAGGAAGATGAATTTCGGGAACTAACTCAAGGTGGAAGATCTGTTAGTGAGTACGTGCACAAATTCACAGAATTGGCTCGCTACGCGCCTAGCAACGTCAGCATAGAAGCCAAGAAGATGGCCCACTTTCTGAAAGGGCTAAGACCAGAACTCAAGACCATCCTTGCTAGCCAAGATTTCCTCAGCTTCTCGCACCTCTCAAACAAAGCCATACAAGTGGAAAGGGCAAGGGAAGAAGAAAAAGGTCACCTCAAGAGGAAATTCCAAGTCCCCCGAGCTCAGCAGCAAGACCGGCACCAGAGAACTTGATCCTTTGGGTTTCCGCCCAAGGGACCAAGCTACAACAAGCCAGCTAGACCCACTCCATCATGTTTCAGTCAGCAGAGTCAGAGCTCTTTTCAGGCCCCCTCAGTCACAAGCAACCAACCACCAGCAAATGCCTGTTAGCACTGCGGAGATCCCAGTCACTTCAAGAATAACTGCCCCTAGTTGAAGGCATCAAGACCTAGTTACTCCAACTCGGTGAATGTCCCCAAGAATACCTCAGCGCCCGCCTCCAAGGCACCCTCCATCAGCCAGCAGAACAAGACCCAGCATCAGGGCAGGGCACGAGTAAACCATGTCGATGCTCAGGAGGCTCAGCAAGCTCCGGGAGTAGTGCTTGGTGAATTCCTTGTTGAATTTACTCCCGCTACTGTACTTTTTGATTCAGGAGCATCCCATTCATTTATAGCCACTAGTTTTGTGGAAAAGCATGGCATTCCCTCTACCCACCTAGAAATTCCCTTGGTCACCCGAACCCCAGGGTCAGACCTTTTGTGCCAGCTCAAATGCTCCCAAGTTAGAATTCTTTTAAGTGGGGTAGTGTTCTTGGCAGACTTAACCGTCTTGCCATCCCAAGGGATTGATGTGATCTTAGGAATGGATTGGCTAACCAAGCACAAGGGCATCATAAGTTGCGCAAGCAAGACCGTCCTTCTCACTGACCACCAAGGAAAGTCAGTTTCTTGTCAGGCTCAGCCACCCGCCAAGGATCCAATGGTGTTTAATCTAGCAGCAGAAAGCATATCCGTGGTAGAAGAATTCATGGATGTATTCCCAGAAGAATTGCCAGGAATGCCGCTAGAGAGAGAAGTAGAGTTCTACATAGATTTGATCCCTAGCACCGCGCCCATCGCAAAGAGACCATACCGCATGGCTCCCACTGAATTAGCAGAACTAAAATTCCAGATCGTAGAGCTTCAACAAAAAGGGTACATTCATCCCAGCTCGTCTCCTTGGGGAGCACTAGTCCTTTTCATCACCAAAAAGGATGGAAGTATGAGGATGTGTATTGATTACCGATCCTTGAATGAGGTTACAATCAAAAACAAGTATCCACTCCCTCAGATTGATGACCTCTTCGACCAGCTTCAAGGGGCCAAATATTTTCCAACATAGACCTAAGTTCTGGTTATCACCAGCTGAGAATCAAGGAAGCAGATATTCAGAAGACTGCATTTGTCACCCGATATGGACAGTATGAGTTCACAGTAATGCCTTTCGAACTAACCAACGCACCCTCCTTTTTCATGAACCTCATGAATAAGGTATTTATGGAAGAGCTGGATAAGTTTGTCATAGTCTTCATCGACGACATCCTTATCTACTCCAAGAGTCGAGAAGATCATGAGCATCACCTCCGGATTGTCCTCGAAAGACTCAGAGCACATCAACTCTATGCTAAGCTCAGCAAATGCGAAATCTGGTTAGAAAAGATAGCCTTCCTTGGGCATATCTTGACTGCAGAAGGAATAGAAGTAGACCCGTCCAAGGTAGAAGCAGTATCCAAATGGAAGCAGCCATCCAACGTTAGTGAAGTTCGAAGCTTTCTGGGAATGGCATGATATTACCGTCGTTTTATCAAAGGATTCTCCAGCATAGCAAGACCTATGACCGAGCTCCTCAAGAAAGACAATAAGTTTGTGTGGACCCCGAAGTGTGAAGAAAGCTTCCAAATCATAAAGAAGAAGCTCACAACCGTACTCGTTTACCAGACATCCATCAGGATTTCGTCGTCTTTTGTGATGCTTTAAGGCAAGGCTTAGGGTGTGTACTTATGCAAAACGAGAAAGTCATCGCATATGCATCGCGCTTACTCAAGCCGCATGAGCAGAATTATCCCACCCACGATTTGGAATTGGCAGCCATAGTGCATGCCCTAAAAATATGGAGGCACTACCTAATTGGGAACAAATGTCACATCTTCATCGATCACAAGAGTCTGAAGTATATCTTCACTCAGCCAGACCTCAACCTCCGTCAGCGAAGATGGCTGGAATTGATCAAAGATTATGACCTTGAGATCCACTACCACCCCGGGAAGGCCAACGTGGTAGCAGACACCCTCATCCAAAAACCTTTCGGGAAGAAAGGGACCAACTTTTTAGAAGATTGGAAGAAAGCATCAGCTCAGCTTAATGCATGTCTGGGAGACAACGGCAGCCTAGAAGTCAAGCCAATGCTAGAAGACCTCATATGCAAGGCTCAACGCTTGGACACTGAGACAACAGGTCTTATGGAAAAAGCTCGCAAGGAACAACTTCCGGACTGCAGGACAAATGAGGAAGGAGTCCTTTGGTTCAAAAACCATCTATGTGTACCAAAAGGGGAGGCACGAGAAGTCTTGCTCGATGAAGCTCACAACTCAGCCTACTCCATCCACCTAGGAACCACCAAGATGTACCTAAACCTCAAAACCAGATACTGGTGGAGAGGAATGAAGAAAGAGATAGCACAGTATGTGGCTCGGTGCGACACTTGCCAACGAACTAAGGCAGAGCATCAGAAGCCTACAGGTCTACTACAACCCCTTCCAGTGCCCGAATGGAAGTGGGAAGAAATAGGCATGGATTTTGTAACCGGACTACCCCGGACCGAAAAAGGGAACGACTCTATCTGGGTGATAATAGACCGTCTTACCAAGGTGGCCCACTTCATTCCAATGAAAACTACCTTCGGAGGAGCCACCCTTGCCCGGATATATCTTAAAGAGATAGTCAGACTCCATGGTATTCCACGGAAGATAGTGTCAGACAGGGGAACCCAGTTCACCTCAAAATTTTGGATGAGCCTTTAGCAAGCTATGGGCACCAAGCTAGATTTCAGCACCGCCTATCACCCCCAGTTAGATGGTCAGACAGAAAGGGTCAACAAGGTCCTCGAGGATTTATTAAGAGCCTGTGTGTTGACGTTCGACAGAAATTGGGAGTCCAATTTGCCTTATGCAGAGTTCTCGTATAACAACAGCTACTAGGCCAGTATCAAGATGTCACCGTTCGAAGCCTTGTATGGACGGAAGTGCCAGACCCCTCTAATGTGGTCCAACATAGGGGAAAAGACACTAGAAGGACCTGTCTTTGTTAAAGAGGCAGAAGAGAAGGTTGCCCTGATCCGCAAAAGATTACTTGAAGCTCAGAGTCGGCAGAAAAGTTATGCAGACAACAGGCAGAGAGAACTCAGATTTGAGGAAGGAGACTTCGTCTACCTCAAGGTCTCCCCGATGCGCGGAGTCAAGAGATTTCAAGTGAAAGGAAAGCTAGCTCCGCGGTTCGTCGGTCCCTATCCCATCATTGGCAGAGTAGGACCCGCAGCATATCGCCTTGATTTGCCGGAATCTATGCCAGATATCCACAATGTGTTTCACGTGTCCCAGCTCCGCAAATGCCTGCAAATACCAGAAAATCACATCGAAGAAGAGGCAATCCAGATTCAGAAGGATCTTTAGTACCGAGATAAACCAGTAAAGATTCTTGACTCGGTAGTCCAAAGGAC
The DNA here is from genome assembly GCF_902167145.1 of Zea mays. Lineage (NCBI taxonomy): Eukaryota > Viridiplantae > Streptophyta > Magnoliopsida > Poales > Poaceae > Zea > Zea mays. The sequence goes on from NC_050097.1 coordinate 106,065,088, forward strand.
CCACAACTCAGAAGTGAGACTTTGTAAAGTTCAGTGGAGCAGAGAAGGAGAAGAGTAAGCTACCTGGGAGAGTGAGGACTCCTTGAGGAGGGAATACCCTTACCTTTTCTCAAGCCCAGTCTGAATCTCGAGGGCGAGATTCCTTTAAGTGGTGTAGGTTTGTAACATCCCAAAATTTAACCCGAGGTTTGGAACCCTAATCCCCTAACCCCCCTTAATCACTCCTTAGACTCCACCTCATAGGACATCTCATCATATGCATACACTTTGAATTGTTAGAAGCACCTCACATAGAATATCTTTTTTAGCACCTAAGATTATTTAGCTAATTATTTGTTCAAAAGAAAAGGGGATAAAAGAAATAGAAATAGAAAATAGAAATAAGAAATAGAAAATAGAAAAGAAAAAGGAAAAACCTCCCCTCCTCGGTTAGGCCGTTTCCGGCCCAACTCCCTCCCACGCGCTCGCCCGCGCTCCCCTCCCCTCTGCCGCTGCCAGCTCGGCCCCACCCGTCAGCCCGCACTACCCTCGCTCTCTCACGATCTCTCTCTCCCTGGCAAGCGGGCCCCGCCCGTCAGCGCCTTCCTCGCACCCGTGACCGGGCTAGCGACGCGATTGCCGCCGGCCACTACCCGCCCCATCGCCTCGCCATTATCGTGCTCACCAACTCGGTTTGGCGCCTTGCGTCTGCCTGAGCCATCCCGTCGCCCCGTCTGCCCGAGCCATCCCGTCGTCACCACAGTGCGCCACCATCTCCGCCGTGGCGAGCTCGCAGGGGCATGCCACCTTTCGCCCCCTTCCCCGCCCTGGGCGCCTATAAAAGGACTGCCCCGAGCTCCCCAATTCCTCACCCCGGCCTCGGCCATCTCTTCCCCCTTCCTCGAGCTCAATTGAGCCATCATCTCCATCTCCGGTGAGCTTCCCCCTTCCCCTCTCTATTGGGTTCTAGTCAAATTAGTGTAGCTCTTGAGCTCCGCCACTTCATCGCGAGCACAACACACCTTTTCCCCTCGCCTATTACACCCGTTGGCCTCGCCGGCGACCTCACCGCCGCGAGCGCCCGCCACCTCGCCGTGGACCGGCCATCCCGAGCGTCCAACGACCAAATTAGCCCCACCACCGTGATCCCCTACCATCGCTCGTACCTTGCCACCATCTTGTCGTCGCAGAACCGGACCACCGGCGAGGAACCACCGTCGGGATCACCGGCGACCGATTCTCACCGCTGCGGACCGCCCCCTAACGCCGTTACCCCCCCTCTCGCTGGCGCGTGGGCCCGCGCCCATGGCGCCTACCCGTGCTGTTCCGCTCTTCCGTGGGCCGGCTGGGCCGCCTGCCCGCGCTCGCTGGGCCAAAATCCCCCCCGGCCTAGTTAGCATGGAATTCCTTTTATTTTTCCTTCTTCCATTTCTTTTTCCTATTTTCATATATATATATATATACATATATTGATATTTTATGCACCAAAAATAGTCTAAATAAATTATAGGGCACAAAAATAATAATGTCTAACAATTGGCACACCCCACCAAGTCACCATGATTGATGTATTGTTCCTTATCTATGTTTGCTAGCGGAAGAGGGATCCGATCCTCCAGAATTTGTAGCTCCGGAAGAAGGGCAGGAACCCGACCCCTCCGAAATAGATCTTTGTGCCAGGAAAGCTTCGACGAAGGCAAGTCCATTCTTCCCTTGATGCATAAATTACCTATTCTTTCTACCACTACCTAAGCCGAGATTAAGGGATGGATCTTTTGCATTGTGAGCAGAGAGATAGCTCGCATTAACAAACATCTTTTGAATACAAAATGTGGGATGGGAAAAGGGCAATGTTTTTACTAAGCGATGTTTTCAAAAAGTGTATGATGAAGGGTATTCACCCTCATCACCTTGTGAGTGGGATGATCAGGGACTCCCTGGTTTAGGGGAGGGCCTAAGGTGATGGCTCAGCTGGTTTAGGTGTGAGCAGATGGATTGTCCCCTCATATAAGGACCGGTTTGTCATCCTTCACTACCTGTACTCATGAAAAGTACAACCACTCGAGACTGTATGGGCAGTCACTCAATCTAAACTTGTACAGTTCAAACCCCAGGGTTATGAAGGCTGGGGAGCACCGGGAGGATAAGGAGGGGGAATGTTTTGTCCGGTTTGGACATGGCGGTGGCCTAACTCCTTCCGGTATAACCGTTAAGGTGGGGACGTGCGAGGAAAGAAAGAGATTCGACATTCGAGTCTCATGACGGTGAGATCGTAGAAACCAGACTAGTGGGTAAAGTGTACCCCTCTGCGCAGAGTTCATACCTATTCGAATAGTCCGTGTCCACTGGAATGGACGAGTCTGGTGTGGTATGACAATTAGTGGTTTACAACCTCCGTGAATAGGGAAATGTGTGTGTGAGTGTGTTTTTGGAAATGAAAACGATGCCACGGGAGCGGGAAGCTCAGTGGTGGTTGAGTGTGAAAAAGTGTTGTTTCCTTCTTTGGGAAAAACCATCAAAGTATTGCCTTTCTCTGAGAAAAAAAAGAGTGACTTCAACTCCACCATATAAAGCATGTATTATATAGGTCCCTTTCTCTTTATGGGAGCGAGATGGGCATGCGGAATACCTAGTGTATTCACCCAGATTTTTTTATGTTTTTCAGCAGCTGAAGACTTCTTTTCTGCTATGCTTGATTGAGGGGGGCTGTGTCTGCACCCAGTTCTGCCTGTGGCTTGGGCTAGTTTATCTTCTACTGCGCTTTGTATTTCTGGCTCTCTCTCTCGAGCTTGTACTCTGGTATTGTAATAACTTTTATTCGAACTCTGTACTATTTGAAGTAAGGAATGTGGTTACTAGCCTCCTGGGACTAGTAATTGTATCACATTTGAGTCCCAAAGGATCGGGACGCTTCAGTCACACCGGACCGGTTCAGTGTGCATTCACGTCAACTAGCTATTGCTGATCTGACAGATTCTTTGCAACAATACAGAGGTTTGGTGCATGTCACACCCGTTTTGGAAGGCAAACTGAATGCGAACTATGTACGTGCCAGGATCAGAAACTCACGTACACAGCGATTACATAATTGGACATCATCACACATTGCTCAAAATAATAGCGGAAAAGGTACTTTATTACATCAAGATGTCCAAGACATCCACACAGTCACTACTTAACATTGTAATTAACATTATCAAAGTGCGAAAAAGAGAACGTAGCAGATATGGTCTTCATAGGCAGCTGACTGGAGCTTTGCCACTAACATAACTAGAACTCGTCGTAGTTCTGGGACTCCTCAAAGTCCTCCATGTTGCCCATATCCCTCTAATCTTCTTCAATAGACCACATGGCTTGCCTTTTCAAAAACTTACAACCTCGTTTTCTTTGCTCCTCCAGCTCCTTCGTCAAGCCTTTCGTAATCTGCATATTCGAAGTTAAGAGCATCCATCACTCGATTCAGTCTTCGTTTTTCTCGAGTGCCAAAGGCAGCTGTCATCAACTGATCTTCCTTCTTTGTATAATTCCCAAGAATCTCATTGCATATTGTTTCTATTAATTCCAACCATTCGGCACAGGGATTGCTGAAGTTTTTTCTGAAATTTAAACCGGTAGGGAAGTCGTACAAGTTCATATTTATCTCCTTCTTCCTTTTTCTTCAGCATCCCCACCAACCAGAAGTTGGAAATGTTTTATTAGCCAGATATTCTTGCACCATGTCCCGAGTACTAATATGCTCCACCACAACTCTAAACTCAACTTCGGCCAACTGGCAAGGTGAAAGTTCTCTTTGCCCGGGAACAGGATCTGGATGTGGCCTAGAAGGGGGTGAATAGGCGAATAAAAATTATCATTTTAAAACTTAAATTCTTACTCTACTCGAAGACTAGAACGCAGTGGAATGAGAAGACCCTTCGAGTAGGTTGCAGCGGAATAGAATATCCTGTCTCAAAATGTCCTGCACTTCAAATATAACTTGTACCACAGATAAGTGTTGAAGTGCAGAAATAAAAGCGAGTAAGACAGAGAGTCAGAACACAATACAGAACAGAGCACACAGACGCAAGGATTTATCCCGAGGTTCGGCCAAGCCTGAATCGCTTGCCTAGTCCTCGTTGGAGTTAGCCACACCTGGGCTTGGAGTCTGTTTCAACTCCTTCCTCCGTTTGCTCAGATCTGTCAGTATGATAGATAGAGCCTTTCACTATGTTGAGTTGGTTACAACGAAACCGCGGCTGCTTACAATCTTCTTGGCAGCACTCCGGTAGAGTAACGATATGCTCAAGACCTTGCTCTAGCTCTTAGCAGCACTTCTTCACTCTCTCAAGGCTTATAGCTTTGCCTTTGCACAAACTAGAGAGATATACACGAGAGGGAGAGAGAGAATTGATCCGAGTGATGTCTACACTTGTTGGCTGCTCTTTTTTTCACTGTTGGAGGTGCCTAGGAGTCCCTTTTATAGACCCAAAGGGCCTAGGAGCCGTTGAGAGCAATCCAGGAAGGCAATTCTTGCCTTCTGTCGGGTGATGCACTGGACAGTCCGGTGCACTACCGGACACTGTCCGGTGCCCGATTTCCTTCCAAAACTGGTTCAGCTGACCGTTGGAGCAACGGTCGTCTTGGCTCACCGGACACTGTCCGGTGCACACCGGACAGTCCGGTGTGCCAACTGACCGTTGGCTCGGGCCACGCGTTGCCCACTGATTGCGCTGCCGACCGTTGGCTCACCGGACAGTCCGGTGCACCACCGGACAGTCCGGTGAATTATAGTCGTACGCCGCTAGACTTCTCCCGAGAGCGACCTGTTCACTGGTGTTCAGCCTGGCGCACCGGACACTGTCCGGTGCACCACCGGACAGTCCGGTGTGCCAGACTGAGCTGAGTCTTGGCTGTACACAGCCAAGCCTTTTGCATTTCTTTTTTTTTCTTCTTCTTTCTATTTCTAACACTTAGACAAGTATATTAGTACACAAAAACAAATGTACTAAGTCTAGAAACATACCTTCTCTTTGATTTTTACTTCTATAGCATTTGACATGCTTGAGTTCATATGTTGGACTCATAAATCATCAAGTCAGCTTGACTTGATCTAGATTGACATTTCTGAGCTCCAACATCCTGCAAAGGTCACATAGACTATCTCCAAACACAGGAACAACCCAAACTAAAGGTCAAGGTGCACTTAGCTCTTTTGGGCTGCTTCCAGTTCTGGTTTTGACATTGGTTCTCCTTCTAGTGACCTTGTTCACTTCTTAGAGCTTGATCTTGAGCCTTATGACTTACACCACATAACTATAGTTGTTACCTCATTGGTAGTAAGTCATGTCCTTATGTAGTGATCCTTGATTTGCCATAGCTCTTCTCAACTCGATCATCCTTGACTTTCCAAGTCTTCTTCCTCACCCTTGGCTTTGGGTTCCTCAGCCTCTTTGACCTTCTCCCGTGCACTTGGTACCTCGAAGTTCTTCTTGCCTCCATCCTTGGCTTGATCAGTTGTTTCCGAGCTACGCACCCGAGTATCACTTTTGCAATGTCCGTCCTACTTGTGATGTCCATTATCTATCCATCATCTAGTCCTTGGACCATCACACTTGTTCACTTGTGTTGAACCCTGTTAGCTTTACACTAAGCACCTGTTCAACACTTAGCACACTTGTTAGTCCTTTAATTGAGTTGTCATCCAAACACCAAAACCTACAAGAGAGCTTTCAATCTCCCCCTTTTTGGTGATTGATGGCAACACAATTAAAGCTTACATAAGAGTGAAATTTAAAGCACAAATTTTTAATTCTAAGATTGTAGAATGCTCCCCCTAAATATGTGCTTACACTAGAATCTTAGCTTTGGCCTTAAATGCCAAAATGCACATACTTAGGCTAAATCGAAGCATTGCTACACCTTAGCACCCGTGGGATGCATTGTGTCAAGGATCAAACATGATGCGTATAACACACAAATGCACAGAATCAGAGTAAAACACCAATTGAAAGGATATCCCCCATAGGAATATCGACCTACCACTATTCACCATTAAGATACCAATTTAAAACAATTAAAGCACCATAACCACATGAATATCTATTACAGGATAACCATTAGATGCCAATTGATTCATGTCAACGGAAGCACTAATTTCACATCAACACCATATGAGACACAGGAAGCATATGATCAATATTATCAACAACACAATATTATCAATATCAACAACACTAACTCATTCTTTCTTATCCAAGCGTTCCTCTCAGGTCGAGGTAAGCTTTAATGCACAATTTCTCCCCCTTTGACATCAAACACCAAAACCATATTCAAGCAAGAACACAGGATGATGTCAAGGGACAGCAGGATATTAAGCAGGGAAAATGCAACACACTAACACTACTCCCCCTTACACATTAAACATATGCACCACAAGCATTTGAGGAAAATTAAGATACAAATATGCAAAAGATCAATACCTCCTTTTGTACCTTTACCATGTTGTGGTGTACTTTCCACCTTGAAGGTTTTAATCTCTAGAGAGCTCATCCATACTTGTGCCTGGTCCTTTATCTTAACCTTTTCTTGTTACTAAGACACCAAACAAGTTATAGTATTGTGGCACAAGATGAAGCTTCTATTCTAGTGATTACCAAAGGATATCAATTTAAGCATACTACCAAGGCTACCAATTGAAAAATCATTACTATCATTGTTCCATAGTATTTATAGATAAGCATCTAGAATCACCAACTATTATAGAGCATGAGCAATCTGTAAATATGCAATTTCTCATAACTTAAGATACCAAATACTTGACTTATGGAGGTACCCAAGTCCTGATTGCTCCATTTCTTGCTCATTTTCCCTTTTCCACCTTGAGACTATACAAGATCACTCAAGAAACAATTAGTCTCAAAAGACACAAGTTATGTGTGCTCCCCCTAAAGTTATGCATCAAGTATTTGAATGACTTGCACTTTGCACATTCTAGCTTCCTCAGAACTAGAGGGGATCACAACATATCTTGGTCAAGGCATACTCTATCAATTTCATCACAAAGAGATACCAATTGAATAGTTGACTTAATACATCAATGCATGCCTCAAGGAGTATAACATTTTACAAGCAACCTAGGCATGCTCCATACATGATAATCATTGCACCACATATACTAATTGAAAACGACAAGATCATGCATATAAATCACAATGTCTAATTACATCAAGAATAAGAAAATATGTTCTTAGAAACACCAAGGAAAACAACATTTTAAAGTAGAGAGCACCTATGCCAAGAAACTATCAATTCAAAGGCAAGAACATAGTTGTGATCACGATCAATGGAACTCCAAGATATTTAATGAAATTGCATAGTTCCATTCTTCATACCTTTGCCTTTTACCTGAACACCATGAGATCTATTCTTTTAGGTAGTGTAGAGTGAGAGCACCTGTTGTCACCAATTTAGGGCTCCTTTTGCTCATGCACCTCATAACTCAAGAATGTGCATTAGTGGCACAACATGGATTTGGTATACACACAGTATCAAATTTGGGTAATTATGTGAACATGGATTAAACAAGATGTCATGCTTGCACATAGGTTGATCATTAAAGACAATAGCATGTCTTACAAAAGAATACAGGTTTATCCACTAACACAAAAAGAGTTAATCATAGTGAATATATCGATTGAAAGGCTACCCATTGAATGATTTAAAAGATATAACATATAGAACACACAATCATGATTAATCAAGCATGAACCATTGATAACACAGGTAATCTAAAAAGCATAACTACTCCAAGGATAGCTAGCACAACAAACCAACTTAAGAGCAATACTAATTTGCAATAATGTACTTGTTGGGGGCCTTCGGCTTACGAAGGTCCTCAAAAACAGGATTTAACAGTATTTCTGGAGTTTAATGTGTGAACAGGTATCTTCGGATTCAAGTCGGTATCACAGCAGACCAGAATAATACGAAGGTTGATACAGCGCCGAAGGTGTGAGCAGGAAAGCTTCGACATGATATCAACAAAATGAAACCGACTTAAAGATGAAAAGGCTATTCAGACCTCGATAGATTACAATAGAATTATTATCAAATGTAAAGGGCATGAATGTAATTTTGCATAGGCTGTGTCCTGTGCCTATAAATAGGTGAACAGTACCCCCGTACTGTTCACGCGGATTTTGGCATTCACTTTTGCGTCACGTTTGTACTTTCATCTCCTTCAAGTTAAAGGTACATTTGTAATCCAACGATTATTTCTGTTTATACATGATAATAAGACATAATTGTTTATGTGTTCATTATATTCCTTATAATTCATCCTTCGTCATTGTATAATGTATTTATGAAGGTATGCCCTTCATAACCTTCGTCCGAAAACCATTATATCCTGAGAGGAATAATGCTTCGAAGGACGAAGGACTTTACCGATTAACATTTTCTATGTTGCCTTGTTCTTGACTCATAGCATTTGAGAACAAGTCCCCAACATTGGCGCCCACCTCCGGTGAACTCACTTCCACTCTTTGAGTTTTTTGAACACCTTCGGCGATCATAAACCTTCGTTATGGCGCCGAAGAAAGCTTCAGCAACTGGGGCTGCAGCTCTGCAACCGCTGGACCACAATCAGGAGACAGTCTCCCTTCGGGAGGCCCGAAGCCAGAAAAGGAAGGCTGTTAGCCCGACGCCACCAGAGGACGAGATAGATCAAGAAATCAGAGATATGGAGATGCTTCATCAACAAGTGCAGAGGAAGAAAGAAAAGATGGCCAGGCTAGCTGAACTGCAGAGGCAGATAGACGAAGCCTCTGAAGAAGTTCGTCACCTTGCCCAGGATGAGCAACACCGAAGGCCTCAGCACCAAGACCTTCATCAGGAGGGTTTTCCCAACGAAGATGACTGGTATGACAATTTCCATCATGGGAATTTTGTTTTTGACGATGCTTCTCCTCTGTCCGCTGAGCTGCAGGCTACACCTTGGCCTCCGTCCTACAAGCCGCCTCAGCTTCCCGTATTCGATGGCCACTCAGACCCGAAGCAGTTTTTGATGAGCTACGAAGCAACAGTATCTTCGTATGGTGGCAATGCTGCAGTCATGGCCAAATCTTTTGTTATGGCTGTCAGGAGTGTCGCTCAAACCTGGTATTCCTCCCTTCGACCAGGAACGATCACTTCATGGCAGAAGCTAAAGGACTTGTTGTTAACTAGCTTCCAAGGGTTTCAGACGAAGCCGGTTACTGCTCAAGCTCTGTTCCAGTGCACCCAGGATCACGAAGAATACCTTCAGGCGTACGTCCGAAGGTTCTTGCGTTTGAGGGCACAGGCACCAACGGTGCCCAATGAAATTGTCATTGAGGCCATGATCAAGGGGCTTCGGCCAGGACCGTCAGCTCAGTACTTCGCTAGGAAGCCTCCTCAAACTTTGGAGAAGCTGCTCCAGAAGATGGACGAGTACATTCGGGCCGATAATGATTTTCGCCAAAGAAGGGAGGAGGCTTTCAGGTTTTCTGAAATGACCAGGGGCTTCGGAGGGAGGTTCTACCCGAGGCATGTTAGATCAATTCATAACTCTACACAAAATGATGATAGAGGGAGCCAACAGCAAAGGCCACAATGTTCCTCACAGGCTTCGGGGCAACAGCAAGGCTCCTTCCGACCACCAGCTCCAAGAGGCAGAGGCGCCAGGGGCTTCGGAGGAAGATTTGGCGATCAACCGAGAAGAATCTTTTGCTTATTCTGTGGTGAGAACAAAGGTCATACCACCAGGATGTGCCATGTTACCATCCAGAAGCAAAAAGAAATAGCCGAAGCGGCAGCACAACAGGCTCAGCCGAAGCAGGTCATGCACACTGCTTCGTATCATTCGCCTTACATCCCAGAGTATGTAGGCAATCACCCTGCAGTTTCTGTTGCTTTGGCGAGTCAACCTCAGGCTTCCTAGCAACAACCTCCGCCTCCACCACCGCTGCAACAAGGTCAGCAGCCAGAAGGGAGCCAATATGCTCCACATCAAAGGGACTTCAGAGAACAGTCCGAAGCTCGCACAGTCAACAGCACTGTGCCAGAGTCAAAGCACATCTATTGACAAATATCCTACCTTAATAGCAATCTTTTTCATTCAGTTTTATTTTCTGTAATAAAGGACATTATTCAGGTTTCATGTAAATAGTTTCGTTGATTCCCACAAGGAAAATATATTTTCTTCACAGGCTTAAATTGTTGAAAGACTTGTGATAACAAAGAGGACCTTTCGAACTATCGAAAATTCTTCGAAGCAACAAAAAGTCGTTCTAAGGAACGCAGAGTAAGTTTGCCGAAGTCACAAAAAAGTCGTTCCAAAGGGAGCGCAGTGTAAGTTTTCTGCTCCAAAGTCGTTCCAAAGGGAATGCAGAGCATACAGCGAAAAGTCAACGCTGATACCGCCTAAGTAAAAGGCGAAGCGCGAAAAGTCAACGCGAATACCGCTGAAAGTAAAAGGCGAAGAAGCTCCTAAGGGAGGCTTACAGCGAAAAATAAACGCTGATTCCGCTGAAGTAAAAGGCGAAGAAGCTCCTAAGGGAGGCTTATAGTAAAAAGACAATGCTGATTCAAAAGATTATGTGTTTTGTCGCAGGAATGTGTGTATCTTCGGAATAAACACCATCTTACACAGCATAACATCATCGCATCATTTCGCATAGCATAAGCATCATACATCATGTTGCATATGGCACAAGAGGTGGACATCATATTAATCTACAGAAGAACGTTTTGAAAAAAAGGGAAAAATCATAATGTCACAAGGAGATACATTATTGATCTTCGGAAGTATAGCTTCGGAAAGTATCTTCACGAAGCCTGGATATTATTCATCAGAACACTGGATATTGTTGTGACAAAGAAAAATTCCTCTTCACGAAGCATGAAAAGAAGGGAAGGTGTTTTTTCGTCAAAGACTCAAAAGCGGTACGTGTAAAGTTTCATGCATCGTAAAGAATTGAGCAATAAAAATGGGTATATTACATTCAGGATTACAAAATGTTACAATATATTACATTTCAGAAGTTTAATTTACAATAGTATTTAATCTTCTCTCAGAACAACTTCTGCAGCCTCATTCAGGAGCCGATTGACGACTTCGTCCATAATGGCTTCAACCATCTTTTTAATTTCGTCGTCTCCTTTCGGCTGAGGGCCCGGAGACTCTTTAGCAGGATCTGAAGAAGGACAGGATACGGCTATATTACTATTACAAATGGCAAACGAAGCTTAAAACCAAAAATTACAACACAATAAAAACTATTAGTTAATACCTAATTGACCTTCGGGCTCTGCGCTCTTTTCAGCAGCCTCAGCCACTTCTCTAGCATCGTGAATGCCCTTTTCACTTTTTTGAATAATTTCTCCTGCCATTTCTTGGCCACCATTATCCCAGATATCGGTGAAAAATTTTCCACCGATCATGCTAGCTTCGGCCGAAGGATCTCTTGCATCTTCAAAGGACAAAGCAGCTTCGGATTGTGCTAAAATTTTTACATGTTCGCAGCCCTTCTTCTCTAAAATGGTGGCAATTCCTCTGGCACCAGAGAAAGCACATATATCTCCATGGCTATTTAAAATTTCTTCGAAGGCCTCAGCTTCGTGGTCGATCCATTCGATGGGACCTTCGGGATTGCCTCTCGTAAAGTTTTCTTCGCTTGAGAAGGCGCCGACCCTGGCGAAGCTAGCTTTTAACTTCTTAACACACTCTATAGATTTGTTATAGCATCTCTTCTTGGACGAACGAAGCTCTTCAACAGTTACTTCTAAGTGATCTGCCCATTGGTCGCTGAGTTCTCGCCTTGTTTCTTCAAGTATGCGTTCTTCCTTGGCTCTGGCCAGTTGTTTCCGAAGATCTTCAATTTCGCGCTTCTGAGCTTCAGCTTGACCCTTAAAAGCAGCTTCGTCTTCCTTTATTTTATTTATCAATGAGTGTAATATTTTATCTTTTTTGAGGCCTTCGTTCCTCAGTTCAATTACTTCGGAACGAAGGTTGCTCAGGGCTATAGCACACCCTTCGTCTTCAGCATCTTTCTGTGCCCTGAGGGCATTGCTAAGTATCAGGCCCTGCAAAGAGAAATATGTGTGTGTCAATAGATTTAAACAAACGAAAAATTTTGGTCTCAACAAAAAATACAAGGATCCCATTTGTCGCACCTTTAAGCTATTATAGGCCAGGCTGTCGGCCAGATCGTTCTTCGACAGCACCGAGAGCCCGTCTTCTAAAGTTGGGAATCCGAAGCTCTTGCTCATCTCCCGGCAGACAGAAATCTCCTTGCTGTCAGGGAGACAATACAAAAAGTCTTCTTCTCCACTACCATTGAATATTAACGCCCCCTTTGGATACTTCAGTTTTTGGGCGTAACGCTGGGCCTCTTGCTCTTCTTTTTCTGATAGTTTTTTCCCCGAAGCATGACGAACAATATAATCACGAACTTTGGAGGATGCTTCGGGGGCAACGACACCGATTTCTTCAACAAAATTTGGCTTTGTTATTTTTTCTTCCTCAGTTTCCAAGGACTTTATCTTTATGGGCTCTGAGGACCCAGCTTCGGCTTCAGTTCCTTGCTTTGGAGCTTTTGTATCAGAAATTTCAGTTGTTGTTTCAGGAGTGGCAGCGGCCTTCTTCGGAGGTGTGCTTGAAGATTTGATTGTTTCCAGTACATCTAGCACATTAGCCATTCTCTTTCTTTTCGGAGTCACTGCTGGCACTTTTTGATTTTTTACTGTCTCAACATTTGCTGCAGGACTCACAACTTCTGATGCTTTTTCTTCAGATGGTTTTTTCACTTCTCCCATTTTTTCTGTGGATGGCGCTTCGGCCATTTCTTCGGTTTCTGGTAGCAAAATCTTCGGTTCTTCCAATTCTATCCTTTTTGGCGCTTCGGCCATTTCTGCAACTACTGGCAGCAAGATTGGTTTGGTTGGCTTTTTAGCCTCGGTGGCCGAAGAAGTTTCTCCGGTAAACTCAGGCACCGAAGCTGGTTCAATATAGCGCGGCCGATGTGTGAGGACCTTTATCTTCTTTCTTTTCGGTTCTGGCTCGCTAGGAGCAGTTACAGCTTCTTATTTTGCAGAGGTTGTGTTTTTTCTCTTCTGCCTTCGAATGGGATAGCAATAGTCAGGGTAGACAAACCCAATTGCATCAAATACCCGATTCAGCCTCTTCTTTTTTCGGCCTCCGAAGGCTGCTGACATCGCAGTATCTTCGGCCTTCGTATAAGCCCCAAGCAGCTCATCACTTAAATTTTCAATGCTTTTTAACCAGTCATCATCTGGCTCAACGAATTTATCTCCGAACTTGAAGGTGTACTTCAGTCTGACAAGTCCACCTTCGTCGGCCTCTTTTATGGTTTCTTGCGGCATTTCCCATTTCTCCGCGAGCGGCCATACCCGGAAGGCAATATGCTCTTGTACTAAATCTCTCGTTCCAATAAAAGAACAGATAACGCCGAAGGCCCTCTGGCATTCTTCGGCAGCTTCATTCATTTCAACCTTCGGCCTCCGAAGGCCGAAGCTTTGCCAAATAGGGCGCATAATTATACCTTTGATATCTTCTCGTACTGACAGGTCATTCTTCACATAAAACCATTCTGTCATCCAGTCGCCGGGCCATCTCTTCCGAAAGGTTGGCACGGGACAGCTTGACCCGGACCGAGAAACGAAACTGTAGCAGCCAAAATTATTATGATACTGTTCCTTACCCCAAGGTTTTGTTTCGTATGATAATTCGTGTATATTGCAGAAGCTTTTTGCATCAGGCTTCAGACCTTGGCTTCTGGCGGCCCACACGAAGATATTCAGCCTTATAATTGCCTCGGGGGTAAGTTGGTGAAGATAGACTTCGAAGATTTTCAACACCTCCATGACGAAGCTGCTCAAGGGAAATCGCAGCCCAGCTTTCAAAAAGCTTCGGTACACTACGACTTCATTCTCTTCAGGGTGTGGACAAGTCTTCTCCCCTTCGTCGGCCCTCACAATGGACAAATCCCGGAAATACCTTCCTCTCATGTTGACAAGATGATTCTCTTTGATAGTTGATTTACCATAAACTGAATGGCTTGGTCGCCAGGGACGATCTTCGGAGTCTTCACCACCGCTGTCCACATCATAACTGTCGCTGTCACCAGTATCCTCAGACAAACCTTCTAGAATCTCCTTGGTGATTTTTTCCGTGTTGGTCTTCGACATCGCTATAAGAAACCCCAAGTTTTTCTCTTCGTCAAGACTCAGCTTCGTCTCAGCAGCAGCCTTCTTATCTCCAGACATCTTCGGAAACACTGAAAAACTGTTTTCAAAGCCGAAGCTTCAAAACTAAAAGCTCAGAAAATCTTAGTGCACAAAAGCTAAAAATCGAGTGAGCGAGAGCAGATGACAAGAGAGCGTGCCAAATGAGTTTGCGGTATGACCGTATTTATACGCCCAGTGCGTTGAAAATTGAAAGACCCCGCTTGTCAGTGAATGTTGCTATTCTAGCAAAGGGAAGGTGTTTTTTCGGACCTTCGGCGTAAAGCCTTCGTCCATATCGCAATCTAAATTTATTGTTTTAAACAAATTAATATTGCGAGGGGCTACTGTTGGGGGCCTTCGGCTTACGAAGGTCCTCAAAAACAGGATTTAACAGTATTTCTGGAGTTTAATGTGTGAACAGGTATCTTCGGATTCAAGTCGGTATCACAGCAGACCAGAATAATACGAAGGTTGATACAGCGCCGAAGGTGTGAGCAGGAAAGCTTCGGCATGATATCAACAAAATGAAACCGACTTAAAGATGAAAAGGCTATTCAGACCTCGATAGATTACAATAGAATTATTATCAAATGTAAAGGGCATGAATGTAATTTTGCATAGGCTGTGTCCTGTGCCTATAAATAGGTGAACAGTACCCCCGTACTGTTCACGCGGATTTTGGCATTCACTTTTGCGTCACTTTTGTACTTTCATCTCCTTCAAGTTAAAGGTACATTTGTAATCCAACGATTATTTCTGTTTATACATGATAATAAGACATAATTGTTTATGTGTTCATTATATTCCTTATAATTCATCCTTCGTCATTGTATAATGTATTTATTAAGGTATGCCCTTCATAACCTTCGTCCGAAAACCATTATATCCTGAGAGGAATAATGCTTCGAAGGACAAAGGACTTTACCGATTAACATTTTCTATGTTGCCTTGTTCTTGACTCATAGCATTTGAGAACAAGTCCCCAACAGTACTTAAGATACACGGGTACCGTCCTTTGGAGAGCGAGTTGCAGATTCTCATCAAAGTCCTTTGCTTGATTCACCAATAATGATTAAGGACCTCTACAACTTGTTTAACTCGAGATGAACATGAGATTAGTATTGCACAATAATTCAACCTTGGGTCAATAAATAGACAATAAAAATCAATAGCTTAAGCATAGAGTTTGAATTAACCATCTTAAGCTCTCCCATGGTCTCCAGTCCAACTCGAGGCATCTGCAAGGTCTAGTTGACAAAGTTTGGTACCCATCTCGGGATGGGTCCATGACGTTCAACTAAAAATGCCTTTGGTACCCAAATAGCCTTTGTGCCAGTTCTAATTGATCATGTTATAGATCTAGCACAAGTGTATGATTTGGGTCTCCTAAGCGAATGAGATTTAGACAAATTTACTTGCTTAGGAACCTTACCTTTATTACATACCTTGGATAGATGACCCTGCTCACCACACTTGTAGCAGAAGCGTCGCTCAACCTGACATGACGCTTGTTGTTTATTACTTTCTTTGGAGAGGTTCATCTTGGAGGATGCACGTCTTTGATTCCTCATGACGGGACATGAAGTGATCATGTGGTCCTTATTGTTGCATCCAAAACATCTCCTTGTCCCTTCGTCCTTGTCCTTGTACGGACAAGATGCGATGAGGTGGCCTAATGCTTTGCACTTGAAGCATCTCTGTTTTCCTCTTCTCTTTTTACTTTTGGATGACACAGAGAGATTGTTAGTGCAAACAACATGACTAGTTGAATCGTTACCTTTTTCTTGTTTCATGTTGATTGCCTTAGGAACTTCTTTCTTGTGGAGTTTGACCCTTGCTGTGGTTTCTCCTTCCTCAAGCTTCTTCACCACGTTTTCGTAGATATCTTGAGGAAGTCGAGCATGGCGTCTTCTCCTTAGTTGTCTTTGTTTCTTGTTCCCAAGCAGTTTTCCTTTTGACTCTAAAACTTGTTGCTCAATCAATGATTGGCTTTCTTTTGAGCAACAGGGGTTAGCACATGGTGATATACAATTCAAATGCGCACACGTGCGAGAATGAGGTTCACATGAATTTAAGTTCGCAATTACAACCTCATGAGCTACATTAAGCATGATATGTCTATCCAAGAGATTATCATGAGAATAAGACAATGAATCATATTTTTCAGTGAGAGCTAGTTTATCATGACTTAGCAATTCTACTTGCCTCTCAAGCATGGTATTTTTCATTCTAAGTTGAGCAACACAAGATAAAGCATCATCATTACTACTTTGCTCAATTAAAATTGAGTCATACCGTTGGACCAAGACATCATGAGAGCACCTTAGCTCCTCATGTTCTTTGGTCATCTTCTCCAGGCTGTTGTTTGTTTTGATGAGAGTCTCCTCTAGCCTGAGAAGCGTCTCGCCTTGTTCCTTGTTCCTCCTCAACAGCTTAGTCAAGAGCACTTTGTCTTCTTTGTTGAGATGGGTGTAGAAACGGCGAATCTCCTCTTCTTCCACATCGTCGGTCTCATTTTCCCTGTCATTATTATCAGTGGAAGCAAAACAGGAAAATGTACCTTGTGATGATGTAGACTCCTCATCCTCATATTCTTCCTCATCATCGCTTTTGTCTCCACCATCATTGTTAGCAATAAGACATTTATTACTAGTGGAAGACAAACCTGTTGATGAGGTGGATTCATCGTTTGGTGGCCTAGGCTTTTCTTCTCCCTTTGAAGGGTTAGTATCACAAGCAATATAGGGAGTAGAAGCAGCACAATTTGCCTCAAAGTATTTTACTTTAATTCTATTCCATAAATCATGAGCATCAACAAATAAATCACTATCACTACTCATGATGGAAAAGTAAGCACTTCTAGAAAGAGAGTCAACTAAGATGTTGCAAGCATAGTGATTGAGAGATAAATATCTTAGTTCATCATTAGAAGGATTTTTACTAATATCAGAGGGAAAAATACTTCTACTAAAGATCTGTCTTAGATCAGGATCAATATTCATGAAAGCATTATAAATAGAGACAGACCAGGATTTATAATTAGAACCATCGCCTAGAAGAAGTTCTACAGTTACCTCTTGTGACGACATCGTCATCTCCAGACGGCTAAGCCCACACTGGAGAGGCCTAGCTCCGATACCAATTGAAAGTTCCCTTTGCTCGGGAACAGGATCTAGATGTCGCCTAGAGGGGGGTGAATAGGCGAATAAAAATTATCACTTTAAAACTTAAATTCTTACTCTACTCGAAGACTAGAACGCAGTGGAATGAGAAGACCCTTCGAGTAGGTTGCAGCGGAATAGAAGATCCTGTCTCAAAATGTCCTGCACTTCAAATATAACTTGTACCACAGATAAGTGTTGAAGTGCAGAAATAAAAGCGAGTAAGACAGAGAGTCAGAACACAATACAGAACATAGCACACACACGCAAGGATTTATCCCGAGGTTCGGCCAAGCCTAAATCGCTTGCCTAGTCCTCGTTGGAGTTAGCCACACCTTGGCTTGGAGTCTGTTTCAACTTCTTCCTCCATTTGCTCAGATCTGTTAGCATGACAGATAGAGCCTTTCACTATGTTGAGTTGGTTACAACAAAACCGCGGCTGCTTACAATCTTCTTGGCAGCACTCCGGCAGAGTAACGATATGCTCAAGACCTTGCTCTAGCTCTTAGCAGCACTTCTTCACTCTCTCAAGGCTTATAGCTTTGCCTTTGCACAAACTAGAGAGATATACACGAGAGGGAGAGATAGAATTGATCCGAGTGATGTCTACACTTGTTGGCTGCTCTTTTTTTCACTGTTGGAGGCGCCTAGGAGTCCCTTTTATAGACCCAAAGGGCCTAGGAGCCGTTGAGAGCAATCCAGGAAGGCAATTCTTGCCTTCTGTTGGGTGGTGCACCGGACAGTCCGGTGCACCACCGGACACTGTCTGGTGCCCGATTTCCTTCCAAAACTGGTTTAGCTGACCGTTGGAGCAACGGTCGTCTTGGCTCACCGGACACTGTCCGGTGCACACCAGACAGTCCGGTGTGCCAACTGACTGTTGGCTCGGGCCACGCGTCGCCCACTGATTGCGCTGCCGACCGTTGGCGCAGTAGACCGTTGGCTCACCGGACAGTCCGGTGCACCACCGGACAGTCCGGTGAATTATAGTCGTACGCCGCCAGACTTCTCCCGAGAGCGACCTGTTCACTGGTGTTCAGCCTAGCGCACCGAACACTGTCCGGTGCACCACCGGACAGTCCGGTGTGCCAGACTGAGCTGAGTCTTGGCTGTACACAGCCAAGCCTTTTGCATTTCTTTTCTTTTCTTCTTCTTTCTGTTTCTAACACTTATACAAGTATATTGGTACACAAAAACCAATGTACTAAGTCTAGAAACATACCTTCTCTTTGATTTTTTACTTCTATAGCATTTTACATGCTTGAGTTCTGATGTTGGACTCATAAATCATCAAGTCAGCTTGACTTGATCTAGATTGACATTTCTGAGCTCCAACATCCTGCAAAGGTCACATAGACTATCTCCAAACACAGGAACAACCCAAACTAAAGGTCAAGGTGCACTTAGCTCTTTTGGGCCGCTTCCAGTTCTAGTTTTGACATTGGTTCTCCTTCTAGTGACCTTGTTCACTTCTTAGAGCTTGATCTTGAGCCTTATGACTTACACCACAAAACTATAGCTGTTACCTCATTGGTAGTAAGTCATGTCCTTATGTAGTGATCCTTGATGTGCCATAGCTCTTCTCAACTCGATCATCCTTGACTTTGCAAGTCTTCTTCTTCACCCTTGGCTTTGGGTTCCTCAGCCTCTTTGACCTTCTCCCGTGCACTTGGTACCTTTAAGTTCTTCTTGCCTCCATCCTTGGCTTGATCAGTTATTTCCGAGCTACGCACCCGAGTATCACTTTTGCAATGTCCGTCCTACTTGTGATGTCCATTATCTATCCATCATCTAGTCCTTGGACCATCACACTTGTTCACTTGTGTTGAACCTTGTTAGCTTTACACTAAGCACCTGTTCAACACTTAGAACACTTGTTAGTCCTTTAATTGAGTTGTCATCCAAACACCAAAACCTACAACAGAGCTTTCACAAGGGGGCCCGAGTTGCATGTTGCACAAGGGCCATGTCATGCCGAAGCTTAGTCTCAAGGGACTCATCACCATAGTCATAAGCTTCTCCCTCTTCTTCTCGTCAGCTTTCACGTAAAACCATTCATTTCTCCAGCCAGTCGACCACTTGGTGCGATAACCAATTACAGGTGCTTTAGTATCCTTTCGATATGCGAAGTTGTATCCAAAGTTCTTGTGTAGCCCATCAGCTCTAGACTTCGTCTGGTAGTGAAGTTCGTGCACCCGACAAAATCCTTCAGTGTTGGCACTCTTCCCTTGGCTTCAGAGAGCCCATATATACACACTAAGTCTAACTATGATATTTGGGGTGAGTTGATGAAGGTAGATCTCGAACTTCTTTAAAACCTCACCAATCATCTCGTATAGGGGAAATTGAAGTACTGCTCTGAAGAAGCTTTTTAAAACTACTACTTTGTCATCTCTTGGTTCTGGAATCACTTCTTCCCCAGCAAACCGAACTAGTTCGTCATCATTCTCTCCAAAATATCCTAATTTCTTCATTAAAACTAAATCTTCCGCTTTAACTGTGGATTTTCCAAACTCAATATGGTTGGGTTTACCTGGGCATAGAATGCCATCATCATCTTCGTTATCACTGTCAGCTTCAGCAGTAGTTGGTTCACCTTCGGCACCAGCAACATCTTCTATTGGAATTGACTCTTTTTTCTTGAACAATTAACCTAGAACGTTTCATCATTTCTGAGATGGGGGCTATTTCAGAAGTTCCAGCCTCTTCTCCTTCGCGTGCTACTCTGGCAGTAGATCTCACTCTAGCCATTTCACTTTTGTGAGACAAAGCTACACTCAACTAGTTGGACGCTTATCCGAAGCTTATACAACAAGTTCACAGAAAGCAGGAAGCTTCGGCTTCAGTAAAAAATTTCAATAGCACAATGACATAGTAGCAATGAATGATGTGGTAACTTCTCATCAGCTCGTCTGTTTATATAGCCTCGCAGGTGAAGAAGGCGAACCGCCGAGACGTATGTACTGGCTGATCGGTGGATCGGTAAGCGCCATAAATTTTATATTCGTTTTTTAATAACAAGCTCAGGGAAGGTGTTTTTTGGACCTTCGGCATCCAGAAGCCTTCTTATTTTTCGTGGATCGAGCTCGTTATGAAAAAACGACCTAGCACCATGAAGGGGCTACTATTCGGGGTCTTCTTATCCGCCGAAGGTCCTCAAGCCGAAGATATCATTCATAAGCGATATTGGGGGTCTTCTTCTCCATCGAAGGCCCTCGAGACGAAGAGGTCTTCCTCTCCATCGAAGTTCTTCGAGATGATGACATTATCTGAAAATAACAGTGTCGAATGCCGAAGCTACAGCCGAGGGACGACAACTTCGACTTAAGGTGGCGACGAAGGTCAAGCATGATGCCTAGTCGAAGAGGAAAAGTCTAGTTAATCCCTGATGATTTATGTTACGATTATGTGTACAAGTTAAGGTCATAAATGTATTTTTACTCGGGTTGCATCTCATGCCTATAAATAGGTGAACAGTGCCCCCGTACTGTTCATGTTGGATTGTAATTGCTCTTGCGTCAACACCTTCAATCAAGCCGAGGGTATCACTGTAATATATATTTTGTTAAATGTTCATCTGTAAATCATGAAATAAATATATGGATGAATGAATGAATAATATATAGTGCCTTTTTAAACTTTCATCCTCATGAGTGATGAAGGTGTGTATTTCATGACCTTTGTCCGAAGATCGTTATATCCGAAAAGGAGTTAATGCTTCAAAGGACGAAGGTCCTTAATTATTAACAATTATGTTGCCTTGTTCTTGATTCATAGCATTTGAGAACAAGTGAATAGCATATCAAATGAAAATCAAAACAATTGAAAGCACAATTAGGCATGAATGGTAAACTAGATACTTTGAAAATAGATATGCATATCTAAAGGAAATGACAAATCTAGTTATCTTAGTCATTGGTGAGGAACTTGGATCCACAATATTCACTAACCCACTTGGCAATACGATATACCCCATGATATGCATCCCGTTTTGCCAAGTCTCCAAATTCTGATGAGTCTGTCAGACTTCTCACTTCCCTTCCGGGACCCAAACCTTTTTGGTACTTTTCATGTTGGAGATGATTTCCTTTGGCACCCAAGTAGGTTTGGCCCTTTTCCCTTTGTTGGATTGCTTGTTCGCCATGATGGCTATCATCTTACCATTTTTCTACTTCGTGATTAAATATGGTGTAGCTGCCTTTTTGTCTACCTTGTTGGTGTAGGTGTTGGAGATCTTGCTTGTTGGCTTTTTTCCTGTCTTCCCTGGTCTTTGTCTTGCATAAGACGTGTCCTTCCTAATGGCATAACCAACAAACCACATTTTCTCCATCAAATGGCATCTTCACTCCCTTAGTGGTGTTATCTAGTTGATGTTGGGTTTGTTTGGCTTTGCCTTTCTTATCATACAAAGCCTTACCAAAGCGATCCACTTCTTGCTTTAGTAGTTCATTCTCCATTGCAATCTCGTTAGAAGAAGTCTCTACAATAACATTCTTGATTGCATGGGTTAGAGTTAATATCTATTAAATATAAGCAAGAAGTACAAACATCCTTTGTTTTAATAATTTTAGAAAATTCAATTAAAGGTGCTTCTCAGGTGCTACCGATGCTTTCTAGTTTGCTAGTGAGCACATTGTTATGGATCCTAAGAATTTCCATTTTCTCTAACAAGATTTTAATAACATTTTTAGAGCTAGCTAGCTTAGCCTTAAGTTTTGTATCCTTTTTAATTAAGCTTTCATCCGTATTTGAGGAATATACACTTGATTCTAATTGCTCAATTTGAACTATTAGCTCAACATTCAAATTTGCAAATGTTTTAAATTTTTCTATCAAATTTTTATAATAATTTTGCGAGCTAAGCAACTTAGATTTCAACAATTTTAATTATGCATTTTGTTTGGTACAAACATCCTCAAATAAATGTAACAGAATGCATAAGTTCATCTAGAGGAATTCTCATCATCGCTACTATCACTATCATACTCACTAGTGGATGCATCATTTGCGTTATTTCTTTCCATAAGGCATTTGTGTGATGATCATGATGAAGAGCGTGATGAAGAGCGATGGTCGTAGCTCATTGGAGGTTCATCTTCACTTGAAGAATCATCCCAAGTCTTGATTGTTGTAAGCGCTTTACCTTTGCTTCTCATCTTCTTGGGTTCAGCCTTATTTGGGCAATTATCCCGGAATTGGCCCTTCTACCCACATGTGAAGCATCCTCTCTTTCTTTATTCTTTCCTGTCAATGATAAAGATGATATACTTGACTGTAGGGGCACATTCATTAGATTAATTTTGTGAATCATCCTCATTACCTTTTCGACACGTCATACCGTTTCTTTGTCCTCGGAGGATGATATAGTAGGTTGATCATCTTCTTCCTCAATTTCTTCCTCCTCACTTGAGGAGCATAAGCTTTCCACCTTCTTTTAGCCTTTCATCTTCTTATGCTCATCACAAATGAAAGAATATGGTTTTGATGAAGTAGGCTACTCTTAACCCATCTTTCGTGACATTTCAAATGCAAAAATCTTTCCGATCACAAGTGTCGGGGTCATTTGGCTCAAGTCCTCCAAATTGTGAAGAATGGTGATGATGCTCCCATATTTTTGTTATGGTAGTAGCGAGATAATCTTCTTCACAATGTCCGTATCACCTAGCTTATTAATTCCAATATAATTGAGCTCATTAACAATAAGATTAAAATGAGAATACATGTATTTAACAAATTCATTCTATTTCGTTTTAAAAGAATTGTATTTATTCAAAACTAGGGAATGTTTTTGCTCACGAACATTTGATGTGCCGTCCTGGAGCTCATACAATTTAAGCCATATCTCATTAGCAGTTTCCAAAGTAAATACTAGATTTAAAATTTACAAGCTAAGAGATTCATACAAGCAATTTTTGGCTCTATCATTTAAATGAGTTTCTTTTTCTTCACTCGTGGTGAGCCTATCGGGATTACGAGGTGGTTTCATCCTATCGTGAATGACTCTCCAAACACCTAGATTAACAACTCCTCAGTAACAAGCCATTCTAGCACTATAATAGGGGAAGTTAGTGTCGTCGAAGTGTGGCAGTTTATGGGTATCCATCCCTTTCCTCTTAATAGTGTCGGTTCAATGGCGGTTGAGCCAAAAGTTCCAAAAGAGTGAAACATGGCTCCAATACCACTTGTAGGAAACGATAATGCCTAAGAGGGTGTGAATTAGTACTTCTATTTTTTGAACTAATCTAGGCCACTAATGATTCTCTTAAACAAAACATGTGCAAATAAATAAAAATGCTAGTGCAACTAAGGTTTTGTCTAAGTGTTTCTATCTCTACCGTGAAAGGAGTTATGCAACCTATGTTCCAATCCTACTAACTAGTCTATATTCTAAACTAAGAATGCAAGATCACAATTTAAGTAACAATATAAATGCGGAAGCTTAAAAGAAAGATAGAGATGTAAACTCCTGTTGACGCGCCTGTATTTTTATGAAGGTATGTAGAACCACACAAGTTTCTAACTAATCCTCGTCGGTGCCCCTACTGAAAGAGAAGCCCATGCAAGGGCCAAGCACCTCATACAATGTAGCACCCCAAAAATTCAAATCTTGAAATTTTCTCAAACTCGCTCTAAATTCAAATAGAATTTTAAATTTTGTTTCAAAATGTTTGTTTGCGAGTTGATCTCAACAAATAAAATATAATGGTCTATATCCTCCTCAAAGTATCCTACAAATATTTCCTAGTGATCCCCTCAAATTCTTTCGAGAGATACTGCCCAAATATTCCACCGATAATTCTCCAAATATTTTCCTCCTGGGAAATACCTTTAGAATCATTTTTAAAGTCTCTACAAATATTTTCTTCATAATTTTCCTCATGCTCATACGTATACGTACGCCTCTGGTGTCATACAGTGAGCTCTACCAGCTAATTTCACTTATACATGACTAATACATGCTTATCTCCCACTAATCCTCGCATCCTCCCACTAATCCTCGCCTCCTCCCCCTAATCCGCCCACCTTGCCTATAAATAGAGGGGCGAGGGCCTCCCCTCAAGCCACCCCAAGCCATTTCATGGCAACTCACTTCTTCTCCCCCACTCCCACTCCCACACAAGCACAACACAAGCACAAGGATCATTCGGTCGTTCATTCGATTGTCCGTCCACCTGTTCATAGTTGTTCGTTCGTCCGATCGTTCAATCGTTCATGGTTCGTTCGTTCGTTCGTCCGATCGTTCATTCGTTTGTCCAAATAATCTTTGTTCAGCCCTTATGCTGCCGAAATTCTGATCGTTCGTTTGTCCGATCATTCGATCATTCGTCCGTTTGTTCATAATCCCAATTCATCGTTCGTTCATAGTAACTATTCATCGTTCATAGTTCGTTCATACGAACTATTCATCGTTCATTGTTCATTCATACGAACTATTCATCGTTCGTTCATAGTCACTATTCACCGTTCATTGGATCGTTCATAGTCACTATTCACCATTCATCGGATCGTTAATAGTAATTGTTCATCGTTCGTTCATGTGAACTATTCATCGTTCAATCATACGGACTATTCATCGTTCATCGGATCGTTCATCCTACTATCAATTGTTAGTAATCATCGTTACTATTCATCGATCATCCGATCACCCAAATATTCAACTGCTCATCCATCATGTTGTCCAACTCACCTAAGACCTGCTAGACCAATATTTCAGTCATACGAACTCCGGTGACTATGATTTTCCTTCCAGTAAGAACTTCCTATCTGGTCACCCATCCCAGATTTCTCCAAGTTGAGCACGCTTAACTTTGAGATTCTTTCGAACTAGGCTTCCAAAAAGAAAGGTGAACCATGTTTGTATGGATACGCCTTCAATCCTATAAAATCTGGCCCAAGATACCACAACCCACCTAGACCAGAATACCACAGTATTCCAACTATTTGGGTCCCGCCTTACTGTTGTCCCATGTGACACAGTAGGTAGGACAATTGCCACCAACATAAACCTCTGCCCAAGAATAGCCCAGAAATAATTCCTGGCACCCCGCTCAAAAATACATTTTCACATATCTCTAAATATTCAAATTCTGGAATATTCCAGGGACATGCCTTTTCCCTTTTCTTTTTATTCCTATGATAATAAAATCCAAAACTACTCCATCCAAACTCAGATTCCAATAATTCTTGTTTCTAAATTCTTATCAAATTATTCCCTATCCAACCATGTCATCCCTTAAGCATGGTTCATATTCCAGAAAACTCCCAAAATACTTTTGTCTCATATTCTGCCTATAATTTCCCTGTTCGGACTAAGTCAGATGATTCATTCGCCACTATTCTTACCAACAGTGAATTCTACTGTACTAAACCATAGGTACCCATCTATAAATACACCCACCTACCCTGTCCCTCTCCACACACTCAACACCCTCAGCCAAGGCAAACCCCCACCCACTCAGTTACCCCGCTCTGCCGGCAATACGCATAGTGTCGCTTCGCCTCCAATCCGCACTCCTGGTAAGCACCTCCACTCCACCACCAGTAATATCACAACACCACATGACACAGATTCTGCTCAAGACTCTACCCATCCATATATCATCATTCTGACTACTATACTTGCTGGCTGACCGACTCACTAAAGTGGCACATTTCATCCCTGTACGCACAACATATGGAGGAGATAAGTTGGCCAAGTTATATATCGACTGCATCGGGAGGCTGCATGGAGTACCCAAGAGAACGTGTCAGATCGAGGCACCCAATTCACTTCAAGATTTTGGAAGAAGTTACATGAAGCTCTTGGTACATGAACTATGATAGCCTAATCCAAACTATGCAAACCAATGCCTCTATGGGTTATTCCTCAATATTCTTCTAAATTATAGGCTAAGCTTGTCTTTCACCGTGGTAAATTCTTGAAAACGTCTAATGCCCGCCCACAATAGACAGAGGGAGCCCACAACCACCTGTGGCAAAACACATGCGTAAATAAATCGTAAGCCTGCCTCTAGCTGCCTTGGCATTTGTGCGTCCTGGCAAGCCCTCACCGTCAATTTGAGCCATAGGTGAGCATGCCATGATCTTCGACCTCTTCCTCCCCGAAGTCATTCTTAAACTATAGAGGTTATGACCTTAGCATCAATTAAGACAACTTTTCCCATGGCCATCATTTGCCCAATAAAAATATGCAAGGAACACCTCGCTTAAACAATTTTCATATAATAAGCATAACCAAGTTTCTAGAAGCTTCTACAATATTCATGATAAACCTTAATCATAAGCAAGACAACTTTCTAGGAACAACCATGGATAACCATGATGTACATAGCCTTCTAGAATTCCCTACACTAATCATGGTAAGTCACGAAGCCTAGATATTTTTGGACCTCTCTAGAACTATGGTGATGTGTCTTGGTAAAGTGTCCCCCCATGAAAGGTGGAGGTGACACATGCATGGTGAAGTGTTCCCCCATTAAAGTGGTAATGACACATGCATGGTGAAGTGTTCCCCCCATGAAATATGGAGGTGACACATGCATGGTGAAGTGTCCCCCCATTAAGGTGGAGGTGACACATGCATGGTGAAGTGTCCCCCCATTAAAGTGGTAGATGACACATGCATGGTGAGGTGTCACTCATCCATAACTCCTAGGTGCCTATATAAGGATGTGCCCCCCTCTTTCCATGACATACCATCCCACTCCACACACATTCAAGGGCAAGGTAGAAGTAAAGTAGTGTTGAAGTATAGGAGCCCTTGCATAACCATATGTGTCCTTGTTGTAAGTATACTGTTATGCTGTAAAATTTCTATTTGCTTAGTGCATAAGTTGTGATCCATCTGAAGGAGTGCTTTGCCTCCCGGGATCACAAGGCTTCATCTGTAGGAGTGCTCTGCCTCCTGGAAGCCAGCTTCATCTGTAGGAGTGCTCTGCCTCCTGGAAGCAAATATGGCTGGATCTGCCGCCTACCATACACTAAGTAATTAGAGATTAAATATGAACTATTGTAATGTATTGATGTATGTTATTTTGATTGTTGTCCATCCACCCACGATGTCCCACAAAATAGAATCAATTCCAGAAGAGAACCCGGAGGAGCCAGGAGACGAAGAACATGATGCTGCGGACGCACAACTGAACGAAGGCAAGTCTCATCGACCTCTTGCTTTGATCATGTTCCTAAGTGAGAAAATATATAAAACTTGCTAGACATAGTGATTGCATAAAATGACACACCTGATATTGAATGAACGAGAGAAACTATGCATTGATGCCATGATGCATGTTGATTATCTTATACCTTGATACTTGATGATACTTGATGGAAATGAGACCAGAGCGGCATGGTAAGTGTTGGAGCATGCGCTACCGTGGTGGTAGACTTGCGACCGAGTTGCCATGGTGACATCTTAGGTTTGCTAGTTTTGGTTGGTGGCTGCTCTGGTGAACCATAAGGACTGTGTGTTGTGGTGCCATCTCACCTAACTTATTTTCAGTACGACAACATGAGCTTGTATGGGAAAGCCTTAGCCTAATCCCACTGGCTGTCCTGGTAGTCGTTCGAGGTGGATATGTTTTGGGTTGGAGACCTGAGTGGTCAGGACCCGGGGTTTGTGGGCGGCTAGGCGAGGTTGAGCCATGTTTGGGTGTCGGCTATTGACAGAGCCGTCTTGGGACGGTGATGTGCGTGTGGGTACAGCGTACAACCTCTGCAGAGTGTATAATCCATTCGAATGGTCCGTGTCCTCAGTATAGGACAGGTTATGGTGTGGACACTTCAACTTGCTGAATTACCTGACTTACGAGATGGATAACGAGCATGGATATAGTCCCAGCATTGCACTTGTTAATCATGTTTATTGATCATTGCATAATAATCTGTAACTCCCTCCCTGTAAGGGCGAGGTGGGATTTGTTGAGTACCTTTGTGCTCACCCGTTATTTTTACAAAGGATCCTGATTTTGTGCCTGAGGAATTTTGAGTAGTTCGTGCCCTATACCCATGTTTGGTGTGGTGCCGTTGCAGTAGAAGCCACCATGTGGGAAGAAGATACTACCCTCGTGTTTATCTTATCGACTATAGTTCTTCTAGTTGGTGTTATTATTGTAACCAAATGTACTAAATATAGTTATGTATGACTGTGGCACCACTTGTGTAATGTATTTCACCAGAGACTATTTTCTGGTGCTTAAATACATGTTAGCTTCAGTTGTTTAGACCGGGGCGTTTCACCACCCAGCCTTAGAACTTTGTCGCAATTGACCTTTATACTCCTCGACATTTTTGTTACAATATGATTTGGGATAAGGTGTGAGTTTTCAAAAGAAAATGTTTTTCAAAATGGGTATTGATGAAGGGTTGTCACCCTTATCACCTTTGAGTGGGATGATCAGGGACTCCCTGGTTTGGGAGGGTCTTAAGGTGATGGCTCAGCCGGGTTAGGTGTGAGCATGAAGGATTGTCCCTCTCGCCTAAGGACCGGTTTGTCATCACTCCTTACCTATACTCTTATCAAGTACAACCACTCGAGACTGTATGGGCAGTCGCTTGGTCCAAACTTGCACGGTCTGTGCCCTAGGGTTATGACGAATGAGGAGCACCGAGAGGACATGGAGGGGGAATGTTTTGTCCTAGTTTGGTCATGGAGGTGGCCTTGTTCCTTTTGGTATAACCGCCAAGGTAAAGTCGTGCAAGGGAAGAGAGGATTTCGGCATTCGGATCTCACGACAGTGAGATTACAGAAACCGGACTAGTGGGTAAAGTGTACACCTCTGTGCAGAGTTTAAAAACCTATTTGAATAGTCCGTGTCCACGGATATGGATGAGTCATGGCATGGATTTGACAATTAGTGTTTTGTTTTCCAAAAAATGCTTTTGAAAAGTGGTTGTAAAAGGTCCGGTGGTTGAGCCGTGAGCTATGGTGGACGGGAAGTCCAGTAGCTGTTTTTGAAAATGAAAACCAGTGGGAAACTGCTGAGATACCTAGATGGTTTAGTCCAGGGGATTTTGTTCTTTATTGAAAAAGTTTCTGCTCCTTTGGGAGAGGATGTGCTTTGAAAAATGTAAAATGTTTTACAAAATAACCCTGCATCAAATATTGCTCTTTCTGCAAAATATCCTGAGCTCCACATACTCCATGTGAAAGTCGCCTAGAGGGGGGTGAATAGGCAATTCTGAATTTTATAAAGTTTAAGCACAACTACAAGTCGGGGTTATCGTTAGAAACATAATCGAGTCCGAAAGAGAGGGCGAAAACAAATCACTAACAAATAAGAGCGGATGACACGGTGATTTGTTTTACCGAGGTTCGGTTCTTGCAAACCTACTCCCCGTTGAGGTGGTCACAAAGACCGGGTCTCTTTCAACCCTTTCTCTCTCTCAAACGGTCACCTAGACCGAGTGAGCTTCTCTTCTCAATCAATTGGGACACTAAGTCCCCACAAGGACCACCACACAATTGGTGTCTCTTGCCTTGATTACAAAGATCTTAGGAACAAGAATAGAGGAATAAGAAAGCCAACCAAGCAACAAGAACAACAAAAGAACACAAGTTGATCTTCTCACAAGTCCTAAAAACTAGAGTTGAATTGTGGACTTTGATTTGATCGGAGGCTTTGATTTGTGTCTTGGAGTGTTATGTATTGCTCTTGTATTGAATGAGGAGTAGTGAATGCTTGGGTGCCTTGAAGAGTGGTGGTTGGGGGGTTATTTATAGCCCCAACCACCAAAATGGCCGTTGGGGAACTCTACTGTCGACGAGCGCACCGGATAGTCCGGTGCGCCACCGGACACTGTCCGGTGCGCCAGCCACGTCACCCAACCGTTAGGGTTCGACCGTTGGAGCTTCTGACATGTGGGCCACCAGACAGTCCGGTGGTGCACCGGACAGGTCCTGTTCACTGTTCACTGTTTACTTTTGCAGTCGACCGTTGGCGCTGTAGCCGTTACTCCGCTTGGCACACCGAACAGTCCGGTGCCACACCGAACAGTCCGGTGAATTATAGCGGAGGGCAATTCCAGAAACCCAAAGGTGACAAGTTCGGAGTGATTCTCCCTGGTGCATTGGACAGTCTGGTGCGCCGGACTAGGACAGCCTTCGGTTTTCTTTGCTCCTTTGATTTGAACCCTTTCTTTTATCTTTGTATTGGTTTGTTGTGAACCTTTGGCACATGTAGAACTTATAATATAGAGCAAACTAGTTAGTCCAATTATTTGTGTTGGGCAATTCAACCACCAAAATCATTTTGGAAAAGGTTTGACCTTATTTCCCTTTCAATCTCCCCCTTTTTGGTGATTGATGCAAACACAAACCAAAGCAAATATATAAGTGTAGTAATTGAACTAGTTTGCATAAGGTAAGTGCAAAGGTTGCTTGGAATTAAACCAATTTACATTTTCATAAGATATGCATGGATTGCTTTCTTCATATTTAATATTTTGGACCACGCTTGCACCACTTGTTTTGTTTTTGCAAATGTTTTTGGAAATTCTTATCAAAGTTCTTTTTGCAAATAGTCAAGGATATATGAATAAGATTTCGAGAAGCATTTTCAAGATTTGAAATTTTCTCCCCCTGTTTCAAATGCCTTTCCTTTGACTAAACAAAACTCCCCCTCAATGAAATTCTCCTCTTAGTGTTCAAAAGGATTTTAGATTAATTTTGAAAGGGGTTATACCGATTTGAAATTATATCAAAAATAAGATACCAATTGAAAAAACTTCTTTTAATACAAATTGAGATACTACATTTTTGAAATTGGTGGTGGTGCAGTCCTTTTGCTTTGGGCTAATACTTTCTCCCCCTTTGGCATGAATCGCCAAAAACAGATACTTATGAGTGAAATATAAGCCCTTTTACTTTCTCTCCCTTTGGCAAATGATATATGAGTGAAGGATTATACCAAAGTGAAGAGCAGTGCAGAGTGACGGTGAAGGATGAATAATTCGATGAAGTGGAGTGGAAGCCTTGTCTTCGCCGAAGACTCCATTTCCCTTTCAATCTATGACTTGGCATGTAATACACTTGAAAACCACAATAGTCATAGCACATGAAAGAGAGATGATCAAAGGTATATAAATGAGCTATGTGTGCAAAATATCAATCAAAATTCCTAGAATCAAGAATGTTTAGCTCATGCCTAAGTTTGGTAAAAGTTTTCTCATCTAATGGCTTGGTAAAGATATCGGCTAATTGTTCTTTGGTGCTAACATAAGCAATCTCGATATCCCCCCGTTGTTGGTGATCCCTCAAAAAGTGATACCGAATAGCTATGTGCTTAGTGCGGCTATGCTCAACGGGATTATCCGCCATGCGGATTGCACTCTCATTATCACATAGGAGAGGGACTTTGGTTAATTTGTAACCATAATCCCTAAGGGTTTGCCTCATCCAAAGCAATTGCGCGCAACAATGGCCTGCAGCAATATACTCAGCTTCGGCGGTAGAAAGAGCTACATAATTTTGTTTCTTAGAAGCCCAAGACACCAGAGATCTTCCCAAGAACTGGCAAGTCCCTGATGTGCTCTTTCTATCAATCTTACACCCTGCCCAATCAGCATTTGAATATCCAATTAAATCAAAAGTGGATCCCTTGGGGGTACCAAAGGCCAAACTCAGGAGTATGAACTAAATATCTCAAGATTCGTTTTACGGCCCTAAGGTGAACTTTCTTAGGATCGGCTTGGAATCTTGCACACATGCATACGGAAAGCATAATATCCGGTCGAGATGCACATAAATAGAGTAGAGAACCTATCATCGACCGGTATACCTTTTGATCTATGGATTTACCTCCCGTGTCGAGGTCGAGATGCCCATTAGTTCCCATGGGTGTCTTGATGGGCTTGGCATCCTTCATCCGAAACTTGGTGAGTATGTCTTGAATGTACTTCGTTTGGCTAATGAAGGTGCCCTCTTGGAGTTACGTGACTTGAAATCCTAGGAAATACTTCAACTCCCCCATCATAGACATCTCAAATTTTTGAACCATTATCCTACTAAACTCCTCACAAGTAGATTTGTTAGTAGACCCGAATATGATATCATCAACATAAATTTGGCATACAAACAAATCATTTGCAATTGTTTTAGTAAAGAGAGTAGGATCGGCTTTATCGACTTTGAATCCATTAGCGATAAGAAAATCTCTTAGGCATTCATACCATGCTCTTGGGGCTTGCTTGAGCCCATAAAGCGCCTTAGAGAGTTTATAGACATGGTTAGGGTACTCACTATCTTCAAAGCTAGGAGGTTGCTCAACATAGACATCTTCCTTGATTGGTCCATTGAGGAAGGCACTTTTCACGTCCATTTGATAGAGCTTAAAGCCATGGTAAGTAGCATAGGCAAGTAAAATGCGAATTGACTCAAGCCTAGCTACGGGTGCATAGGTTTCACCGAAATCCAAACCTTCGACTTGTGAATATCCCTTGGTCACAAGTCGGGCTTTGTTCCTTGCCACCACACCATGCTCATCTTGCTTGTTGCGGAAGACCCACTTGGTTCTTACAACATTTTGGTTAGAACATGGAACAAGATGCCATACCTCATTCCTCGTGAAGTTGTTGAGTTCCTCTTGCATTGCCAACACCCAATCCGAATCTCTTAATGCATCTTCCACCCTGTATGGCTCAATAGAAGACACAAAGGAGTAATGTTCACAAAAATGAGCGACACGAGATCGAGTGGTTCCCCCTTATGAATATCGCCGAGGATGGAGTTCATGGGGTGATCTCGTTGTATTGCTTGGTGGACTCTTGGGTGTGGCGGCCTTGGACCCTCATCATCTTCCTTGCCTTGATCAGTGGCATCTCCCCCTTGATGATTGTTCTCCTCTTGAGGTGGCTCCTCTTGATCTTCATTTTCATCATCTTGAGCTTGATCCTCATCTTGGGTTGGTGGAGATGCTTGCATGGAGGAAGATGGTTGATCTTGTGCTTGTGGAGGCTCTTCGGATTCCTTAGGACACACATCCCTAATGGACATGTTCCTTAGCGCGACACACGTAGCCTCTTCATCATCTAGCTCATCAAGATCAACTTGCTCTACTTGAGAGCCGTTAGTCTCATCAAACACAATGTCACAAGAAACTTCAACTAGCCCAGTGGACTTGTTAAAGACTCTATATGCCCTTGTGTTTGAATCATAACCAAGTAAAAAGCCTTCTACAGCCTTAGGAGAAAATTTAGATTTTCTACCTCTTTTAATAAGAATAAAGAATTTGCTACCAAAGACTCTAAAAATAAAACATTGGGCTTTTACCGGTTAGGAGTTCATATGATGTCTTCTTGAGGATTCGGTGAAGGTAGAGATGGTTGATGGCATTGCAAGCGGTGTTGACTGCTTCCGCCAAAAACCGGTCCGAAGTCTTGTACTCATCAAGCATGGTCCTCGCCATGTTAAGTAGAGTTCTATTCTTCCTCTCCACTACACCATTTTGTTGTGGCGTGTAGGGAGAAGAGAACTCATGCTTGATGCCCTCATCCTCAAGGAAGCCTTCTATTTGTGAATTCTTGAACTCCGTCCCATTGTCGCTTCTAATCTTCTTGATCCTTAAGCCGAACTCATTTTGAGCCCATCTCAAGAATCCCTTTAAGGTCTCTTGGGTTTGAGGTTTTTCCTGCAAAAAGAACACCCAAGTGAAGCGAGAATAATCATCCATAATAACTAGACAGTACTTACTCCCGCTGATGCTTATGTAAGCTATCGGGCCAAATAGGTCCATGTGGAGTAGCTCGAGCGGCCTGTCAGTCGTCATGATGTTCTTGTGTGGATGATGAACACCAACTTGCTTCCCTGCTTGACATGCGCTACAAATCCTGTATTTCTCAAAATGAACATTTGTTAGTCCCAAAATGTGCTCTCCCTTTCGAAGCTTATGAAGATTCTTCATCCCAACGTGGGCTAGTCGGCGATGCCAGAGCCAACCCATGTTAGTCTTAGCAATTAAGCAAGTGTCGAGTTCAGCTCTATTAAAATCAACTAAGTATAGCTGACCCTCTAACACTCCCTTAAATGCTACTGAATCATCACTTCTTCTAAAGACAGTAACACCTATATCCGTAAAAAGACAATTGTAGCCCATTTTACATAATTGAGAAACTAAAAGCAAGTTATAATCTAAAGAATCTACAAGAAAAACATTGGAAATAGAATGGTCAGGAGATATAGCGATTTTACCAAGTCCTTTGACCAAACCTTGATTTCCATCCCCGAATGTGATAGCTCTTTGGGGATCATGGTTTTTCTCATAGGAGGAGAACATCCTTTTCTCCCCAGTCATGTGGTTTGTGCACCCACTATCAATTATCCAACTTGAGCCCCCAGATGCATAAACCTTCTTTTTGCCGTCCTTTGCCATGAGGCACTTGTGGCCGACGTTGGGGAAGAGAAGACCTTTGTTGACGACGATGTTTGCGGCGTCCTCGTCGGAGGAGGAGTCGGTGGAGCTCTTATCGGAGTCCCACTCCCGGCATACATGGGCATCGCCTCCCTTGTTCTTGTAGTATCTCTTCTTTTCTCTTCTCTTTCCCTTCTTGTCGTCACCCCTTTCACTATCACTAGATAATGGACATTTAGCAATAAAATGACCGGGCTTACCACACTTGTAGCAAACCTTCTTGGAGCGGGGTTTGTAATCCTTCCCCCTCCTTTGCTTGAGGATTTGGTGAAAGCTTTTGATGATTAGCGCCATCTCCTCGTTGTCGAGCTTGGAGGCGTCGATGGGGAGCCTACTTGATATAGACTCTTCTTTCTTCTCCTCCGTTGCTTTGAAGGCAAGGGTTGCACCTCGGGTGTGGAGGTGGCGCCTCGCTCGATGATTTGTTTGGAGCCTTTGATCATCAACTCAAAGCTCACAAACTTCCCTATAACCTCCTCGAGAGACATTAGCTTGTATCTAGGATCACCACGAATTAATTGAACTTGTGTAGGATTAAGGAATACAAGTGATCTTAGAATAACCTTGACCATTTCATGTTCATCCCATTTGGTGCTCCCGAGGTTGCGCACTTGGTTCACCAAGGTCTTTAGCCGGTTGTACATGGCTTGTGGCTCCTCTCCTTGGTTGAGCATGAACCGATCGAGCTCCCCCTCGATTGTTTCCATCTTGGTGATCTTGGTCACCTCGTCTCCTTCGTGCGCGGTCTTTAGTACGTCCCAAATTTCTTTGGCACTTTTCAACCCTTGCACCTTATTATACTCCTCTCGACTTAGAGAGGTGAGGAGTATAGTAGTTGCTTGGGAATTGAAGTGTTGGATTTGGGCGACTTCGTCCGCATCATAATCTTCATCCCCCACGGATGGTACTTGTGCTCCAAATTCAACAATGTCCCATATGATTGTGTGGAGTGAGGTTAGGTGATATTTCATCATTTCACTCCACCTAGAATAATCTTCACCATTAAAAGCCGGTGGTTTGCCTAATGGAACGGAAAGTAATGGAGTATATTTGGAAATGTGAGGATAGCGTAAGGGGATCTTACTAAACTTCTTGCGCTCATGGCGCTTAGAAGTGACGGACGGCGTGTTGGAGCCGGAGGTGGAAGGCGACAAAGAATCGGTCTCATAGTAGACCACTTTCTTCATTTTCTTCTTATTGTCGCCACTCGGGTGCGACTTGACACGGGGAGGTGATTCCTCCCTCTTCTTGTTGCCGGACTCCCCCAATGGAGTCTTCCTGTGCTTGTGGCGGGCTTGTCGCTGGTCACCATCTCCTTCTTGGCGTGAGCTCCTGACATCACTTCGAGCGGTTAGGCTCTAATGAACTACCGGGTTCTGATACCAATTGAAAGTCGCCTAGAGGGGGGAGTGAATAGGCAAATCTGAATTTTATAAAGTTTAAGCACAACTACAAGTCGGGGTTATCGTTAGAAATATAATCGAGTCCCAAAGAGAGGGTGAAAACAAATCACTAGCAAATAAGAGCGGATGACATGGTGATTTGTTTTACTGAGGTTCGGTTCTTGCAAACCTACTCCCCGTTGAGGTGGTCACAAAGATCAGGTCTCTTTCAACCCTTTCCCTCTCTCAAACGGTCACCTAGACCGAGTGAGCTTCTCTTCTCAATCAATTGGGACACTAAGTCCCCACAAGGACCACCACACAATTGGTGTCTCTTGCCTTGATTACAAAGATCTTAGGAACAAGAATAGAGGAAGAAGAAAGCCAACCAAGCAACAAGAACAACAAAAGAACACAAGTCGATCTTCTCATAAGTCCTAAAAACTAGAGTTGAATTGTGGACTTTGATTTGATCGGAGGCTTTGATTTGTGTCTTGGAGTGTTGTGTATTGCTCTTGTATTGAATGAGGAGTAGTGAATGCTTGGGTGCCTTGAAGAGTGGTGGTTGGGGGGTATTTATAGCCCCAACCACCAAAATGGTCGTTGGGGAACTCTGTTGTCGACGGGCGTACCGGACAGTCCGGTGTGCCACCGGACATAGTCCGGTGCGCCAGCCACATCACCCAACCGTTAGGGTTTGACCGTTGGAGCTTCTGACATGTGGGCCACCGGACAGTTCGGTGGTGCACCGGACAGGTCCTGTTCACTGTTCGGTGCGCCATCTGGCGCCTGCTCTGACTCTGCGTGCGCAGTCGGCATTGTTCATTGTTCACTATTTACTTTTGCAGTCGATCGTTGATGCTATAGCCGTTACTCTGCTTGGCACACCGGACAGTCCGGTGCTACACCGGACAGTCCGGTGAATTATAGCGGAGGGCAATTCCAGAAACCCGAAGGTGACAAGTTCGGAGTGATTCTCCCTGGTGCATCGGACACTGTCCGGTGGCACACCGTACAGTCCGGTGCGCCAGGCCAGGACAGCCTTCGGTTTTCTTAGCTCCTTTGATTTGAACCCTTTCTTTTATCTTTGTATTGGTTTGTTGTGAACCTTTGGCACCTGTAGAAATTATAATCTAGAGCAAACTAGTTAGTCCAATTATTTGTGTTGGGCAATTCAACCACCAAAATCATTTAGGAAAAGGTTTGACCCTATTTCCCTTTCACCATGCATTATATCTGATTTCCCCATTCCATGGGTGAAGGTGGGATGTTGGGTACGTAAGTACTCACT
Organism: Zea mays; assembly: GCF_902167145.1. Classification (NCBI taxonomy): domain Eukaryota; kingdom Viridiplantae; phylum Streptophyta; class Magnoliopsida; order Poales; family Poaceae; genus Zea; species Zea mays. The sequence goes on from NC_050097.1 coordinate 106,102,550, forward strand.
CTTGCTTTTTTGTTCTTTTTTAGAGAAGGAGATCGTTGATCAGGTAAGAGTTACGCCTGTTCCCAACCATGCATGTGGATGTTAGACGCTGATTTGCTTCGCTGCGTTTATCGGGCTGCTTCGGCCCCACTCTGATGATATGTCCCAATTTGTGGACCAACTCTTAAAGTTGATCGCCACCTTTATAGGTTGTCTTGTTTAAGCAGATCTGGAACCATC